>NW_024525934.1:4901168-5501168 GCF_017590135.1 Pyrgilauda ruficollis | reverse complement strand
AGCAATGGCAGAAACGCATAATGAACTGACAATAAACACCCATTCCCTATCTCCTGCACCACTGAGGGCTAGGAGGTAGAGCTGGGAAGGTGGGAAGGGTGGGGGTAAGGTGTTTTTGAAGACTTATTTCACTTCTTATTATCCTATTATGATTGTTTTTAGTAATAAATTCAATTAATATCTCTAATTTTGAGGCTGCTTTGCCTGTGGCAGTATTTGGTGAATGATCTCTCTCTGTCCTTACTTCAACTCATGAACCCTCCATAATATATTCTCTTCTCTGTCCAGCTGTGGAGTAGAATGATAGAGAGGCTTTGCTAGGTATCTGGCGGCCAGCCACAGTCAATCCTACAGTTCTCAAAATCATATCACTGATTTCTTAGGCATTCAATGACCTATGCTGTGATACCTAATGCAATCTGTCTTCTCCTTCCTTTTTCTATAGACAGTGTTTATTGCTATTCATTGGAGTCCAAACCTGACTCCCAGTGTATAATTTTTCCTTGTTAAAAATCACTGTCTTCCTGAAACAGATTATAAACAAAGCATTATGGAAAGGGCAGAGACTGAGAAAGGGATTTTAGGAGTAGGAACAGAATGATATTAAATTAAATGACAAGCTATCTCAATATAAGATTTATTTGGGAATTTTTAGGAAAAAATGGTATAGATTTAGAGGACAGAATTAAGACTGCTGTCTTTCCCTGGTAAGGAAGTATCCTGCAAAATTTAGTTGTGTTTTTTGCTTCCCCAATGTTTCAAATAATTCAAAATCATCCAATGCTATCAATGTTCTCAAGGGGAGTTTTCCACCAATAAGTGATTTTTTTCCTATGCCAGCACCGTCTGCTATTTAGCACAGTATTTTTCCTTCCTGCTTCTTTATGCAGAGGATGTATTTGTAGAGAGTAGATATATTCTGTTGCAGGCACCACTCAGCTTTTCTAGACAACCCACCCTCTCTCATGACTCATTTATTCTGTGTTTTACTGTATGCATGAGAGAACAAAGATTTGTATCAAAAGGCTTACTTTGGAATAGGTAGTGCTGTGACTTTTTATACCATGCCAGATTAAGAAGCAGGAGTGATCAGTTCTGGCTGATGCCCAGGATGCCTAGATTATCCATGAAGGTCTATGATGCTGGTCTGGGCAACAAAACACTAGAACTTAATTTCTGTTCTACCTTAAATAATATGATACCTTAACTTAAGACTTTTCCATTCTTATGTTTTATAACTCCCCTATTACTGGAAGTACTTTATCTGCAGACTTTGAATTGACACACCTGGTTCACAACTGTTCTGCAATTAACAGCCAATGCAGATTTTTTTTTCCTCTAAGCTGATCAGAATGCAGTTTCTAGCAGGCATAATTGCTAAAAGTCATTTATGTCACTTAAATCTTGGTTTATTTTAAAATTTGACAACAGATCATAAATACATCACAATATTTGTGCCACAATCCCCTGGTCAACACACTGTATTCCTAACATATTTTTGAAGATGATTTTTTTACACTGTGGAAAAAAGCTCCAAAAACAAACAATAGTTTTTCTCTATAATTTTCCACTGTTTTCTGTTTAGTTTACAATGCACATTGTTGTTTCTTTTCTTTTAATATTTATTACGTCTGATTACAAAATCATAAAGTTATGTTTCCCAGGCAGAAAAATCTCAGTAATCTTTTAGCATAAAAAATTGTCCTTTTTTCGAGAAAGTCTTATGGTTTCTTTCCCTGAATAGGAAGACCTCAGTCAAATATTTTGGCTATTCATCCACAAGACTGGAAAAAAAAAAAAGACAAAAAATAAAGGAGCTAATATTAAAGATGGCTTCATCTATATTCTTAGTTTCTTCCTCTGCTTTCTTATACTGTTTTCAAATCTTTCATATCAAAGACAGCAGCCAAAATAACCTTTTCTTCTGCTAGTTAAAAAATCTCCTTTTTCTCTGGAGGGCATTCTGCTCCTACCCACAGCAATACAGCACTACAGTTATGTTGGTTGAGCTGCCCTCAAAACATTGACTATTTGCTGTTTGTTTTTATCTTCCTTGTGTACTCAAGCTTTAATGTTCTTCTTACATTGTCAAGCTGGCCACCACTGCCTCTTTTTCCGATTCTACAGATTGCTTTCCTGCTCACTGAGTGCTTTCTCTTAATGGCTATATGGGCATACTCTTTCCTCAAACCTTTGTACATGAACATCCTAAAAGCCCTACATGTGTACTTTCATCTCTAGCAACTGAATGGCAGATAATTAAACTTTAATTAAAAAGAAGTTGAGCCATCAAAGTGTTTATATATCTTGCTTAATGCTAGAAGGGAACCACTGGAATGGTAAATTCTTGGAACAGGCTTAAAGAGGAATTGCCCAAGTTTGTTTGCTTTTACTCTAATCTGATTCAAGAGAGATCAAAAAACTACAGTGTCTCATATGCTAGACCAAACATTCCTCTGAAATATCCTCCCAGAAGTTATCATAAGATAAAGAAAACAAATGTACTTTCCTGTGTCTTCCATAAGAGACCACCTGAAAGTAGCACCTGTTAGGTCATTCTGGTCAGTAAATGAGATGTGCTTTTAAAAAAATTCCTTTGCAGAAAGTTAAAAAAAAAAAATGCAATGAGCAACAGTGTCAGCTCAGTGATCCCATATGCTTTCTCTTGTCTCTGTGAGTTGAAGATCCTGGTTAGACTACATTTTGTACTCCACTGCACTCATCTGAGCCAATCCTACCTCAAAAAGGTAAACTAGTGAATTGTGACATAATAAGCACATAAAGAGCATTTCTGGCATCATGGAACACTGATGTAAAGATTGAGGTTCTAACATCTCAATATTTTGCCATATTTTAGTTTTTATCTCTGATAGTCTCTTCTAATTTTTCTTGTTATTAAATTATGAAAAAAAATTTCCATAATTATTTTCTTTAATGAACCTTAGTCCTCTACAGCCAGACTGTATTTATACAGGCCCTTATTTCCTTCCTACATGGTGTCTGTCTGAGACTCTTGCCAAGATTCTGCCTACAGATTCCTCCACATACTGTCTCTAAATCAAACAAGTCTTAACCTGGCAGAAAAGCATTAAGTATAGCTCTTGAGCTTGAACTGAGCCTTAAAATCAAATTTGTCTGTACTAACCCTGAAACAGCTGTGCAAGAAGCTGGTTTAAACAAGCCTACTGCTCTAACTTGTTTATCCTACATTGCATCCTCCATTTGCAGTATAAATCCACTCTCCCTACACATGGTATTATAAAATCTTTGTCCCTAAAATTATATAAGCAAGGAAATATGTCCAAGTCTTTATTATCTAGATAGAAGAATCATACCTGTAAAAGCTTTCTTCAGTAGATCATATGAGAATACTGAAGAACAATTTAGACCAATAAAATTTTGATGAAAGTACAAATGACTTCTCCTAGCAAGTTCTGCTTGAAAACACCATATTTGTTATGAAAATCTTTAAGGTGTGTGATTATTTGCAAATAGGACAAAAAGTAAATCTTTATTCTTCCATGAAAATTGAACATGAAACAAAAATGAAATTATAAAATTTACTCTGTTTGATGCCTAAAGATTTTTAGCTTTTTATGTTTTTCATATACACGCAGCTTTGTAGACTGCTAATACATCGTTATAACTTTTAGTACTTTTTCTACATTTTCCCATATTTTAACAAACCCTTACTAATCAGGTATTGAAACTCTGTTTAGTCTTGCCTTTAGTCTAGCAGGGAAAATTTGTTTTGCAGTATATATTGTAAGCACAATAAAACATAGTGCTAAGAGATCAGAGGGGAGGGCTCCAATGGGGCAGAAATCAGGGGAAAATTACCTAACCAACTGCTCGTCCAATTGGACAGTATTTGATAGACACAATAATTAACTAGCTTTTAAAAAATTGTAGAAATATCGTATATCACATGTGCATATCACCATATTGTGCACCTTGAAGGCTTTCAATTAAAGATTTGCTTTTATGTTATGATTTTAACCTTGTTTGGAAAAATTTTGTGTCTTAATCTAGGCAACAAGCTAAGTTTGCCAAATCACTTTTTTAAAGTGAGCAGATTTTAAAAATATCCTTTCCTTCCAAATCTATAAAAAGGTATGGTTTTCATTTTTTGCTGAATTGGAAATGTAAAAAAAAAATTTTACAAATATTTGTAGATGCTTTTGTCTATCCTTTTAGAGTTCCTGTAAACTAATCATAAGAGTTAATTAAAATAAATCATCCAAATTCTTCAGAATAACAGAAAAGTCCAAATTCTTCAGAATAACAGAATAGCTCTAGAAGTTAGACATTGAGCTCTACTAAGGCCAAATTCATCTCCTCTAAAGTGTTTTTACCATAAAAAGAAAAAAAAATAAAAACAACCAAAAACCAAACCAAACTAAACAAAACCAGAAAAAACCACCACCCCACTGAACAAAAAAACCCCTACCTATTAATTTTTAAAATTCCTGAGATCCTCCGCAGATGAAAGCTAGAATTCCAGAATGTAGCAAATCACTACTGTTGCATTACATATTTGATATATCATGGCTTAAAAGGCTTGATTTAATAAACAGCAGCTATTACTGCTGACAAATTGAAAAAATATTTCTCAGATGTTTCTAAAGCAAATTCAATTAATTTTTTTTTAACCTCACCATTCAGTGTGCCAATTCAACAAAACCTTGCAAGTAAAACAAATAAATAAACAATATGAATTAATTAATCCTAGCTTGCAACAAAAGGAGCAGGGCTAGGAGGTCAAGGGAGGGGATTCTGCCCTTCAGCACTGATCTTGTGAGACCCCACCTGGGGTGCTGCATTCAGCAAAAAATCCTCATCACAGAAAGGACATTGACCTGTTGGACACTGTCTGGAGCAGGGCTGCAGTAATGATCAGGAGAATTGAATACCTCTCCCACGAAGGCAGGTTGAGACAGCTAGGGTTGTTCATACTGGAGAAGAGTTTCAAGGAGATTTTATAGCAGCCTTCCAGCATTTGGAACAGTTGTATAGGAAAGCAGAATTATTCCCCTTTATCTATAGTTGTGATTGAAAGTCCTGAAGATTCATTATAGAGGTTCCTTCTACCACCTAAAGGAAGCCTTCAAGGAACATAGAGACAAACTTTTTAGCAGGACCTGTTGCAACAGAACAGGAGGTAATGGCTTTAAACTAAAAGAGAGGCAATTTAGATTAGATGTAAGGAAGATGGGTTTTTTACAATGAGGATGGTGAAACACTGGAACAGGTTGCTCAGAGAAGTGGTAGATTTGCAGTCCTTGGAAACTTTCATCAGATTGGGTGAGGCTCTGCACAGCCTGATCTAGTGGAAGATATTCATGGGGGTTGGACCAGATGGCTTTTAAAGGTCCCTTTCTACCCAAACTTTTCTATGATTCTTTGTGCTCATAAGATAGACATGTATGTATCTCATAAGATAGACATGTATGTATGTATCATGTATTAAAACTTAGCATAATATGTGATCAGATTTTTGTTTCCCAAAAATACATTCAGATGATGACCAGGATTTTATAGGAACTTGTAACATGTTTTTATAGGCATTTATTTTATGGCATCTCAAGCACCTGGTTTCAGTTTCAGGAAAGAAATAGTAAATAATTTTATTTGATGTATTTTTGTGTGTTTTTCACAAAGCTGTATTTGCAGTTTTGTATTCTAGCCTCAACTGTTTCACCCTTTCAATATTGCATGACAAGGAGTTGATAAATTACATTTTAAATTTTAAAAAATTGATACAAAATGTTATGTTATTTCACATTTTATGAAATCTTTTTCAGACCAAAAAAAAAAAGTTAAGGCAATTACTATTTCATTTATTTCTATTTATCAAGGAAGTGTAATGCAATTGAATGCAACATTGTGAAAATTTTAAACCTCTACCAAAGAGATATTAAAAAAAGGTGACCTAGTAAAGAGGAAGAGGAAGGCAAGTGAATACAAACTAATAGTTGCAAAATCAGATGTATGAAAAGATCTTTGAAAATTTAAGACAAAAATCAGAAGATATGTCTTTAGAGTCTAATACTAATTTTTTAAATCACTTTTCAAATTCTAATTTTAATCAGCAAGGGAGTTGATAGTAGGTCTTCAGTATAAACAACCTATTAAAATTCACAGATGAATTTTCATCATATTATGGGCAATAATAGTCACTGTTAAGTAATAACTTTAAAATATTCAGAAAACAATACAGATGGCTCATGTTACATCTCTATTCAGAAGCCTAAAAATTTGATTTCATTAACCATTATAAGGTATTCCAGATTTTCAGCTCTCATTTCATTCCCTTGGAATTTTCTTGGTGTGCTTTGCATTTTCTTTCCTGCAGGACACAGAGACCTACAGCATCTAAAACTTAGTTAATACATTCACAGCATGACTACAGCTGTGCTTCCACATTGTGGTCCATCCCATGGGACAACCCCAAGACCATCCCTAATGTATACATATGATTAGGGAGCTTTTCTGGCCAGAAGGAAAGATCAGCTCAGCTGCTACGTTGCCCACAGCACTGTGGATTGGGGTTTCTTTTTGAGTTTTTTTGTTTGGTTGTTTGGTTTGGGGTTTTGGCTTTTTTTTGTTTTTACTTTGAGGTAGTTTTTCTGTTTCAGTTTTAACCTTACTAGTATTTCCTGAACTAAATCAGTCCACTTTAAATAGCTTAGCTCATGAGTTACTCATAATTAAATAGAGCTTTACACATTACTGCAATATAATGAACTCGGAATAGGAGGCACTTTGCACCCTATTTTGTTCTGCCTTACATATTGAAAGCATGTTATGAAGAATAAATCTTGAGCTTAAGACTGTCTTCCAAAATAGATACTGGTATTACACTGTGTATTTGGCATTTACAGAGGCAGGGAATTAAAAAGCATTCCTTGCACTTCAAAAATATTCATTGAACTCTAACAATACTGCCAACCAGAAAGCTCACATTCCCAGGGATATTGGGGTTGGAAAACGTGCCCAGTGCATCATTTTAGGGTACCAACACCTTTCAAATCTAGAACACCCATGGAGACTGAGAACTTAACAGCAACACCAAGATCCCATTAGGGTTAGAGCTAGGGTTCAGCTAGCCAGAGTGCCTACAGCTGCAGGAGCACTGGTACTAGAAAAGGCATGCCACAAGAATCACAGCAAGGGCACCAATGGGGCTGCATCCATATTTTCCATTCTAGGCCACTCACTGTAATGGGGACTGCACCCACAGTGTCATAATTCCATTATGGCTAGGATGACTTAGGGTTCAGAGGGTCATTGAGCCTACACCTCCAGTGACGATAAGGCTGGAATACACATGCAGAAAAATAGTGAAAGGACACCAACACTGCTGCATCCACACCTTTCTAATCTGGAGCACCTCTGGTGGTAGGGAACTTGGAACAGAACCTAGTTTTATTTATGGCTAGGGTTATGGTTTTGACAGCCATAAATTCCATAATCCCAGGGAAACTGGGGGTGGAAAATGTATGCCCAGTGTGTCATTTCATGGCACTAACATTGCTGTCTTCACACCTTTCAAAACCAGGACACCCATGGAGACTGGGAGCTCAACAGTATCTCATTAAGGTTGGGTTGGGGCTCAGGCAGTCACAGAGCCTACAGCTCCTGGGATACTGCTACTGGAAAGGATGTGCCAAGAGGATCACAGCAGAACATCTACAAGGCTACTTCAACTTATCTGATCTGGGCCACCGAAGGTGATGGGGACCTCAGGTGTAGCGCTGAGATTCTATTCTGTTTTGGGTTAGGGTTCAGAGAACCAGACACCCTTCAGCTTTTTCTGCTCCAAGACAATCCAGCCACCTCAAACTTTTGTCCTTGGCTTCTATATCTCACTATGGCATTCCAGTGTAATTCGACCTATTTCACACTCCATGATATTTACATATAAAGAAGGGACTCCTTTCTCATGTATGTAAATACCTGGAAGACACATAATCACATTCATATAGGTCTTGTCCACTCAGTTTTGACATTCCACCATACCCCTCTTGTCAGCATAAGTGAGCAAATTAAACCAAACTGATTCCTAAGTATCATACTCCCAACTGACTTAATGAATATCAGCACATTCATCAATTCACCAAATCTATCTTATTAAACAATTAGGACATGATGAATTGAAAGTAGCCCAATCAATGAAGTCCAAAAAAAGGGACACTGTCTTTTTAATGTCTTTCTTAAACTGCTGAGAGCAGAAAAGTGTCTGTTGTGAAATGTGGCTGCTGTCTGTTTATTAATTCAGATGCCTGTTCTTGGGTCAAATAACCACCAGAATGCATGCAAAAGCAATTATTGTCCTGTTGGCCAAAGTCACCTGAAATTAAACTTGAATAGGGTTAATAACATTCTTTTATCACAGATCTAAAAGGCAAATGTGATTTACCAGTGCCTCACTGCCCAATTTACTTGGGAGTGAAAAAGTTGCATGCTACTGAAACTTCTTGTGCTGTCTTGACTGGCAAGTATATGTCTGCATATGTAAATTGGAACACAGTAATATGTAAATCAAAACACAGGAAAAGGATAACTGGAGAATCCCATTCAGTCCACTGCAATTGTAAGTGAAAAAAAGATAGAGATGTAATCCAAAAGGGTTGACAGAATATTGAAGTTATATGCCACCACATATCACAGCCGAACAAAGCATAGCATCTCTGGGGTAATCTACCCAAGATTTGAGCCTCAGTAATTTTGAACATACAGTGGTTTTGACTTACAGGGACAGTCCTTGCGTAATCCTCTTTTCCTGTGTGTTCATTCTAAAGCCTACCTTAGGCATCTCTTCAAAGTCTTAGGACTATCTAAAATTGTGGAAAGAGTGAACAAAGAAAATAATCTCAAGATCAATTCATCTGTCCTCCATGATGATCAGTGAAAAGACAGGAGGTGTGAGAATGAGAGGAAAGTGGCCTGAAAAGAGGTCCCATGTGATTTATCTCCCAGTCTTTTTGAGAAGCGTATGAATTCTTCAATTGGAAATTGGAGAAGGATTAATTTAATAGAACTAGTATTGCAAAGTACCTGTTCTGAAATGTCTCTCATATTACCAATTTATTTTCCAATGTTGCTGTTGATGACCCTGACACCAGACTGCTCTGCAGCCATGTAATTCAACAGAATCAGTAAAAACCTGAAACTGTAATTAATGGATTGGTGCCTCTTATGAAATAATTAAACAATGCAAAATTGAGTAATTTACTGTCTTTAAAATGTAAAGGCCCAATTGAATGAAAAGTATCTGTTCTTATAATATTTATCTGTTCCTCTATAACTTATCTCAGCAGCTCAGTGGTGATCCGTTTGGTTTTTGTACTCACATACTGAAGCACATTAATGTTTACCATTTCAGATTTCTAAGGCAAAACTGACTAACATTTTTCATTGAGCTAATCAGAACTTTAAACCATACCTAACCAATTTAATAATAAGAGCCAAAACTTGACATTAAATGCAAACATTAATCAATTTTATGGTAATAAATTCCTACCAGTAAATTGGCATTTAAGGTTTTTATTTCATTTACTCTGTCTGTGACTATGTTGGATATATTCAGACTATGGAGATATCAAGTAAACCTATGAATTCCTAATCATATGAATAAAAGTTTCTGCATTATTATAACATATCAGCATTCAAAGCCAACCACAAAACTTCATTCTGCTGTCTAAAGTTCTTAAAACTCCACTTCCCCTGTAATGCAATTACAAAATTCACACACATACTCAGAAGAAAGCAAACACTAAGATCCAGACTCCAAAAGGCACTTAAGTATCTGACTTCATACAAATTAAGCAGATATTAGGTATTTGCATACATTTGTGGATCTAGGACTAAACTGCTTCAAATTTTATTCTGCCAATGAAATGAGCAGTAACAGCGAGTTCTGAACCCTGTACCATAATCACAGCTATTGTCACAAGAAAAAGTTTCTGCCTGAAAGTAGGTGCTGAATTTTACCAATGGGATCAGTTTTGAGGACAGAGAAAAAAGAGAGAGATCAGAATGCATCAATTGAACCATCTGATGAAATTGGCAGGAGGGTGAGAAGGGAGAGGCACAGGATGAAAGTGCCATCACTTTGTTACTTTCAGCATCCAGAGGAAGCCTGTTGTACTTGGCTGCAGCAAATGTGCCTTGGCTCACCCTGGTTTACTACCTCCCCTTCCTACTCAGAAACCTGCCAGGCACTGCAGGAGAGCTGCTGAGGGGAAAACAGAGAGACAGTGGTTTTGCAGGATGGCTAAAAAGATGCAACTGCTTCCACAAGAGTCCAGGCGTTCCTGGGGAAGGAGGATATGCTGCTGCTTGTGCAGCCAGGCTGCCACTGCTGGAAATAAAGGAGTGTCTGTTCTCATTGAAAGGCATGTTCTACCCTGGGCACGGGACCCAGTCCCTCAACCCAGCCACTCCATCCTGCAGAAGTATTACAAACTGCCACAGGAAGGATAAATGGAAATGGTGTTACCATCCAGGCATATATTTGTGATGAACTCAGAATGAATTTTCAGTTAGAAAGAGACAGAAAGCTATGGAAGACAAAAGTTAACAAACCAAATTTCCATTAGCACAATATAGCACAGACTTGAAAGTTCTGACTGTGCTAGTCAAATATTTATGTACAGTGCTCAACTGGAAACAAGACAGTGTTATGGTGCTGCACCTCCATTTAGAGCTCCCAGCATTAAAGAGATTTTATATCTGTGATCCCACCTGCCTACCTACATTGGTAATTTGGGGCATTTTTCACTAAAATAATGTTCCTTGATAAATGAAATAAAATGTTAAATTTGAGCTTGGCAGCTTGGGGTTCTAAAGACATCAGCTACCACATATTCCCTTTGTTCCACCCTGACCTGGTGAATTACCTGAAGATCTAATTTTTTCAAACACTTAAACCACAAGGAAAAAAAAATCTATCCTCATCATCCATAAAGGGAGCTAATGGAGACAAATTAGTCAACGTGGTAAGTACAAGACTCTTTCAGAGAATCGTTCTATTTCATGCCTATTTCTAGCACAAAGCTATTATGTTCCAATCTACAACTCCATTGAAGACTATTATAAAAACACCCTCATGCAGCTCATCATAATGTAACAACTTCAGTGCCTTAGATATCCTGTTTCTAAAGATTCTGTTGTGGGATTGCTCCCTACATGAACTTTGAAAATATGAGCAACAATTATCAGCATTTCATATCATTAACCTTGAGGGTTTCCTGCAAATCAAAAAAAAAAACCCCAGACACCTACATTTAGCTTGACTTTTGAAAGTGCAGCTTATGAGTGTTCTTCCATTCATTAAAAGAAAAAAGTAAATAAAAATAAGCTCCCCCAACTTTCTGAACTCAGTGTTCCATCCTATTAGTGTGGAAATGTGTTAGTTCTGTAATTCACCATTGCTGCTTATTTCCAGTGATCTCATGAATTCAAGCAAATATATGCATTTTCATTTTCAGGATCTTCCCTCAAACAGACTTGTTTCACAGAACTTTGATGTTTTAGCCTCAGGCCATATGCAGTATGTCACTGACAATAAAATTTTATCTATTAATTTTGACAGGTAAGGCAGTACTGGCACAGTACTATGGAGGAAAAAAGATAATGTTATTGTTGAAAAATAAAAATTCATGATGTGTAACTGTAGCAGCTTTAATATGTTACATAACCTTTGACAACAACTACAAACCTGAGCAGATATAGTTTCAAACATTTCTTAAGTCATTTGCAGTTATTCACATTAATAATAGATTACACTTATTTAACCTTTTGTAATTAAACTCCTCCTCATTGGAATCTATTATGCCAGATAATTACAAACAATTATATTCTTGTTTAAAAAGACTTAAAAATATTTACTCTTGCTATTATTTAAAGTCACATATGTATCTCAAAGTAAATTAACACATATAACATGACATATCAGTTTAGTGATGTTTGCCAACCACACAGTGATGTTGGATTTATTCATATGAAAGTTGAATTTTATTATTGTCAATACTTACTTTAGGACATGCCTTTTCCAGTAATTCTACTACATAATATTACTTTTTTATGAAGTTGAGTATTTGTTGTTGTGATCTTGTCTGTCTCCAAGCCTTAATAATGTTTCTATCTAGAAATACGAGGAGCATTCAAGGTTGTTACAAATAATTGTATAAATTGTTCAAAAAGTCTATAATCCACATTGCTGTTATGCAAATATCAGGGAGAATATTTCATAAAGCTTGTCAAGAGTATAGTAAAATATTCAACCACATACAGAGGACTTACAATATAAAAACTTGAAGAAAAACTAATTGCTTTAAATGTTATGAACTTCTGTAAACAGAGAATTAGATGAACTATTATTTAAGTGTTATTTCTTTAATTTTCTGAGATCTTAGATTCAGCTGATTTAAAACACATTTAAAAATCAAATCTGAATTCTCTTTATAAAAGTTTTCAGGGAGAGAGCTTTTTATCCCAGTGAGAGCTGTCATGGATATGGATGCACTAATTCTATTCAAATAAAACTCCTGAGAATACACACAATGGCCTCCTGCTAATAAGTGTAGCACAATTGCATTTGTTTTGAAGTCCTTTTGTGTTAATTATTATAACACTATGAAACTGAGCCCAGGGAATGATTATTCAGGCATTTTTTATCACTGACAGCTGGATGCTAACGTGGATTATTTTACACCACCCAATTGTATTTCAACAAATTAAACTACAACTGTGTCCACATTTTGAATATCTTTATAAAATAGTTGTCCTTTTTCATTACCTTTTTTTTTAATGTTGCCCAGCCACAAGTATTACCATGTTTTTAAGAAAGTTCCAACATGAATAAGACAATGAAGGTGCAAAAATTTTGATGAAACTAACTTTCATTGTATGCACCAGGTACAGAAAAACAGTTAACTTTCACATCATTATCCATCTGCAAAACATGCAGTAATTTGCACTCAACATTTTTATACCCTGAAATTACAACAAATACTTAAAAGTAAATCTTACAGACTTTATCCTGTAAATACTTATGTGCTTAACTAAGGAGAATGGAGTTAAAAGTCATTATAAAGTATATTGCTCAGATCATCACAGTTCTTATTCTGAAGAAGTGGAACTTAGTTTTCTACAGATCTTTTACAACTTTTTTGAAAGCATAATTTTCACTAAACCTTTTCACACTGGAGAAGACGCTGTATTTTCTATACTACAACAGAAGCACAGACTTCTTTGCAGATCAAATATCCACAAATTTACACAGCTCTTCATCTTTGAATTTTAACATAACCTTGTTTGCATTTGTTAAGGTCACTCAACTTTCACAGTATTATTTTTCGTTCTTCTCTTCTTGAAAAAGTTCAAAAAATAGCAAGTCATTATATTATTCTGCTGGGAGATTGTGACACATTGAGTGTAATCCAGAATTATATCAACCAGAGCATTCTTTTGTGAAGAAATCTTAGAGGTGAGTACCATGTTATTTGGCAAAAAAAAAAAAAAATAAAAAGCTCTGTTGTTTCAGCTCACAGATTGCCATCAAACATTACTTTATGGCTTGCTTCTGACAGACCAGGAGATTACACATCTATGTAAAACAAAGAAAATTATGAGCCTTGGGACCACTCACCAGTTTCCATGAATATATACTCTAGATTCATAGGTGGTAAAGAAATTGAGTGTTCTGCTGGCTTCCCAGGTGACCAGAGATATCTCCACAACTGAAGTTGAGCTGTTCTGACTCACTGGGAACCCAGCATAGGCAATGTCACTTAGAGACTTCGGGATCCTCCACCAGAATCTGCCTAATTTCTCCTTCTGGTGGAGCTTTGAGGAATGGCAATAGAAGAATAAAAAATGGTGAAAGAGAAAGCAGTCCCATGCTTAAATTTTGCAGCAAGTAGTGTGAACATGCTACAGGAAGGATTAATATCCAGAAGTCCTAGCTGTACCTTAATTCTGCTTCAACGTAACCTCTTTGTTCAGACAAACTGCTCATGGCAAGCTAGTTGAGTGATGTAGATTTGAGTGATATTTAAGATCAGCTTTCTCAGAGAAACACACCTGTATTCCTTCCTGGAACTCCTCCATGTCTACATGGATGTCCAAGCCTTGTTGAACTCTAATTGTTTAGACAATCCTTTCAAAACTCAATAGTTTTCTTCTTTTAAGACAATGTTAAAAGTTGTGATATTATTATGTTGTTGCACCTAAGGCTGGACAGTAACACATCTACTGAATTCTAATAAATAAAACACATTAATGAAACAAAAAAAAAAACCAAAAAAAAAACCACCAAATCCACAAATTTAGAACAGTTAACACTTGATTTTGGTTTTTTTTTGTTTGTTTTTTTTTTAATTTTAAAACATAACCATACCATAGTCAGTTCTGTATTGAGACTAAAATCTTGATCAGTAAGTCTTTTACACCAAAATTACATTTCTACCATTATATTACTCAGACTTCAGTTGGGAAAAGTTATCAAAAAATATGAACTGGAATAGTGTGATGCATACTCTTTAACACAGCTTCACAGCCTGAAGATGCATAAGTGTCTTTACTGTCTGTAAAGAATTCTCTAAATGTTTCTAATTTCCAACAGAAATTCTGATAAATAAGTTATCATCACAAAATTATGGACATTATTAATATTGTTACTTAGATGCAAGTACTAAAATTATTTCAATGCTTACTGAGAAATAAGATATGAAAAACAAAATTCTAACTGCCAAGCAAGACCTTCTTCTGAATTAATCATTTGTTGCCATCACACATAACTGTAAAATCTGAACATAGTCATGAGGTACCACCTTCAAGACTAGCACAAATTTATGAGACACTATACTCATAACAAGTGCCACAAGAGAAGTGTCAGAAAATTCATGTTTCCAAAATGTCAATCTAAATCATAAAACATAGACAGGAGGCAAAAGAGCATTCATGTTCATCTATGATCAGTAAATAAGACAGACAATAATGCAGAGAAATGCTGTTTCATGAGCTTTAATAATTTTTCCTGTATGATTCCTTTGTAAATGATCTTTTGGTTTTGTTTGGCTGTGATGTTATTCAGAAAATAAAAAGAATAATTCCAAAGGAAATATTTTCAAAATTGTAAATGTGTTTGTATTTGCTAGAAAAATAGAATTATTATCTTCTTTTCCCTTCCCTTGCCCTTTGTAACTTTATTTTGTCAGAGAAAGCCTCCCATTAAAATTAATTTAAATTACAATTATTTTCTTTCTCATTTCATCTGTAATTCTCAATGCAACCTCAAAATGGTTGTGAGATAGACTATGCTATATAGCATCTCTTATTATTTGACATTCTCCAAAGAATTTCCATGTGTAAATGTTCATAACAGAAACAGCAGCTTTTTTTATATATATAATTTTTCTTTTTAGGCCACAGAATTATTCAAAATATTATCTTAAACCATTATATTTATGATAGCAAATTTTATTTGGAGATTTTATATGAAGGATCCATCAGTGAGCTGTTGCTGTTTTGCATCTCTTTGACACAGCAAAGCAGCTGTAAGTTTTTCTGCTCTAGTTGGATTTGCAGCTGCTTTTTTGCTGCCATCATGACACAAAGCAGTAAAACGGCCCTGGTGAATCTGGTCTGTAGCTGATATCCCTTAAATTAGTTATATATCTTTACACAACACTGCTCAGGACTTTGGAAATTTAGTTTACAGACCATACGACATAATGAGAAGAACAGGACAGACAGACCGACAAGCTGGCTGGCTAGCTTTGCTAAGGAGTGATACAGATGCAGTTCAAAGCCTTTAGACAAGGCATTCCTCACAGATTTCTCATGGATTTATTTACTGTATCCACAGCATTGGACAGAGATATGATTTCTCATTGCCATGCTGATTCCTTGACTGCCATAGTTTTAGATTAGTCAAGAAAACTTGACTAAATTAACAGCACATTCTATTTTTTTTTCCTGTGAGTAATACTGAGGGGTTTTGTTGGTTTTTTTGGGGTTTTTTTTGTTTTTTTGTTTTTTTTTTTTTTTTTACAACCAGTCCTATTCTTTTGCTGTGTGGATCAGTTTACATCTTAGTTTTATTTATTCCATCTCTTAAAAGTGATAGCTTCCTCTAAATTAATCTAACCTGAGTACTCACATTTTCATCTGTGTTGCTGTGCTTATTGAATTCAGAAGTATCAGCTTGCCCTAAGCATTTCAGAGCTCAGGAAAGGAAGGTGACCTGGTTCAGGCATTCACACAATGATTCAAAACCCACCAATCCTCTTTGATTGCTTCCAGCCATACCTCGAGTCCTGCTTGAAGCACTTCTGGGCTCTGCCAGGAAGAAGAGGCTATCCTTGTACATCTCCAGAGTAAGCTGTACTACCCTCTCTAAAACAGAAGAGAAAGTGGTTTCCATGGTATGTGGGTCAAGCAACTCAGTGTAAAAGTCTGTCCATTTCTTTTTCTCAGAATTAGTCAGAAGTATTTTTAGTGGAGCCAGGCAAAATAAGAGATAACACCTATTTTAGTCCTTTAACTGCTTTTTTTCTTGTACTTAATTTTTCAGAAATATCAACATGATGAGTCTTGTTCTGGCCTACTAAATATAGAAATTAAGTATTCCAGAAAAAAACTATTATATGTGTACAAATACAAATATTATTTGAAACCAGATAATACTTCAATATAATTACTTTTTTTTTTGCTTGTACTTTGAACAGCAGAACTGATTAATACAGCAAAGAAAACAGAAAAAAAAAATCAACAACCAAAACACGAGCTCATTCTAGCTCAATATCAGATTTTTTTTTTTTTTTTCAAGGAGTGGAGGACTGCTCTGTTCTTTTAAAATGGAAAGATCCATTCCCATGATAAGTATGAGTGTCTGGGCAACCACTGCATTTAGTATAGTGAAGCTACAAGATAGCCTTTGTTTGTTATGGATTGATTATTATGCAAAATACTCTCCACAGTGAAGGTGGGGATAATGGTCTTATTTAGAGGCACTACATACTGTTTTCATGGGAAAGTTAACCAATGATGTAAAGTCAGGGTTCCATGACTGGAAAATTAAATTTTTTAAGTCTGTATAGGTTTTTCTATGTGGAATCAACCAAATTATGCATGTAGATAGACATAGATAGACATGGAAAACTCATACATAGAAAGACATTAATTTTCATGAAAAAGTACCCCTAACCCCCACTCCCCCCCTTTTTTTTTTTTTTTTTTTTTTTGAGGACCTGTTCTCATGTTCTGACTCTCTTAGGGATTAGTTCTTCCAATTTCACAAAAAGCCACTTGCAGATTCCATATTCACTTGAAAGCTTAGCCTGGATCAATTTATTCCTACAGTCAATTATAATGGCTGAAGATGGCGATGCCTTCGGGAATAATCTTTCCACTAGGAAATAAAAGTTTATTTTTAACATATACAAGAATTTGATTTTGTTCTGTCAGCATTGTAACATTTAACAAAATTCACTCAGTTACTTCCTTTTCTTGTCAGGGCTTTTAATTTTACTGTTGGGGGTTTTTTTGTAGGGCAAAGAGGGAATTGAGATGGTGGGATATGTGACCAATGATTGAGAAAAATCACCATAGTAAGACCAATCAGGATTTTAGTTCAGTTCTGTGAGATCTCTGGGTAAGAGTATTGCTATCAGCAGTATTTCTCATATATATTATGTCCTCATGTTTCCAAAGTCAGCATCAGTAATAATTCTTCTGCATGGGAAGAAAATACACATCTATTCCACTGAGGGAATTCTGCCCCTTCTGAATCACAGAGAAAATACCTATGTCTGAGCCAGTCATCCAAGTTTTCCTTGGAACAGTCGGGGAACAAAAGACACAGTCCATCAGAATTAATTTGGAGAGGAGCTCCACACACTCTTGATTTTTTTTTCTTATTTTCCTTCTCATCTCCGTACTATAAATTTAAAGTGCTGAGAATATCTATTTTGGTATATACATCGAAATCTAGATAGATAAATCCTTCCCCTTGCTCTCTATCTGCTGATGAGCTTACACAGGTTGCTTTATTCATAAGGTTCTTCCTGATAAATTCAGTGAAAAATAAGAATGTAACAGTCCTGTGGCTCTGAAAGCACAATCTGAAGACGAACATGGGCATGTAAGAGACTAACCCAGTTACCAGCAGCAGGGACCCGAAGGCTACTTGGTCCTACAGAAGTGCTGGTCTAGAATAAGGTCTGTGCTCAAACCCTGCAGTGTGAAGAGTAATGTTTAAAGAGCTACACATATACCATAAGAACCTTACGAATTTCTAACACAACCTGTTCAGCTGCTAGTAGTAATTAACCCTAATCACCTCCCACATGATAAAAACATTGCTACTTGACAAATTAAAATACGACCCTTTACTGGATCTCTAAAGAGGCACATCCTGTTGGGGTTAATTGAAGTTATGAAAAATGGCAAGTTAACCGCCTTGCATTGTCAGAAGAAGGCTTTGGCAGAAAAAAAATTAAGTCTGAAACACAGCCCTGCTTCTCAAGCAATATATTTCATGTATCTCATACCTCAATTTTCCCTGTCACTGGAATTCTTGACAAGAACTCAGGACATCAGTTTTGATGTGACTGGATTTGTTGGAAGAAAGAGTGTTGTTAGTTTACTGAATGGGCTTTTTGAAGAACAACTGGACATTGAAGGCAAATTGAAAATTAAGATTTTGCAAAATAAACTGAGATATTTTCACTGGTAATGACCACGCATATTTGCAAAAATAAAAAAAAAAAATGCAGCTTGATAATTACAAGTTCAGGAAGTTAACTTAGATGCTGCATTTAGCAGACCTCAGTGAAAACTGCCCAGCCTGCACTTTTGTTGAGAACCAAAAATAATTATGTGTTCTGCAACAGTTACCATGTAATTACATGAAACTAGAGAATGTATTTGACATTTATGTTCCATAATTTTAAAGCATGGACAATAGCACTAGTGACTGAATAAAACAATCTTGCAGGGCTGTGGAAACCTGTTCTAACATGTAGCAGTTGAAAAAGATAATACTGTAGGAAAGAAGAAGGCACAGCTTTCTTCTCCTCTATCTGTCTCTCTTTTTGTTTGTTTGTTTTTTTAAGAGGGTAGTTGGTCTTAAAAACATATTTCTTTTCCTCATTAAAAAGCAGAAAATTCTATAAAACAAAAGCAGGACAGAGAGACTTCCTCCTGACTGAACATGCTACATGTGAAGCAAAATATAGATTATCATTGAAGCAAGATAGTTGGCAAGAGTCTTTTGAGCAGCCTGTGGCTCTAATGCAGTTCCAGTGCCTCCTCATGCAGAGAGAGCACCATGGATCCGGCAGGAAGGCTGCTGAAAAATCTCAGCCTCCAGCTGTGGGAGGAAGCAAGTCAGCCAACTCTGCAGAGGTCAGGGTTGCCCCATCACCCCAGGCTGTAAATGCCTGCTTGTCCAGATGCACTGAGGACATTTTGAGTACCAAAACCAAAGCTCATCACCTGAGCTTTCCCTTGACATCTCTTTCCAAACTGAATGCAGTATATCTGGGGATTGTCAGCCTAATAACCATAAGGAAATCTGAAATGCACTGGAATTATAAAACAAAACTGCTCTTCTATGATTTTGCATCATACTGATGAGAATAATTTCTTTTCTAATTATGTCTGAAAATAGCAAGAGTGCTAACATTTCACCACAGACCTCTCTCTGTATGGTTAAGACAGCTTTCCTTGAAAAGAGACTAAGGGACTTATTTTCCTAATTTCTCAAGTTAGTCAGAAAGCAGCTTGCAACACAAACAACTTAGAAAAATACCATGGATATTTTCCTCTGATGTTTTATATGTAAATTTAAGTGCACTAATTCCTAAAAACTTTTGTTTAGGTTTATAGTAAATGACTAGCCCTGCTGTAATTAAAAAAAAAAAAATTGGTTTCATGGAGCAAGACTGTTTGTCTATGACTTCTGAAAGAAATGAATACATTAAATATTTTATGAGGCTTTTAAATGCTTGATGATAGAGATTCAACATGGTCTATTCTCATGCTGGATGGCCAGGAACAAGAGGCCTCTTTTATTGTTCCCTGTAAAACCAATGAAATGGAACCAATTGAAATATTGTGCACAGAGTCACAGGCAGGGGATAATAGTGCTTTTCTGAATGGTAAGAACACAACAAAGTGCATCTCAAGAGCTTTGTTTGTGTGGAGCAGACCTCTCCTCAGAATGGACTGTCTGAAGAGGTTTTGCTTAATGCACTGTTTAATAGCAGGGCTCTTCAAGGTCTCCCCACTCCATTATGACATGTGCACTGCTGCTCCTTGGATATGAGAACAGAAGCAAAACAACAGGGCAAAAAGGCTGAGTTTACTTAACCCAAATGACTTCCACTCATTTTCCAAATTGCACAAGTATCTAACAATGGAAAATATTAAATTTAACATTCACAACATATGAATTTATAATTATAGGAGAAAGGAGACCTTCTACACATTAAAGGCTTGTTTATGTAGTGGAACTGGTAGTATTTTCACTGTAAATTGAAATCAGAGAAGTCTTGTGATGGTGAAGATGAGTGAAATACAAATTTCAATGTAATGGCAATTCTTCTGCTACAACTCTGCAGTCAGAATGTATAAATAAGGTACAAATTTGATAGAAAAATCCTTCTTAGAGCAATTTGTTTGACTTACAGCTTTTGTTTGACTGAACTGTGTTCTTAAATGGCTTTGCAGAACCTGAACGTGTAAGTACCTTTAATAATCATATGTGGACACTGCTAATGCAAGTACACCTTTTAGTTACCTTTACAAATAATATGGTATATTGAAATGGTAAGCACCACTAATTACCTAAAAATGCTTATCATCTATGAAGTACTGGTTTGCTTTCAATAAAGAATGACCAGGGCATGGGGTGAAGGAGAGGCAGAGACACATTGCTGTAAGAGGGAATTGTGTTTTGCTTCAAACAGTCAGTCCATTTTCACAAAGAAATCTGATTGTATTAGGGCATATGCATGTGAATTCTTTATGATGTCCAGGATGTAAATGCATTGAATCCTGAAGGCTTAATTGTAAATTCTTGCAAAAGAACACTGAAATCCCAGTCAAATCCTAATGGAGATACTGCAGCAACTAGTCAATTGCGTCTTCTTTCTAACAGAAAGAGCAGCTGAAAAATAAAATACAAAAGATTAAAGACAAAAGAAGAGAACGTATTGTACTAGGGCCACCTGACTAAATGGAATTGACTGCTAAGTTTAACTGATCAGAAAGTTGAAACTGTGGAGCACTCAGTGTAATATGCTGCTTTTCAAAATACTCAAGACTAGAAGTGCACTTTTATCTTCCACTGCAAAAGACCACTAGTATTCCTAATTAAATAATTACTCCCTACCATTTATATTCAGAGTATATTGAAGAAAAAACTGTTGAAAGTATTTGACGTAAAATACTTCCAAAAAAAGTCTTCCAAAGACTTACTTATTATGTAAAGCATTTTACTGACTCCTCCCACTATTTTTTCTCATCTGAATAATGAAGAATGCATATTCTGAAATAATAAATGAAAAAATCAGTATCAATTTTTCCTACATGGGTGGATTTCATACCATTCCTTGGCTATGATTAACAGGCTATGTATCACTGCTGTGGAATCTGAAGTATGCATTGCTCATCACCTCCCAACTGTTGGCAGGGAGGAGTAGCTGCCATCTTCCATGAGGCAGCAGTTGGTTCAGTAAGTGTCTGTCTCACCCGATGAAACCTCCACTGATGGTAGAGGGATCTGGGGACTACACATTCTGAGTCAATTGGTTCTTTGTCTTTCTAGTTGTTTTTTACCTTTTTTTTTCCTCACCTCTCCATCCCACATGGAGATTTCTTGCCTTCACAGTTATAACTGCTCAACTTCTTTTCTTCTGGATGTTTATTATCTCTGCTTTCTGTTTTTGTGTCCTTTCTCCCACATGCTCTTCCTTATGATATCTCTAGTTCAACATAATCTTAGTCCTCTATGCTACATTTTCACATACTATCTCTACAGCAGCAGAGTTTCATTTCAGTTGAAAAGGTTTCCTCCTGTCAGTTTTTCAGACTGACATTTCCCTTTTTCATATCAAAATTTCCTTCAAGTGCATTGATTGAGAAAATATTTGTGTGTGCAAAATTAGTTCCATTTATCTATGCAGCAATCTTAGAAGCACACAAAATCTTTTTTTATAAGAGAATTTAGAACAGAACATAATACAAAGATAAAACTTAACAGTATCCCTCCCTGAACAGAGATTCACTTTATCCTTGGGTATAACATCATAATACAGAAAATTGAGAGATGTGTTTGAGAAACCAGAAGAATGGAAACTTAAAAAAGACACTAATATTTTTTTATTTTGACTTTCTATAACAGATATTTTTATCTCTAAGACATTATTTTGCATGTCTCCATTTATTAATTTTTGGAGTTTTTTAAAGAATTCTCCACACATGAGCTTTTTTATACAACCTTGTGTAGTAAAAAAAGCCATTGACATTTTAAAGAAAATATTCAATTCTACATAAATGTGTGCAGTTTCCATTGTACTTGCACACAAGTGGACACAAACAGATTTTAGGAGCCTACATATAGTAGTGCAAATATAGTTAACATCTATTAGTTACTCAAAGAATGAAGTTTTTGTAAAAAAGTGCTGTGCAGAAACAGTGGTTTTAACTTTAAATTGATTCCAAAGAACACTGAAGTTGACATTTATGAATACAAAACAAGCTTGAGACCTGAAAGAGTCATATAATAGCTGCTGTCCAAGTTTTTACGCAGCTCAACTAAAGCCCCTACTTATGTTTTGTTAACAGACCAAAAAATAAGCACTCGGCATAGATCACAAAAATTAACTACTATTTTAATTGCAAAGAAATTACTTTTCCTTCCATATATATCCTGAATTTTATTTGTTTTTCAATTTAAAATTTGTAGTTTACTTATGATTGGCTTTACAGCACAGCTCAGGGTTTAAAACTGTAACAAATCAAGGATTTAAAACTGTAACAAATCAAGGCCTTCTGAAAACTGAGCTGTATTTCTTGCTGTTGTTCCCTATCCCTGGGCCTTGTATTCTCTGTGTCTTACAATTCCCAAACTACTTCTGACACTCTTCCTCTGGCTCCTTTTTTGGCCAAAGATTTTGGCTAGTCAAAGTTTTTGGCTAACTTCAAAAGAAAATAGTAATAAACCGATTTTCATAATTCTTTTTTAATCCAAGATTATCAGGCTGAATTGACAATTAAGAGCTGTTGGTATTCTTTCTCTTCTAATCTGTGGGTATTCTTCTGTTGGGTCTATTATATTCTCAGCTTTTGTTTTACTACTTGATACTGTTAGCAAATGTCAGTGTTCATCAGTATCACAGTTTGTTTTACTGCAGGAAATGCTTTCAGTTGAACAGAAATGAAAGGTGAAATGCCATTAGAGAAACAGTGTTAAGCACTGAGACTTAGTTCTTCAGAATGATGTTTTTATTATTATTTTATGGCTCCAGAACACTACTCTTTCTTGATAGACAGAAAAAGTGAAAATTTTAATACACTGTCATGATTCATCTCCCCAGTGCTTGCTCCACTTCTTCTCCTACAGGAGAGAGAAAGCATGTTGAAAAACCCAAATAAACAAAACAACAACATCCCCATAATACATGTAATCACCATCAGACAAATTTTCTGCTGCTTGAATTTCTTGAATTTGGTAGAAGTTCTGAAGCAAATGTAAGGGTAAGAATAACAGCTTGCCGGTGTTGTATAGTGTGTACTGCACCACTCATCCTGATCTGAACAACGTAATAGGAAATGGGAATAAGGGAAGGGGAAAGGAAAGTAAAAGTGGAAAGGAAAAGGGAAATACTTGAATATGTCTCTCTCAATCAGTCAGGTAATATGACCAAACTTAAATATATATAACTTAAATATATATAAACATAAATATATTCACTTTATGGGTCTGCCTGGGTTGGAGCTAATTTTCTTCATAGTAGCCAGTATTGTACTGGGTTTTGAATTTCTCACTAAAGCACTATTGATAAAAACAATGTTGTGACTATTTCTGAGCATTTCTTGTACAACATTATATAAAGAATAAAAAGCTTTCTGGGTTTTTTTTTTTTTTTTTTTTTTTTTTTCTTGTACAACATTATATAAAGAATATAAAGCTTTCTGGGTTTTTTTGGTTTTTTTTTTTTGTTTTTTTTTTTTTTCCAATCTGCTCCCTGCAATGAGTAGGCTGTGGATGCAAAAGAACTTGGGAGGTGACACAACCTTAGCAGTTGACCCAAACTCATCAAAAGGATATTTGAAGTAACATAACATAATTTATGTTCCTCTTTAAAAACTGTGGGGAGACAGTCATTGCTCAGAGAATAGCTGGGCATCCTTGAGGGAACTGGTGAGGGATTACCTTTGTATCGCTTGCTTGTTTGGGTCTTTTCCCTCATTCCTCCACACTTTAAATTGCATTAACCTAGACCCAGGAATTTTTATTTTTACTCTTCTTGCTCACTGCCTTGTCCAGCAGGAGCAGAGGGGAACAATTAGCTGGCCGTATGATTTTTAGGTGACTTATGGGATTAACCTACCACCATATAGAAAACAGAGGTTTTCAGGTTTGTGAAACAGAAATGGTTTATTTGCTTAGCAAGAATAAAGGGAAAGGTAACAGTTCAAGTGGTGGCAAAGAGATCTAGTGAAAGGGATAGTGTATTTTACAGAATGGCCCTATGTCCTGTGAAGGTGATCTTAACTTTGTGTGGTGTGTATAAGCATGACTACTGAATATGTAAATACTCATTGGGGAGATATAGAGGAGGAAATGAGGCATTATTCAGTATTGCAGTGACATACTTAGGAAAAGACAAATACCAGTGTTATCTCTTTCTATCAATATTTTTTCTGTAGAGTTATTCATTCAGATAATATGAGAAAGTTCTGTCCTTTAACAATTTGGGTACTGGTGGTTAACGAGCACCTTCAACAATAACATAACTTAGTGTCTCCTAAATTTCCCTGTTAAAAATTAGTCAAAGACCGAATTTTAGTCAGATTTTCTTTGACTGTTGAGTGCTAAATATAGCTAATTGAGATAGCAAATTTATATTCACATTTGTAAAAAGCAGTTCCTCCCTTATAGCTGGAGATTGAGTTCCACTCTCTTTTTAAAGACTGCTTCACACGAGTGTGATTTAAGTCACGTGACTTAAATCACAGTCATTTCATAAGTTTACACCATAATTGTTAACTTAATATTTACCTGTATGGTTATTTTGTGAATTGTATTCAATAAGTCATTTTCCCAATCCATAGTGTATGAAAAGGAGATGTTACCCTTCATAAAGTTTATGTGGAGTAAATATAGACTTGGAGTAGTAAAAAACAGAAGGAAAGGTTCTTAACTCAAAAAACTTTAGAAAAAAAAATTCTTTCTATTTAAAATATTAGTCAATTATTATTAATTATATTTAGCACTTTAGTATTCAATATAAAAAGAGTAGATAAAAACAAAAAGTAAAGATGAATAGCTTACAACAAATATGAACAGCTCTAAATGCTGCAGCTATTTCACGGGAAACATTTCTTCCCCATCTTGTACTGAAGTGGTAGTTAATCACAACCTTTTTTCCTAACTTGTAACCTTTTTCTGCTGCTTTCTTTTCTCCACTGCCTCAATCTCCATTAAAAACAGGCTACTCAAAAGGCAAAGCTTGCTAAAAGCACTCATGGGAGGGCCAGCATGTAAAATCCATGTAACAGTTCATTATTTTCAGAAGTAAGTACAAGCAGCGTTGTGAGAATATTTTAAATAAGTAGTGAATAAACAATACAAACCAATACACACTAGTCCTAATGTATCTGGAAGGATTTTATTTGTCATTGCTATTTTAGTATTTTGGCTGACTTGATTGAAAACTCTTTTTTTTTTTTAAGTGAGCCTTTATAATTTGATTTCTAACAGAAAGCAACAGGAAAAATGATAGAAAAATAAATCAAGAAGTAAGTATCTAGAATCATATTGTGCACACAGAACTGTGCACCATTCCTGTCAAAGTGAATAAATTAAACCAGTTAATGGACTGGAGTTACTCGGTATCATGCTTTCAATATTTTGGGATTTTTTTTTTTTTTGGTATTTTGGAGGTGGGTTTTCATGATGTTTTAGGAAGGTTAGTTTTGTTTGCTTTTTGTTTTTCTCAAAAAAGTCACTTGCCTATGTAATGGTATCTACTGATTAGAATTACCATATGGATTCAAAACCTCCTTTTGACCAAGGAACTATACCTGATACATGGTTTGGACCTGTCTTTTCACACTTATACCTAGGTATTCTCTCTGTGACAAAGTTCAGTGAGTAAATAAATAAAATTCCTATGAAACTTCTACCCAGGCATTTTATCTGCTAGCTTAATTAATGTTATGTAATGTAATATTAAGGGATAAAGGGGAATGTAATCCCTAGCAGCAACAGAGTTTTACAATTTCCTAGTTTGAAAGGTAGGTGTAGACATTGCCAGATTTATATCAAAAAAGGATTCTTATTTCATTTGTGCATACTGAGAAAGAAGATCCATGGCTCTGAGAGTAAAGATACATGTTAGCAAGATAACCCAAATTAATGAGGAATTAAAAACACATAAATAACATAAAAGTAAAAAGAGATAGATAAGGGTTGGAGGAAAAAAATTAAAAACAAGTCAGAGTTTTCTCATATCTAAAAAAACCTGTATTCATTTTTGTCCACAGTTAGAATTGTCTTACTATTTTAGACGACAACTTTCAATCAACCTCCCATTAAAGCAACCTGCAGTGACCATGGCACAGCCATTCCAAATCATCAGTGCAAAAAGCAAGCACAAAAGTTTCTATATGATGTTGCACATTTCAGGGTCTGAGAGACCCCAGTGAATTGATGCATGAGAAAAGTTAAGCTGCTTCCCAGCTTGGGATGGGTAGGCACACTGTGAGCTGGGAATTAATAAAATGTTCCTGGTAGTGAACATGAGAGAGAATAAAAATTTCAAAGTCAGTGCTGAACTGCTGAACTGAGCAGTGAAGTTGAATTATAGTTCATGTTTTTCCTTTACCTTAGTTGTCCCAGAACTCTGTTGTCACAAATGGTGGATGATTATATGTGTTATTTAGCACAGGTATTTTGGGAGATTTTCCCTTGGTCTGTCCATGCTTCTAGGCAGTTTCCCTTCTTACTTTGAAAAAGGCATTTGTCCTTTTCTTACTCTACTGAAATGTTTTTACATTATTACTCTAAAATTGTGATGAACAACAAATTTAATGATAAAGAACCTATTAGGCTCAGCATAAGAGCAAAGACTATAATGTAGGCATCATCTTTGACTCAGTCTGCTCTCCAGAGCCTCATAGCCCAGCTACATCTAATTTTTGTTGATTCATTCTGCATAATAGCTATAAGACACCATAATCCTCTCTGTCTGTGCAGTTAAATCTCTCCCAAGATCCTCATCATCTCATATCTTGCTTATTGGAAAGTCTTTCTTTTCAGCTTTGAGAGATGATCTTGCCTCAGTCAAATCTATTCAGAATGCTACCATAAGGAATATTTTACTAGCTCACTTCTCTTCCCTTTATGTCCTTCCACTGATTTTTCTGTCTCATCAAATATACACTCTTTTTCTTTATTAACAGGTACCCTAATGGCCAATCCTCACACTACATACCTAGTTTCTGTTTTCTATGAGCCCAAGCCTACGTACCTTCATCACTCTTGCTACATTTTGCAGCAAGCAATTTCAGGCTTACTCTCATACTTCCTTTCATGCCTGGGAGGATCTCCTTTGAAAGACCCCTAGAGCTATCTTGTAATCTACCACCAATTCTCTTCCTAAAGCTGTTATTGGCTATGATGCATAAAAGAAACCAAAGCCCCTAAGCAATTGGTGCAGTAAAATATAGTCTATATTGCTAAGCAGTGCTTGTCTCATGGTCTCTTTGCAGTGCTCTGTTTTCATCCTGCATTCTGTACAAAGACTGTCACCTCAACTGGAACAAGAAAATACTTTAGTTCTACCTCACACCACATAGCTGAGAAGGATCATAACTCATTATTTGGATTCCCAAGCATAACCTAACTACAGACAGCAGCAGATGATTATATTCTAGGATTTTTAGTGCTCTAGCATTCTCTACAAGTACGTGTTCATTTCTTACCAGAATTTTACTTTTTTTCTTTCAATGTATATTGAAAGGAAAAACCCAACCAAATAAAACACATAAAATTATACTTTGAAACAACTAACTAATTTGAAATAGACCAATCTGCAAAAAGCCAACATTTTTTAATGTAAAATAGTTATTGAATAGCAATTGGAAAACTATTATTGGATAAGAATTGGACTATCATTTTTGGATAAGTAGGACCCCTTTGGTTATGTTATAAACCTCACTATCTAACCTTTCCTCTATATTCAGACAAGGAAGGGAAAACTTCATGGGGTTATATGCCTGTTTGTATCTCCTGCTAGTGAAACAGTCCCTGTGTGACAGGCCTTAATGTCAACAGGCATTTAAACTACAGTTAAATTAATTTCTACCTATCTTTTTCCTAACACTTTGTACCAAATACAGCAAATAAGGTTGCTGGCAGGAAAATATTAATTTTAAAGTGAATATTAGAATGCATTTAAGTCAAACCTACCTGCAAGGATTAAGATCATTGAATAAGGATATTGTAGGAGACAAGACTTTGTCTAAGTCTGTCCAGATCCCTTTCCTGGACTTCCTTTCCCAGGTATGGGGAAGAGGATGCTCTACATCCAGACCTTGCCCCTTTACGGTGGCAGAGCAGAAGCAGAGAAGGCATGAATACATGTCTTGTAACTGGGAAGACCTTCTAGGTTGCCTAAAGAAATGAAATCTCTTCAACCTATAAAATTCCTTCAATTAAATGTCAAAAAAAAACCCACCAAAAAAAAAAAAAAAAAACCAAAAAAGACAACCCAACTGAAACTAAACCAAAAAAGTACCATAAAACTACTGCATTCATTTGCTTCTGATACTTCCTGTAAGGACCACATAATTATATTGCTGCTTAGTTAGTCAAAACTTCCAGAAGCACTTTATTATCCAAGGCAATTCTCACAAAAGCCTTCAATGCTTAACTTTTTTTTTGACAACAACAAGAAAAAAAACTTCAGGAGAAATATTTCTATGACAACAAGTAAATCAAAGGCAATAAACAGTGAAAACTGAATATTCTGCTTAAGTCCTAGTTTCAAACTTGGCAATATAACTAGCTCTTTTCACAGTAGCAGAAGATATTTCAGTCATAGATAAAAAGCTTTATATGTCTGTCATATCAATTCAGTGAAAAAATACAAAAATGCTCAAAACATTGTTAGCATATTAAACATTTTAAAAATTGGAAAAGAGAGAGTCTCCTAAAGAAATTTCTGAAAGAATTTTAATTGCCTGATATTATATAATTAATATGTATAACATGATAAGAAAAACTGAAAATAGGGATGATCTTAATATTGCTATAAAGATAAATAAGGTTTTATAATTTTTGGTATATCAATTGTAGATATATTTTTAAGGGCTTTCAAAAGCAGAGAGTACATGCTACTTCTAGCACAAAAGTCAAAGAAGCAAGGCTTCTGGGATGGAAGAATAGACAAAGTTTCTACTTACATTACCTGAAAAAATGTTCCCAGGCCATTATTGCATGTGTCACAGATGAAGAAACTACCGTTATGCATCATTTATCCATTCAATGATTTACAGCTCCAACTGCTCCAGGGAGGTCACAAATTCACCAGCTCTCAGAAAGAACCAGATTCTGTGCTTGGAACTACAATTTAGTGTGGAATTCGTAATGTCTGTGTAGCCAGACACTTGGTTAGACATCTGAGGTAGCTCAAATGTGTAGATAATGTTGCTTTAGTTCATTTGAAACTTATGCTCCATAAAATAATTAAAGATTGACCTTTTTCATGTGAAAGCGTAGCTATTCTACAGGTCTAAGAAGCGAGCTTGCCTATGCTAGTAAGATTTAAAGGATGTGATGTTTTTGACTGGTATTGATTCATTGCAGAGAGAATTAAGGAGATCACTGCAATTCCTTCTCTACAGCTATGCTAGACAGGCAGATTACAGGAACATGGCAATTACAAATTTGGTTTTGAAAATAAACGTAAAGAGTTTGGTATATCAGACATTAATAAAGTTTAGTGCTACAAAGGCAAGCTGAGTAATTCTAGCCTTACTAATTTATTATAATCTGAGGCAGGAGTTTCCTTCTATCCCCAACATATTATTTGTGGAAACCAGCTTCCTACAGGGCCTGTAAATGAAATTTTCCCAATGAGAAGGTCAGATTATTAAAGTGTTGCTTGAAGGCTGCCTATTTTCAACTCACCTGAGACCACCCATCTTGCAACAATTACAATTAGACTCCTTGTCAAGAAATTATGAAAGCAAACCCATTTTCTATCCAACATGAAGAAAACCCTCCGTCTTAGTAGCAATACTTACATAAATTAACAGACTCATATTTCCTACTGCAACACACTTCTTGTTTCCAGTATCTGATACATGATGCACATTATTCTTTAAATCAAATAAATATACAGCCAGTTCTCAGATGTTTGTTCTCTGCAAAAAAAATAACTTTTTTTTTGCCAAATTGCAATTTTTAGTGCTAGGGTAGCATCCTCTAACTGACTGAGTGGCTGCACCACTGATAAGTGGGGAAAAGGGCAGACTCACCCTATTTTTATGCCCTACCAAGCAGAAGAGTTTGGGTTTGCCTTCTGTTTGAAATGATCAATAAAAACAAAAAATAACCCCTTGAAAAATCTTACATAATGGTTTAAAAAGAGGAAGTTATATAATCCAAACATAATTTTAACATTACAGCTGTCAATAAGAAGAACACAGAACTGAAACTAATATGAAATATGATGAGCTTGAAATGGTATTGAACCAGTGATTAAAGTAAATACAGTTTATATAAGGCCATATCCAAAAGAAGAATGAAACATAAGTTACATATGGTTGTAACATACATACATATGTGGTTGCCGTCATATTGTACATTTCCAGATGTTTGAAATTTCTCTATGTGCCTGCATTTTCCTTGTTGAACTGTCTCAGGTATAGAAGATACATACTCACTTCCTGTACAATGAATGAACAGCACAGGATAAGCACTTGAGGTAACATAATTTTCAAAGGGTACACAGCAAGCTCCACGTATTCGGACGCTCCAAAACTGCAGCTGGAACAGGTTTTATGCTTTTAAATTGGACAAAAGAGTAGATAATTCAATCATGGTTTAGCTATGATACAGAGACTGAATAATTAAAACAATCTATATTTTAGTTAATCCCTAGTCAAAGGACACAATCACTGGACTTCAGACTATGCAAAAGTAGACATATTACTTACCTGAGATGGGGAAACTCCACAGAAATAAAATCAACATCTATGAGTGCAAAGAGCAAATATAAAAGGAGCTGTGCTCTGTATACAAGAGACATCTTCTAAGGCACATTTATTAATTCAATTAACTCTACTTTAAAGATCATCTCTTTTCTTAAGCTTGTGTTTATATAATGTAAAACTTATGATTTTTGGGCAAGATTTGCCTAAATTTGCTAGTGGTTTGCACCATTTGAAGGACCTACCTCTGCCTTGTCCCCCTGAGTCATCTGTAGATTCATCTGTCGACATCAGCTGGGAAGGTATTATTTAAAACTCTATCATTTTCCCATACTAAGCAGAAATTAAATACAGGCAAAGGGAACTGGAGGAAGACAATAATGTGGAAACCTAGAATCGTTTCATTCAGATCTAAAAGCAATTGAAATTAAAAATATGTGACCTTATTTTATTCTGCTGTATTTACTATTAATAAGTTAGTATGGGTTAAAAAATACAGTGTAAATACACTTTAAAAGCCAGCGAAGTGACACATTTACTATCCTACATAGAGTATTGTAATTTTTTAATGCCAGTCAGCACTGAGCCCCACATAACTCACTCCCTCCCCACTGCTAGGATGGGAAGAGAATCAGAAGTGTACAATTGAGAAAACTTGTGGGTTGAAATAGAGTTTAATAGGTAAAGCAAAAGCTGCTTTTGCAGACAGCTACAGGCAAAGCAAAAAAAGGAATTCCTTTGTCACTTTCTATGTGCACAAAGGTTCAGCCACCAGGAACCAGGGATCCAGGAAATCAGGGATCCACTGCATGCAGTGGTGACTTGGGAAGACAAATATCATAATTCCAAATGTCCCCCTTTATCTCTTTTTTCGCCTGTATTACATGCTGAGCGTGACAGCATATGGCATGGGTCCAAGAACAACAGCCTTTGGCCATTTGGTGTTGGCTGTCCCAGCTGTGCCCCTTCCCAACTCCTTTGTGCACCCCCAGCCTGCTCACTGGCGGGGTGGAGTGAGAGGCAGAAAAGCTCTTCACTCTGTGTTAGTGCCATTCAGCAACATCTAAAACATCTCTGTGTTATCAACACTCTTTTCATCACAAATTCAAAACATAAAGACATACAAGTTCCTAGCAAAAAATTAACTCTATCCTAGCCAAAATCAATACAAGTGCATTAGATTATAAACACGTGTTGCAATCCTTATATTGCAAAACAGAAAAGTAAAATATCTGATTATTTCAGGGCAATCCAGATACAAATATCCTTGAACTCCAGAGTATACTTCTGGCTTTGGTTTGGTTGTGCATTGAACTGTGAGAGAATGTGTCCCATATGGATCATTGCCAAGGTAGCTGGACACTTTTTTTGAGCCAAAACTGACCTCAGAATTCAACAAAGTCAAATGGGCATCAATATATATATATCCTTATATACAAACATTATTTTGCTCACTATAAATTGCTCCTTTCTGTTTAATGGGCAGCTGTATTCTGTCACCTATATTCTCAGCATGAGTTTAAGATGTCCTTCTATTTTTGCTGTATTCCACCATTATGGTAATAAAATTTTAAGTCACCAGAGAAGGACTCTGCTCAGAGAGGAAATCACACAAGCTCTTAACCAGATGCAGGTGGAGCAAGAAAGCTTAGTACTATTGCACTGTTTGATCATCTAGAAGAAACTGCAAATCTAATCAGATCCCTATGTTGAGAACTTCATGAGCAAAAACCAGGCACATACACTCAAAGCAGAGGAGATGATATAACCCCATCCAAAGCCTCCTGTTGCTTTCCACATCCCACACTAATCATTTAAATCTGAATTGTATGAGACTTGGCCAGCTTGCTCTCATCTGTGCCTGAGACTTACCCAGACACAGAAAAACATTTGACATCTTTTTATTTGGGGTGAGAGAGGTATAAAACTGCATGTCATGATCATGCTGAAATGATCATATCTATATTTTCATTTTATTCAGTAGAGCAATAGGGTTTTTGTGTCAAATTTGATTAAAATTTACAGAATTTCTATAGCAGTTGTTACATATATCTTCAGTCATCTTTATTATTAAAAGAAGAGAGGTTGCCAGTGCTGCCAATATAAAACTACTGCAATACTTTCTCCAGTGAGGCACTTAAAATATTAATTCATAGAGGATATGCAATATTAAAGATTAAGCATATTTTTATTATGAAAATATTGCTAATGCTAGTTTTACTTCCATAAAACATAAACTTTAACAGCATCTTTGATGTCATTGTTCTGCACATGTGACAGTAGTGCAAAAGTTATGAGGTAGCAGTGCCCTGGCAGCCAGGAGAGCCAAGCATGTCCTGGGGTGCATCAGGCTCAGCATGGCTAGCTGGGCAAGGGAGGGGATTGTCCTGCCCAGCTCTGCACTGAGGCAGCCTCACCTTGAATATTGTGTGCAGTTTTGGGTGCCACAACATCAGAAAGCTGTTAAAATACTAGAGAGTGTCTAGAGGAGGGCAATGAAGATGGTGAATGGCCTTGAGGGGAAGCTGTATGAGGAGCAGTTGAGATCCCTTGGTCTGTTCAACTTGGAGGAGACTGAGAGGAGACCTCCTTGCAGTCTGCAACTTCATTTAAAGGGGCATAGGAGGGGCAGGCAGTGATCTCTTCTCCATGGTGCCCAGTGACAGGACCAATAAGAGAATGTCCTGAAGTTTTGTCAGGGGAGTTTACTTCAGGCGTTAGAAAAAGGTTCTTTTTCTAATAGCCAGAGGGTGGCTGAGCACTGGAAGAGGCTTCCCAGAGAAGTGGTCACAGCAGCAGCCTGACAGAGCTCAAGAAACATTTGGACAATGTCCTCGGGTATGTGGTGTGAATCTTGGGGCTGTTCTGAGCTGGATCAGGGATTGGACTCAATGATTCTTTTGAGTTCCATCCAACTCACCTTATTCCATGATTCTGTGACAACTGTTCTAGGAGGTATGCCTCTCAAGGAAGGATAATGGGAAAAATGAAATTAAAATTAGGGACATAGTTCAGTGCTGAACTTGGCAATGTAATGTTTACACTTGGACTTGATGATCTTAAGGACCTTTTCCAATTTGTGATTCCTCAATTCTGTAAAAAGGCCCATGCATTGTTGAAATCAATGTCACAATATTAGAAGCAACAACATAGCAAAGAGAGGGAAATCCAGTTGGTACACAATGGTAGCAATTTTTAATAAATCTTTGTACCTCATTGACCAGATCTGAGAGGGATAAATTGTTTCCATCACTACAGTAGAAATATAATCCTGAAATACAGGACCTATCTGCATTTCCACTCACCACTAGATCACTGATTTAGAAAAACAATTAGATGATCAAAATAACTACAAAAATGTACAGAAGAAATGATAAAGGATAACAGGTGTTTACCAAAGCTCACATTTTTTTTAAACAGCAAACAAAATTTCTTTTAAAAAGTTCATGAACAATCTAAGTGTCTGATAACTGAGAGAAGAAGATACTTTTCTGAGACAATATTTTTTCCTGTCATTTCTTCTAAAGTGAATACAGGGATTTGTTGATCAAAACTATCTCAGTTACATCAGTCAAAAAGTAGAATCTTAATTCCACCCATGTTTATGTTCATCTTCCCCTTTTAGTCAACACATAAATAACCAGCAAATATCTACTAATGGAGGTCTGAATTTCAGATAGTCAAGTGAAAGATAAAAGGAAATTTTGCTTCTTTCTTCTTAATCTGAATCTTAATACTGAACATGCAGTACAGCTTTCTCTCCAAGGACATATACCATGTGCTTTGGAAACAAATAATAGTAACAATAACTATTATCATTTGTACAGAGTTTTACATTTACCAGTCTCTGTGAAGACAGTAATTACTTTGCTGAAACAGAGGTTCTGTCATTTACATTCCTCCAGGACATACATACTGTTATGTGTGAACAGACTGAGAACATATTGTAGGTATATATTCTATCATCAATTAAGCTTCCGTTTTAAACAAAGGGCAATCACTCTCAGAAAGCCAAATAAGGATCTGTGAGCTCAAACTTTGCAATTAGACCATCAAAATTCTGTAAAAAGAAAGAAAAAAGAAGGGAAATTGGAAAGCCTAAGGGAGTTTTTACAACCTCCATCAGTGAACATGGGAGAATATTTTTCAAAAAAACAATTTTAGGTATCATGGCAGTGCTAAACTGACCTGTGCTAATTATGAGCAAGCTTCTACCCAGTGGTGGCTTTCCATGGCCATAAATATCACATGTATACTAATACAAAAAATAGATGTGGGTGCCTTTTCGCTGTTTTTAAAGGCAGTGTCGATTCTCCCCTCAGAGTGGGGTGGTCTGGCCCACACAGGCTGTGATGGACCTGTCCTTGCTTTCTCCCATACTGTGCCTGGTTAACACAGGCCAAAACAGAAGAAAAAAAAGCAGGAGGAATTAAGTAGTAGAGAAGTTCATGGACCAGTGCTCTTACCTTGATTAATGAGAAACACAGCTTCAAGCTTCAGGAGTAATCCTAAAGTCAATGTGAATTAGTGAAAGCAAAAGTCAAAGAATATAAGGGAGTTGGAAAGGATGTGTGCATATGTTACTTGCATGTGTTTTTTCTTTCAAATATGTTACAATTTTTATATATCATTCAAATCGCTTTTTAACAGGACCTGTAATTATGGAAATATTTTATTTTTGTTAACTGATGTTGAGCAAATCTTCATTAGACAAACTCATTCACAATTTATCTCCTTTGAAATTAACAGAGTTGCCTCAGGAGTAAATTTGATCCAATCTTTTCAGCTATGTCCTAACATAGATTGGAGTAAAGAACCCTTTTACAAGTGACAATACTAGAACAAAAATTAATAAAACCTAAAGGAGTGAAATCAAACTGCTGGGAAAATTTAAAGAAAAAACAATCCTTTTTCAGAAATGTAACTGCACTGTAACATTGACCATGATCTTGCCTTCCTATGGCTTTTTTGCAATTACAACTCTAGGTCTCCAGACCAACATGGCTTGCTCAGTGTAATAGCTCAGGCGTGACATCAGAAAAAAAATATTAAATGGAGATCAGATCATTGATGTGATCAATGTGGGACATTGATCCTGATTTACAGTAATAATATTGTGTAGTCAAGTAAAAACATGCTCTTTAACTGTCCTTCAGCGAATCAGAGTCTCTTTTTTGTTCCATTGCCTATTTTATTTGTATTTTTTCTAATTATAGCAGCTGTTTAGCTTTAAAAAGGAAAAGGAATATGACATGTCAAATATTTGTCCTCAGTTTTTTAACACAAAAGTTAGCAGTATTCTACACGTTATTGTAAAAAAATTTTATCAATATTACCCTACTAAATCTCTCCCCCCTTATCTTCTTTGTTGTCTTTCATACAAGGCAAAATTTTAGCAGAAGTCACCAGATCAAACTTCTGAAAAGAGACACTGAATAATTTTGGACTAACAATTCAGAAAAGAGAGTCTCTGAATATAAATGAATGTATAATTCAGAAAGATATTTTGCTTTCCTGGTAGGAAAACAAGCAAGCAAAACCTCCCAAACTGACAATCAGACTGAAGCTACTGACCAAAAAACCACACAATATGATATAGTTAAATAAACAACGATATTTAAATGTCTTGAAGTATGCCATTGCCTACACGGCTCAACAGAGAAATAATTTCAGTGATTCTCTTCAAATTTTCTATTTTATTATTTTTCTTGGTTGTAGTTTGGAAAGCTTCCTTTACATATACTTGTTTCTAATGTTACCAAGGTAAAATGAAGATGTGTTTCACTTGGTGTTACCATTCTAGAGATTAATGCATTTTAGCCTGGATTTTTAATTAGTAGCAGCTATTCCAGTATGCCTTCACATTTATTCTTTAACAATAATCCAGAAGAGTAAATAAAAATAACTTGATTATATAGTGCACGATGAAAGAAAAGCAAAAATATTGGAAGCATTGGATTTGAAGTCTAACTGAGATTTTTCCTTCTTTTTTTTTCCACTTTTTCATCCTTTTTTCCCTGGTTTCGAAATGTTGCTGCTGCTTTTCATGGACCTGACAATAAAAAGAGACACTCTTATTCAGCAGGGCATAATCAATCCACTGCTGGGAGAGGAATTTTGGCACAACTAGAGGAGACTGTCTCTTGAAAATCTATTCTGAACTTACAGATCCTTCCAGGTTTCAACTCTGACCTAAATTCTTTGTGTCTGAATCCTTGTGATTAAAAGTCATAAACTGAAACTTTGAGGGGACTTATGAATAAGAGTTCTGGGAAGCACTGATTGTAAATTGATTGCTGTAAAATTGTTACAAAAATTTTAACCCAAGGCATAAAATCAACTGTGTGACAATGTCTGTGCAAATGTAATCCTTAAAACATGGATTTTCTAATACTGTTAAATGCACTTGCTATTTATAGTTATGTAAAACCTGAAGAAAAAGTGTAGCAAAATAGGTTATAATATTTGTTGCTAAATGTTTCCAAGAGAATTCTTTCCCATTTCTGTAAAATCAGTGGGAAGAATATGCTTACAAAACAAAATAAAATTAACTGAAACAAATTGCCTTGTCTTCCAGGAAAAAAGGAATTGAAAAAAAACCAAACCATGAACATTGGGCTTTTCCCTAATTTACATTGCTTTGGTGAAATATCTCTACTAATGAAAATGCATTTTGATTTACTAACTGATAATTCAATATCTGGTAAAATGTTAATACTACTTCTTCATTCCAGCTGATAGTTTAGTTGTCTCCATGACAATCAAAATGCAAAGTATAGAAAGTAAAAAGGAACATATTAGATGAACTTAGCTAGTAAAGAAAAGACAGAGCCATTTGTAGTTATGGATCTAAGAACCCAACACCCATTAGTTTTATTTCTCTTGAAATGTTTAATATGTATAAAGAATTCCAATTTGATTCTGCAACAGATGTCTGTCCAGTTAGGTCTGACTCCATATCCTCTTATTAGTGAATGAAATGACTGAGCTCAATCTCCAGTGATGTCTGAGCACCCTAAATACTGAAAGGCAAAAACTTAATGGAAGTCTGATTTTTACAGTACAACGTGCTTCTGAAACCAAATTGTTTAATCCTTCCCTTTGAGAGTATTGCCAACGACAACAATGTTCTGCAGTGTAATTGACTGATGGAAAAGGTCCAATATGTTAAGGAACCAAGAAGGAAAAGAAGGGGTAGGAAGGGGGTGTATCTGTTCTTTCTCAGTGTCATTTGGCAATCTGATGAGCTCTGAGAATTTGTCAGAATTAAACTGACCATGCCCAGACAGAATTGTTCATTTTCTCTTTTTTTGGAGCAGCTTTGATGGCAAATGGGATATTATTTCTATCTTTCTGTCAGACGGTTATAATATACTGTGTTTATAAATCCACTACCAGTCTGATTTTTGCTAAATGGTCTTTCAAAATCTCCTTACCTCCTTGAATAAGCAGTACTGCCTAAAATGTCATGAGGTGCCAATATATATTAAGTTGAAAGTTCCCTTGATGTTTTACTTTTTCCAGAACCACTAGCTACTCTATAGTATTTCTGAGAAGCATATTTTCTTTAAGGTCATAGATGCCAAAACTAACAAGTATAATTTTATGGATGCAAAAAAATAGTATGGTTCTAATTTGGAAGTATATGTTCTCTTACAGAAAATGCACCTGTGGTAAAGTTTTTTGTGAAAAGATATTGTAGTATTTTTTCTTTATTAGTGAAATGTTATCTCTCTATAGGGTACTCCCCTCCTCCTCTCACAGGCTTAACCTGCAATTACTGCAATAAAATACTGTAGGAGTCCCAGAAATAGAATTCTAAAAGGAAAGAACTTCCTGAAAATCTGCAATATTAATGCATTAGCATTTTGAAAATTACATTCTTTGAAATGAACCAGTGTTGGAGATGGTGGTAATTCTGAAAGATTCAGAGGCAGATACACTGTTTCATTGGAAGATAAAACTAGTATGAACTTTTCCAAAACACTAAATTTGAAATGTTAACACCAAATATTAGAGTCAAACGGTGTTTCAGATTCCAAAAAGGAACTGTAACATGATAATTGTGATGAATACAGAGAATTTCTGGCTTGTTTTTTTTGAGTTCCATAGAAAAGGAGTTTTAGAAATCTTTAATAGAAACTATCAGCAAGTCTAACCTTAAAATGTAATGCAGTTAATGGCACATGGATTTTTAATTTTTTTTAGCATTAAATATGAATTTATAGCTCAGCTTAATTCTTATTCATAAACATGAGTCTAATATTCTGGCAAACACCTTTCAAACTGAATTTGTTTAGAAATGTTACAGGTTTATTTTGACTAACTGTGATATCTATGCATGTTTTTTCCATATCTATCAATTTAAAAGATATTTCACTAACATTAAAATCAAACCTATTTTGCATGCACACATTCATATATTCCATAAATACACATTCATACGCATACACATTATGTACAAAGTGCATGCATCTGTATTTATACATCAAAGTGATTATAAAATTAGTCTGAGTAGAAAAGTTTGAACAAAAAATAGAAAATGATGAGTCAAGTATTTTTGTAAGCATATTAGAGGCAGTTAAGGCTGAAATGGTGTAGAAAAAATGTATTTTACATATGTTTTTCTGATTTCTTTCTGATTTTTTGAATTTTATATTTTTTTAGAAACTCAAAATACAATGTACAAAAATCCGAACAGGATAAGAACAGATATTCTTGATCAGAACAAGGATTGAGCCCTGATCCATGACAAGAGGGACCATGCATGCATCTTATCTCTGATGTTAATGATCAGTAAGAGACACCTAAGACAAGAATTACAAAAGGAAAAAGAAAAGGAAAAGGAAAAGAAGAGAGGAAGAGAAGAGAGAAGAGAAGAGAAGAGAAGAGAAGAGAAGAGAAGAGAAGAGAAGAGAAGAGAAGAGAAGAAGAACCCCAAAATACCAAACAACCAAGAAAACAATTAAGAAAGAAAGAAAAGCAGAGAGGGAAATTATGGAATGACCAATTCTTTCTGTCACTGGCAGTTAGCATACTTGGATATTTTATTGGATATTGAATATGGATCACACCATTTTAATGTACAGACAAGTGCCTCTCTCTACTCATACTGCGCTGCCCACACAGGCCAATACTTAAATCCCTTGTGTCACTTTGTGCCAATGACTCCCAGATTTCAGTTGTTCACCAAATTAATAATGCCTGGAATGTTTTTGTTTTTTTTAAAGAAACTATTAATGCATTGCTTCCTTTCCTCAGATGTTCTTTTCTAAATAAAAAGTTTTAATTTATTTAGCCTTCCCTCAAATAGCTGATCATACTTGCCACTCTTCTGGCATTTCTACAAGGTCTTTTTCTGACCATTGCTGACAGTTTCACAGATCTGAAATGACTTGTACAACTTCTTTGCAATTAGAAGTAATTTAGAGTCTCCTATTCTAACAATATATGTATTGTTAGTATCATTTTTATTTATTACTTCATGTGAAAGTAATTTCATTTACAAATTTTTCACCTCTTCATTTGATGACCTCCTTATTCAGTGCTGTCTGATCTTTGCACAAGCATTTGAAGCCACATTTAGATTTAACTAGTCTCAATAATTTTCTGTCATTAAGGAGACTTTGCTACCTGTTTCCACAAGTCAAAATGAAAGCTTTGCAGCCAACTGAAAGGCAAGATTAGATTTAAAAAGGGTATTTGATGTTTTTAAATCCACTTTTTTGCAATGTTCTATCCAAGAGGATAAATAAAAAATTGTTTATTTTAAAAGTATCTGAGCAATCTTATCATGAGCAAGTTCCTGTGGCGGTTGGAAAAGGAAGAGAGGAAAAGAGGAGGGAGAAATAAAATTGAAAAAATTACAGCATTTTTCTTCAACTGGCTTACACTTTTCTGGACAACCTTTTTATTCTTTTGTTGACACATGAAAAAATATATTAACACATTTTTTCTCAGTCACTCACATTCTTTGCTTTAGCAAAGTGGTTATTTAATCCATAAAGTCATACCCTCCACTTACTACAAACAGGATATTATTTAATAGAATTTTATGTAGCCAATGGGACTTTTTTTTACCCTTGCATGAGCATTGAATGGTTTCCTTGATGAACAAGATTCACCTCATACTACTGATACCAGGTGCTTCATTGAGGAGACAGAAATGTGATCATGCTAGTAACAGTGGCTGAGTTTCTGCATGAAAACTGGAGATGGCATCTGGGTTTCCCACAGTCACTTCTGTGTCTTATAAAATCATTAGATTCTTAAATGTCCCCACCTATATGTGAAATTATGTCTATGGAAACTTACAGCTTAACCTTGGAGAAAGCATGCTGTACTTTTTTTTTTTTTTTTTGCCTATATCACAAGAACAACCAGGAGCCCTATTCAGCCCTCAGGGCTGCGTCTAGATTTCTAGTTTAAAAATGTGGTCTCCATTCTGCAGAAATCTTATGCTGATAATGACTAGATGAAATACAAGGATGAAATAAATCCATAGATGGCAAAGAGAGGTTTAAGGTGACAGCAACAGAAGTATTTGCATAGACAAAGAGAACATGCTGCAGCTTTGACCTGTTGTTGCTGATTGATTGCAGTTCATGCAGAATCTCATGGAGATGGTAATTCCATGTCTCCATTTTCTGCCTTTGCTAAATCAGTGTATCCTACATGTTGTTGCCTCAGACATTTCAAGTAAAAACTGCAGGTATTAGTATGTTAGTTCCAATAGTTCTTGTATTATTGAAGCTTGTTGAGATAAAAGCTTTTCATCTTTTCTTGAAATTTGTAGGATTTTTTTCTTCTGAGATGCAGCAAAGCACCTTTTTTTTGCCTAATTTTTGCTTCTTAAATAGTTTCTCAACCAATAGATAACAGAAAATGCTTCCAATGCAAACTAATTTTGAATTATCCTCTGGATTTGAAGGCATGGAAATGTAATGACTGACAAAGATATTTTCATAAAATTCTCAGAGGAGGTAATCAGAACACAGAAGATATCTTCGGGAAAGATATTACCATTTTACCTGCATTAACTTTCCTTAAGCAATGCATTGTATTGTTAATCCCTGATCTTCCTTACCCTTGACTGGCTTTTCTCAACATCCATGAACCATGAAATATTCAAAACAACCTGCTATTTAGAAATGAGAAATCAATGGTTTTATAAAGGTACTTATAATGGTCAGCCTAGAGGAGCAAGAGTAATATGAGACAGTAATATGAGACAGTAATATCAATGCGAGTGCCTTAATTAGGATCTTTATTTATAGCCTCCAGAGACTGATTTCTAACCTTTAGATACTCCAAATTTCTCTAGAAAAATTCCACTGACTATATAAACAACATAGGTTTCCAAATTCAGAAATTTCTATTAAGTGTTTAAATTAATTCCTCCTGACCTTTTTGTGTTCTTTCTTTCTTCTAACCATTTTCATCTCTTTCAGCTGTGAATATTTAAAATAAAAATACTTAAAATAAAAAAATCAGTGTAATAAAATATTTCCAGAGGAGAGGCAATTGACACATCCATCTTATGGGGCTCTGAACTATAAAACTCAGTTCCCATAGGCCCATAATTCCAGCAAGAAGCTTTCTTTGTGGTAGCTCCTCATTGCACCCTCTCTGTATGGCTTGTTTGTTCAAATAATAGCCACACATATAGATATCTATAGATATAGATATAGAGATAGAGATATAGATATATAGATATAGATATATAATAGATATATAAACAAAATATAAATAACAAGAGGATTATATTCTCATTTTTAAAGATTATTTTTGATAAATGTAGCTATTTTTCAAATACAGTCATGGACTTCTCTCATTTGGCACAAGCCACCACTACAACATAACAGCCTCCGTCAAGCAGGTTTCTACCCTTTGGTCGCTTCATTAAATATCTCAGATCTCCAGTGACAGTACTGGGTTGTGGTCATCTGAAAATCCATATCAAATGAATTAGTTAATTTCCTGAACTCTTTGGATAAACAACTTCATTTATTCTGATAAGTGAAAGCACTTGGAAAAGCATATGCTGCTGGTCTGAGCAAAAGACTGACTCACTGACTTTCTAGATAGCTAAGATTTCTTATGCAGGTGGTCTCATTTCAGATTTACAATGTAGGCCTGGAAATCTACTTTGATTTCTGTTTTTACTATACTACTGGAGCTATAACAAAGCTGAGAATTAAGTAACACATTTTCCAGCATGCACCTCACAGTTTCTTCCATGTTAGTCTTCCATTCTTGCAAAATCATAGCCTTTTCAGTTATAGATATCTAATTTGGACAAAGGTCTCATTGGGAAATCAATTAAGATCTGCAGGAAGTTCCACTAAATTAGTACTTCAAAAATTGGGGAAAAAACCTTAAGTTTGGATAAAATTGGATAAAAAACCCACTATATATTTTGTTCTAAGATATTCCTTCTGTAATGAGTTTTAGATTTTTATAATCCAATAATTATTAGGTGGCAAATTGTTAATAAGGAAGTTTTTTCCAAAGTGGTGTGTGTACACCCAATCGAGTACACAAGATAATCCGCTGGGGTGCAGCAAGAAATTTTTTTGTATCATTATCAAATAATATATATATTTTAAAAGAGCAGATTTCATCTTTGTCTCATTATTTTTAATATCCCATTTTATGCATGTTTTATAATGTTTATAATATGCTAGTGTACTAGTGCATGTATAATATGTATATAAATTCTAAAGGAAACACAAATGTGCATATATTGGCAGTGCATGCTCATAATGTTTTTGATATGTTTGCAGAGTCAAAAAGACAGATACCATTGGAGGGAGTGAAGAATCATTGCCATTTACAAAACCTTTTTAAAAATACAAGAAGTTTAAGGTACAGGAATCTCTTGTCTAAATTTTGTGAGCAAAATTAAAATTGCAGTATAAAGCACTAATCAAAATCAAGATAGTGCATTAAAAATCTGTGAACAGTTCCATAAATAAACGCTCTTCATAATCAAAGCAGCTTGTAAAAATCATCTTCCTATCTGATATGAGTGGCATTTAAATTCTTCCTTGTTCCTTAACAATTTCCCTATTAGGAAAAAGGTCAGAGATAAAAAGAGTTACAGATGAATACACTTTAATATGGCATGGAAAAGAAAAGCCTCTTTTGTAAAGAGGACTCATCTCTTGCTAAATCTAGCTAAAATAAATTTAAAAAAAAGTATTTCCTGCTCAGCTATAAAATATAAGCAGCAACATACATGGAACAACTATTTTTTATTATTTTTTTGCCGGTCCTTGACAGAAAAATTATGCTTGGGAATTTGAAACTCTTATACACCATTCACATGTACCTAATAAATAATGACAGAGAACTGGGTAAGCCTAGTGCCTTACATGTCTGAATAATATTTACTTAACCAGAACATTAATGCATCACTTTTTTTGTTTTGTTTTGTTTTCCCTGAGCTGAACGGTTCAACTAACACAATTGCCACAGTCATTCTCTCAGCAGCACTGAAATCTACATTTAAGTGCCATCTGCGAGGCAGTCAAAAACTGGCTGATTCTATGCCTTTGTTGTCCTGTATGATGTTATGCCTTAGTTAATAACTGAGAATTCAAGCACAGAGAAAGATAAATCTCTCTGATGTCATTCCCTTCATTGTATGTGAAGATCTGTGCCCCACCACCTACTAAGCTTTCCCTGACTGACCCGTGTTTATCTTCTGTTGGTGCCACTTCCCACTGTGTTATTGATGTGCTTTTCTGCCCAGGAAGCCGTCCTTCTCAATGCACTTTGTTAAGCTCAGGCCATGGGCACACACTGTTCTTTGTTGTACTGTATATGAGGAATGTTTTTGGAGGGGAACACTGATGGTATCAACGATTAGGAGTTAAAGTATCTCCGAAGCCACAGATGCAACATGCTGCATTGCCAACACACTTGTATTGCAGGGATTAAACTTAAAAGCTATTAAATTATGAGGTTTTCTCCTCATACCTAAGTGCCTTTCATTTACATAACAGAAAGATATGTGCTTCTAAACACACAGACTAGGCATGTTTCAGTCACTTTTTGATTCTCTTCTCTTCTTATTTAAGTTTTCTTCATTTAGCATTGTTCAAAGCTGTGCAGAATGGCAGTCAACGTTCAAGATCAGCAATACTATTAAAGGAACAATGTGCCTGTTGATTAACCTCCAAAGAAACCACGTGTGGAGGCAAGGAATTTGCCTTTCTGATTTGATCTCTTTTTTTGTCTTATATTTAAAGGTGTTTCCAAAAATGTGGAGTATGCTCTCAATCATGAGTTGGGGTAAGAAAAAGGAAAAAAGGGTATGCAAAAACTCTGGCTGACAGGAGGGCAATTAATGAGGTTATGGTTTGGTCAATACATGCCAGAGCCAGATCATGAACATTTTAGGTTTAATTTCCCAAAAGAGCAGAAAATTTGCCTTTAAAAATAGTGGGAAATGCTTTTCCTGGGCTTTTTTTTTTTTTTTTTTTTTTCTCTTTGTGGTACTGGTGGTGTTTTCACTAAACCTCTAATACCTGCTTATATTTCCTGAGTAACTGTACTGGTAAACCAACTTACTCTCTTTTTAATTCTTGTCATTATTCAGAAAGAAATCCATGAAAAGGTGGCTGTTCACTTAGGAATAACAAATCCTGTAAAATTATACCCTGGATGAGGTCTTTCCTTTCCTTCCCTCTGTGGAGTTTGTCTTCTAAACTTAATAGATTCTGACTTTGTCTCTGCAAGAAATGCGAATTGTGCATTCTGATCTCAGCTAACCCACCTAGGGAGAAAAAAGTGTTTCAAAACACATGTGGAACAAGAGGCTTGATGAAGCAAAACGATGCAATGACTAAGTCTAATGAACATTGTGATTTAAAGCATCTAGGCTTTGGAAAAAAATAATATCTAGAGAGTTTTCTTTCCTGACTGTCACCTCAAGTGAGTTGATATTAGGTCTGTGACAGCACTACTAATTTTCTTCTCTCTCCTACAAGTGCAATGGTCCATACTATCTTATTAGTTCTGCTCTTTATTCCATAAATTATGTGTCTTTCTTAGCAGAAATAAAGTATTAATGAACTTGTGGTGACATCAAGGGGACCACCTGGATTAATGGATGATAGACATGTTAGACAGGGGGCACTAAACACATTGTCAGAGCCTGTTTAATCTGAATGAGAGCATTTGTGATGCTCCTGAAACCAGAAACATAAATGAAAAATTTGTTTTCTACCTTTACTTACAACATTAATAGTGGTAGTAATTAAACATTTATTCTTTCAGGAAAAATCAACATACTAATTTGATATATGAACTGCTTAGTTTCTTTTAAAGTGGATCCTTAGATATTCAAAAAGAAAAGCAATCAAAACAAACAAAAGACAAACCTGGATTTAACATGATTTTAACATGTTTACCACCTTTGTTTCATTCTAAAATAATAAAATCAACTAGCATTAATCACATATTTTGATAACATCTAATATGATGGTCACACTTATTTAAAACACTGAAAAATATTTTCCTCAGAAATCTTTTTACTGTATTTCTTCCCTCTGTATATCATATGCCTGCACAAAATGTGAAGGATTTTTTTCAACATATGGGTTTCTTTTTTCAGTTATAGAATAATCAGGAAAAAAAAAAATCAAAATTAAGCAGTGAAGATCTGAAGAAACCACTTTCTAATGTGTATTATCTGAATTCTGTGGGAGGAATGGGAAGAAAAAAGCCCAAGAGGAGAACTCCCTGCTGTTTTTAGAAGTGAGTTTTCTGCTCTTGTGGGAAATGAAACCCCAAAAGAGGAGATAGTGAGCACTACTTCTCTGGTATTTATTACAAACCCATTAATCATTAATGTTCTATTTTGCTAGTCAATCAGTAGTAACACAGTTTCATAGAGCTTTTGTTGTAATTTGGCATGTCTCAACGTCATTTTTTACATAGCTAATCAATGGCTTGTATTCAAATTCAAGAGTTTAAGGATTGAAGAAATAGGTTTGATATTTCCCTAACTGAAAGGTCTAAAGAAAAGTAATATTTCACATTTGACACTGCCTTTTTCTTTATTGATCACTCAGTAGAGCTGGAAAAGATCACTGATGTCACTACTGCTTCCCTGCTTCTTGTTTTATTAACAATGATATATTGCTCTCTTTGGAAATAAATACTCTGGAAGCAATATACTAAGAACAGGCAAAAGTGACATATCAGTTCTAGTCATTTGTTTAATCTCCTTATAGACTAGTTATGGGTGAAATTCTATAAGCACACTTATTAATTCATATTCTGTTTGCAGTTGAAAATATGGACTAATTCAAAGCCAAGTGCTTTAGGATAGAAAGAGTTCAAGCATTCTCAAAATATAAATATTTTCTCTTTCTTTTAGACAAACCATTTAACAACATATGGATCAGGGGTAGTTAATTTTTCCACTGGATAAACAGTAACTGCTGGATTTTAGGTTTTAGGTTTTTTGTTTTAATTGGTAACAATGTTTTAATTTAATTTGCAAAGGAATTAAAGAAGGAAAACAGGACTACTAAGGGATTTGCAGCTAGCTATACATAATGACTTACTTTTTACATGCCAATAAAGAAAATTTTAGATCTAATGAGCAATTTCAGTAATTATTTGTAACATGAATAAGCATGGCATTTGCAAATATAATGATGCACTGTGTATCATCATATCTCTCAAGACTGTTCATAAAACCACGTGGCCTTTGTTCATCAAAATCAACGACAAATATACAGTTGCATCTTATATATTGTTTGTAGAATAAAAATATCCTTAAACATTTATCTTCGTCCACTTCTCAGCTGCAATGTTCTATAGACAGATCTTTTAAATGCCAGAAGTGCATTATAGAAGATATGACTAATCTAGAGAATTTCCATTTGAAAGAGAAATGAGTAATAATTGATTGGCCTAGATCCAAAGTCACAGTGGGGTTCAAAAAGCTTGTAAGTGCCCTCATAAAAATAGAAGCTGTATCAACCAATTGAATTTAATTATATGTGAAGGTGATGAGGGAGCTAAACAGCCTGTAATTGGAGTCCAATTACTCAGCTGGTCTTCCATAAAATTAATTCATCTGAAAGTTTGCCATTGTCCCATGCTCGAGGCCTGCTGCTGGTTTAATTAGTTAATACTGAGGAATCTTGAAACATTACATTATTTTGTCTTTATTGCCAATTACGGGTTAAGGAAAATTGTGTATAAAATATTAACATCTGCTTCCAGCGCAACTTGGAGAGGGCAAAGGCAAAATATCTCATACTTAATCATGTTAAGAGGAGAAAAATGCCTTTAAACACAGAAAAATCTTCCTGTTAGTCAAGGCTTATCAAATTAAAAATCAAGGTGCAAAGGATCATTTGAATGAGATGTAATAAAAATAAGAAGCATAAGAGTTTATATAGCAGCTTCATGTAGCAATAGTTTAAGTCTGTTATAGAGTTCAAGTATCACTTGTATCCAGAGTAAAACCAGAGAGAAAAATAGTTTGGATCACTGTCCTTTTCCTCAGTGGTAGCATCCGTATTGTTCCTAATAACTATGGGAATGAGTGCAGTAACATTCCCTGACTTTCTTCACCATCAGCAATATACCATTCATGTCTAAACATTAACATTAAATAACAATATTTTATTCTGAAGAGGATTTTTGTAAAAGGCTTATTCACTCAAAAGCCAGCAGCTGCTGAATATTGTTCCAGCAGTTTCTGTCCCTCTTTTTCATATAAAACCTGCGTAGACAACTTGAAATTAAAGGGAAAGGAGACAGGAACTACCTGTACTTAAATTAAACTCTAAAAGACAAAAACATTCATTCCTGGTTTGTTTCAAAGCTGTCTGCAGAAACGGCAAGATTTTCTACTGTTTTAACAGATTTTAGATCAGTCTACTGACTGGGTTGAAACCCTTTTTTCTTATTGCATTCTCGGAAATGGCAATCATTGAAAGCAAAAGTACTATGTGGTCAGAGGTAGGCACTATGTAATACATGATTACAAAACATTTTTTGAACTTGAAATGGTGAAGGAGAAAAAAAATATTTGATGAGTCCCAAGAATGGTATGCATTTCCCCAAAGACTCATTCTTATCTACAAAGAGCTAATTACAGTATGAAAGATATAAAAAGTTCAATTTTAGAAAGTTTGGGGAAAAGTGTATCAGCAACAGGCTTTTTTTTTCTTTTTTAAGAGTTTAAAATTTAAAGAGAAACCATTTTGTGGACAGTACACATTGGATTAAAGTAGCTTTTTAAAAACTCACACTACTGTACTTTCTCAGACATACAATAAACAATTTTATCATAGTCCCATTGAACATATGTAATACAAATTCCATTATAGTTTTCTATACCTTTTCCAGAGGTAGAACTATTGAAGTGAGTTGCTTTTTAAGCTCATTCTATTCCAATTGAAAATGTGGAGATAAATCTCTACTTACTGGAGTAATATTAAAGTTGGATTTTTAAAACAAAATATACTGTGTATTTCAGAAACTGTGAGAAAGAGGCTGCTCTCCTAAGGGCTAGATTTCATGACGACTCAGAAAGGTAAAAAACAAACAGAAAGCCCTCTGTGAAAAAAGAGTCAGAAACGGAAGAACTTCATCTAACTTTTAAAGGAAAATAAATATAAGGCTTCATTTCCTAAACTTAAGAAGGAAAGTGCTGGAGCCTTAAACATTCTTTTAAGCCATAGAGATGCATTAAGTTTCTTTGATAAATCTGAACTATTTCTATGCTCTGCCAGCTCTGTAAAACCTGAAGAAACAAAGCAAAAGATGTTGAACAGTACAGTCAGGAAGGAAAGGAAATTATACTGGCAAAACCTAAGGGCTTCCTGACAAGGGAGGGCATGCTATAGAAAATTATTAGAAACTATCCAAAACATTTGGTAAACAGATATTAACTAGAATTTACTATATGTAATTAAAATGTAGGATTAGTCCATCATGGGTGATAAGAGGCTAATCAGTGGATGATTGTCACCCTCTTCTTTTGAGTTCTTCTAAGCCTTCTGATGTTTACATTCTTGTAAGGAACCTTCTCATGCACTTTATGTAAATAACTTATTGTTTTACATTCTTTTGTGGAGGAGGAGAAATGTGATAAACTGTTGGTTTGTCCAGTGTCATTGGAGAGGTGGCACTTTCACCCTCCAATCCACTGTCACTTTTGAAAATCTATAAATGTTAGAGTCAGAAATTAAACACTCTCTTTTTTGCCTTGGAAAATCAAGTGTCTGTGTCTTTCTGTTTCATGTCCTAGAGTGACAGATGATTTCTAAGGTTCATTTTCTGTGCTTTTCCTTCTGCTCATGGGAAGAGAGCAGACAGCAGCCCAGCACACAGGAAGCAAGCAGCTGCTGAGGGCTGCTAGTGCTGGAGAGGAGGTACTGAAGTGCTCCCTGTTGAACAGAGATGGCAGGACATTGCCATTAAAAAATGTCAGCATTCACTAAGGGAGGAAACAGAAGTGTTTGTCTCAAATCTTTCACAGTAATTTGAGTGCCTACCATTCAGATAAGTAAATTCATTTGCCACAAAAATATCCAAGTGTTTCCTGTTTAGAATAACAGTCAGAGTTTATGCAGAGTCAAAGTGACACATCCTAACTAAAAAATATATCTCCTGTCTCCCTCTTTCTTTTCTATACTCCTTAAAAAGCATCATCAAATTATAAGCACCAAGAAAAAATAGTTCCTTCTCTTGGAATGGAAGTACTGGAGTAAAAAAATAACACTGACTTCAATTATATGCAGACAGTAAACTTTATCCTTCTCGTATTTATGGACTGTATATATTCTGTTTCTCATTCATAGCAGAATAAATCTATGACACTTTTACAAATTATTATTTACAGATGACAGCGAGCAAGAAGATTTCAGCCCTGTAGGTCTACCAAACCTATATAAAACAAATGGTTCTGTTGGCCCTGGAAATACTGAAATTGGAGGTGTATGAAGGAATATTATGGGTCTCTATTTTATTTCTGGGACATTTTACTTAGATTATGAGCATTGAACCAAGATTTTTTACAAGCTGTGTAGCCACAAATAACATCAAATCATGAAAGGTTCAGCAAGGATTGTAACAAAATTCCTCCCGTCTTCTTTAAAAAAATATTTTGTTGAAAAAAAAAGAGTCAATATTGAAATATTTCTGTCACTATATTTCACTTCACACTAACAAGAGTGGAGATATAAGTGATCTGGTACAGTGTCCTGCATACATGCACTCATCAGAAAGAAACTATTCTTCTCTCTCGTGGAGTTCTTCATGTGTCTTTCTCTTCATGGTGAAGTTTTACCCATGTAAGTAGCATAACTTGACAGCTTTACTCATGAGCAGAAAAAGTCAGTCTTACACTTCTGTTAAAGAAAGTAAATAATTGCTTTGACTGAAAAAAAAATCATTTCCACAGCAAAAGTGGGATATATGTATTGACATTTTCACATTGTTGAAATCTATAATCTTGCAAGAAGTCAGCAAACAAGCTGTACTTAAACAAAATTGCCTGCCTACATGAAGCTATTTGCAAGACTGGGACATAAAGGAGCAGCAATCCACAAAGACAAATTTATTTTTATTTCACTTTAATGACCTTTAATATTTGCAGAACACTTTAGAAATGAAATATGATCTATCTAATTTCTACATCAGATGTGAGCGCTTCTTCTCATCGATATTCCACCTGCATGTTCATCATTCAGATGGCTGTTCAAGAGCTGGTGACTGACTCTAAAAAAGTACTGTCAGTGAGAGTCAAAAAGTGAGTTGTAAAAAAACACTGCTTGTGTTCTTTGGAATTAAAGAGCCAAGCCCAAAGATTGCTCTATATGGATACCTAATTAGATGTGTATGTGGGTCTATGCTACATGACATGTGACAGCAAACTTTGCTTTCCTCAGGAAAAAGGAAGACCACAGCTTTTTGCCATTCCATTAATAAATTCATGGTCTGTCTAGCCCCTATTGTACTCTTTGTGGCAGCAGTGATCTCATAGGTAAGTGTATCTTTCTGAAATAGAAAGGTTGTTTTTACATGGAGGGGAAGATGGCTTAGTCTTATATGGAATTTTTCATATAAAATTTTACTGCACAAAATGTTGCCAAAGGGACACACTGCTTTTACCCCTCCATTTTAAACTGAAGGTCAGTCTCCATGACAGGACTAAAAATATAGCTTCTTATCATTTATACCCTTTCCTTGTTTAACTTGATTAATTATTTTCACTGTCTTAAGAGTGAATAGTATTTTTAAATAGGGTTTATTTGAAGGAAGGGAGGTGTGCAGCAAAGTGTTTTTTAAATGTGTATATTTGTGTATGTCAGTATTGTGTAATAGCCGGTGTTCTATACCCCACAGAATGAGTTTCATTTTCACAGGAATCAGGAATGTAAAGTGAGCAACTTACATTTGATAGTTTTGTTTTGGTCAAACTGTAAACAAAAGGAGGGGGTTTTTTCCTATTTTTCTGGCAATTTCAAGTTTTTATTGTTTTATTTTTCATTCATATTCAGCCATATACTCTCACATTATCATACTTGTAAAATGCTGTTTTAAAATTATGCTGAATGGCATTTAAAAGTAATGCCAGCAGTGGGCCAAGTTCTGATACACTCATAAACATGATCCTCTGTCTATTCCTTAATAAGATGTTATTGAGGACAGATTTGAAGAATTTTTACTTGCATATATATCTGGCAAATAGAACATTAATGGAAAAAAAAACTTTCTATAAAGCGTGATAATTATAAGAATTGTTTTTTGAAAGACAAATTACTTGATGGAAAAGGGGAAAAAAATTTCACATACATCTAGGTAGCCATGTCATAGGTTTAATATTTTCTTATAAACTGCAACAGGAAAAAGGCATATCTGTTGTCACCACCTAAGTATTGAGATAAAATAAAGAGAATTGAATGATTTTTCATCTAATTATATAAAAACTTTCATTTAGTATTTGAAGGACTATTTCTGTGTGACATTCCATGCGATAGTTAGTTTCCACAAATAAGCTATTATGCAAAGAAAAAGAATGTTTTTACCTTACTTCCCATTCTATGTTTACACAAGAAATAGTCTTCCATCCCACACACATCACAAAGCTATACCTTTTGCTCCAGTATCCATAACCCAAGTACAACCATTGCTTTTAAAAGTGTATATCTTTCCCTGCCCTATATTAAATGACAGAACTTGGAATAGAATTAAAACATATGAAAAAATCTGAGAAGCAAAAAAGCCAATAACTTAGCAAGGAAAACCAGTATCCTTTGTCATTATATAGTCCATAACAGTCATGTTATAAATTCATAACTCTTTGACTTTAAACAAACTAGAAATCTTTTGTCTCCTAAAATGCTGGAATGCTTAAGGCCTACCCTGAACTTTTCAACTCCTGTATATGCCTCTTGGATATGGCTCTGTGTTGGCTGCTGAACTCCAGCAAGATCATCTCTGCCCTTCTGACATTCAGCCAGCTCAAGCACATCTGAGCGGGAATTGCTTCCAACCAGTATTGTTTGCAAATGATTTTCTTGATCACCAGCTGTTTCTCCCTGCAAATACTGCTTCATGCATTGCATGTGGAAATTCTCTACTAATGCTCACACACATATATGTACAAGACTTTGGGTGTTTTATGCTAAATAGCAGGATTTTTTATTTGCATAGATTTTAGGTCCTTAAGGAAAAAAAAAAAATAAAAAAAAGAAAAAACAAAAGAAAGAAAAGAAAAGAAAGAAAGAAAGAAAACAGAAAGGAAAAAAACCAACCACCAACATTAAAAAAATCAACCAATCCAATCCAAAACCGAACCAAACCAAAGCAAGCCCACAAAAAAACAAACAAAAAACAACAAACAATTAGAATGGAATGATTTTGGCCATGACAAGAAAATGAATTTTTTTCCAAACATTAGCTGTGTCTGTAAAGACAAGAGATAAACGCAGATGATGTATAAAAATAGACTTCACCTGCACAAGTTGCAGTTACTAATGTTAAAATGTTCCTCTCTCTTGTTACCCTTAGTACTTAGGAAATCTCTTCAATGCTGTCTTTCAAATATTTTTTCATGTGAGTACTCAGGGAAATCCCATAATCTGTATTATGAATCAAACATATTTTCAGTGGTTGTAGAGTGAATCCATAGAGGCTAATAATTATAAGATGTAATAAAAAATTAATATTTCCTTTTAGTAATACTATAGGCATAAAAGTATTCCTCCTAACTCCTTTTTTCTTCATTTAAGTATTCCCTGGAAATATATTTTATTAATTTAAGTTTCTCCTCCATAACTCTTCTTTACAGAAGAAGACTTGAATCTAAATAACTCTGTCTATAAACTGACATGAAAGCAAGGTCTATCTAATTAAATCTATTACAGTAAGATAAATTGGATCTAGGAAACACACACATGTCTGTACTTAAGTAAATATCTCATTTGCCTGCAAATTTGTATCATAAATATTGTGTTGTTTGACATTAAATAAATACCACTAAATTGAGCAATATATTTGCAATTTCTAAGAGTTGAAAATTATTTTGTTAAGAAAAATAAGAATAGAGCATAAAAATGTGGAATTTTACAATAAAATCTGAAATCCACTGTTAATTGGATTTATAACAGGGACAGAAGCAGAGTACAGGTTTTCAGAACCATAACAGCACACCATAGACAAGAGCAGCTGTGGTTTATTCCTTCACTAAAACCACAAAGAAAGTTTCACACTGAACTACCCCATACCATCCCATTCCGTGCTTCCATTAAGATATTTAATTTCATGAGCAGTTCATAAAAGCAGATGGTCAATCAAGGAGTATTTTATGACAGTGGTTTGCAAGTTAGTGGTGCTCTCTAGTCTTCCAGGTGGCCCACGCAACTACTGCTGTCACAACAGTGACACATCTGTCATTTGGTAAGCAGTGACACTTAGGGTTTGTTGTAGCCTGAGACTGGTTTAGGGTTTCCAGCATTCTTTGTAATCCTCTGCAGTAGAAGAAACAATACTAAACAAAGCGAAACAAGAACAAAAAAAATCACGTCTCTGTACAGCTGCTCTGTGTAGTTTTTGAGTAAACCTAACTATAATCAAGCTTGCTAACATGTTAAGTAAGAAACCTGAAATAACAGCTATAGCAAAATTGTGATCTTTATCATGAACTGAAGACAACTGAAATTAGAAAACTAGAAGAAATAGAACTTTTTTAAAAAAATCTTAGTATCTTATTGTAGAATGCAACATCTGAGTTTAAAAGCTTTAATTCCTAGATCTATAAAAGATTTCTCTATTTAGAAAGGAAAGAGCAAAAACGTAATTGGGGAAAAAAACTCTGAATTCCATGCAAATTTAAACAAAATTACTGCTCTTGTTGCATTAAGGGAAAGTTATTTTCATCTTGTTTTCTTGAGATTGATTGTCTAACTTTTAAGCAATCTGCACTGGAGAACATGACAGAAAAAGTATGGAATTTACATAATGAAACATGAAAAAAGCCCTACCATTTTATGATGAAAATATGTATTTTATCTTCTATAAGTCATAAGCAGAATGTACAACTTAAAGTTAAATTTTCAAAGAGAAAACAAAACTGAACACAAAAAGAGAAGAGAAAAAAAGAAAACAACCTTTGGGATCATGCTGTCATTCCCCACAAAATTCTAAACTGATTGGGCTTCTTGGTACAAGATCTGCATATATAATTTAATTGGTCTTTCATGAGTAGTTGCACAAAATTAAGTAATACCTTCTAAATAATTTAGCTATTCTGCCTATTTATTTTCACATCTTTACTTTTGCTGCTTATACTTTTTAGATCAGAAAAAGAAGAAAGAATAAATTAATTGAAACAAAAAAAATCAGTTCAGAAACAGATTAAATTTACTGTGAAAAAATGCAATTTCTACTAATTCTTTTTATCGCTCTCTCTCCTCTCCTCTCCATATTCTTATTTTTTCTTTTGCAGTAGATGCTTTACAATTTTGCTAGAAGTGCATATATTCTATTTGTAGCAGCAAAACATTTTAATATAATTTCATTAAACATAAAAGAGTGCATTTTTAAATCATATCTCTGTTTATGATCTAGCTACATTTCCTATTACATTAAATGGAAGCTGATAGTGTCTAATATCCAATTTTGTTCCCCATGGCTTCTGACAAACAAAATCACTACTGTATTCACATTAAAAATAAATCAAACACATTATTTTCAGTGTTGCAACATTATGAATTGCCACACTCCCCTGGCGGTCTTCAAACAATGTTAAAAACACAGAATTCAAATAATAAAGCAAAAAGAAGAAAGTTAAAGAGTGTTTTATAGCCCAGAATAATATATTTTATACATCATCTTTGCATACTTTCTTCAGCAACATTGTCAAATTGTGAGTTCACTAAAGGTTTCTAGCTGACAGTGTAAACTCATGAAAATGGTTACATAAACACTATAAAATATGATAATACACCTATATAATTCTGGGATTTTTAATACTAGCAGGGCTGATGTAGCATCTAGTAGAAACATTATATATTTCCTATATTTTGCTTTCACAAGTCTACATATTCATAATGATATTGTACTTTAATTAATACAACTGTATCTTAGAAATTTGTGCTGTAATGCAAATTGATTTCCTTAAAATAGTCAGAGTATGCATTATCAGTTTCTTCATATATAAAAGAACATCCACAAAAGAAACTGAATATTTTTATTTCAATTCATAAAGGTCCAAAACCCCAAAAGTCTATTCAAGATTCTGCAGGAAATCAAGGAAAAATCTACACACTGTTTTTTTTGTAAATGTGTTCCAAGCAGAAATGTGTTCTGTTTAATTGGATTTCTATTTGCATTGAAGTATTTAATTTTTTTTCTTTTCTATGAGGCATTTAGTATTATTTTGGGAAGAAATAGTCCATCCTTGTCAGTTAGGCTATGGTACAACATAAAGGCGAACACTGTTCCAATGTCATTTTCATTTAGCTTTCAGTTGTGATTTTCTGATGTTCAGATTTTGAAAGCTTAATGATTGTTTACTTGAACCCAGGAAGCTGGAGGAGCAGACAGACTTTATGCAGCTCAAAGAGGATTTGGAGCACGCAACCGCTTGTGCTGTGGCTTCCTTATCTTCTTCTCCCTCTTGTGGCCTCCAATAGTAAGAGCAAATAAGGCATTTTGACATCCAGCAAAGCTGTTGCTCCTGTAATAACTGGGGAGAAAACCAGACTTTGGGAGAAAGTGCCATGGCATCCAGATGCTACCGCAGCACTGGAGGGGCTTCTGTGCAGTGTGATGGCCTCCACTTGAGAGGGACATGGGGATAATGATGAGGGAGCAAAGCCACCTTTTCCATACTTGCCCCTGGGGACTCTGTGACACAATGGGGAACTGGTCAGCTTTCCCCAGCTCTGCAAAAAAATTAAGTCCAGTGCTTTGCAACCAAGATTGTCAAGAATAAGGTAATGAGAAGAGAGAATTCCCGTATGACCTGGTAGGACTACATTTCTTAAAAGCATCTTGATCCTGTTGCAGAACTGCCCTAAAGGTTAAAAATTAAATGGAATGTCTAGTGCAAGCTGGGAATAAATTAAGGTGGTAGAGGTTCCCAGACTAATTTATTGCCAGGTTTACAAACAGTTTTTCTTTCTTCACCACGGCTGCAAGATCACTGAGGCAATTTCAAGGCATAGTTGCCCACTTCAGTTCCACAAACCAGTTCTTTCCTGGGCTCTCAATAGTAATGACAACAAAAATAAACAGCATTAAAGTGCCTCTTTGCAGCCATATGAAATAAACAGTTTAATATTCTGAATTTAAGGCCGCAAATTGGTGGCTATAAATATTGTACTGCATTCAAAGTTCTGTATATGCCATCTGGTGACCATGTGATTAGTGTATCTATGGGGCAAAAAGGAGGAGGGGGGAGGTCTTGTCATGCCCTTATTTATTTTCTGTGCTCAACTATGCACTCACTTAAAACCTAGCCATATGCTAGAGCATCTGTTATAGGTGGGGCTTTTTTCAAAATTTTCTTTTTTAAAATTGAGTTGATTTTGCCCTTTAGGAGCCTACACTCTGAACAGCACTACAGAATGACATTTACTGCAGACCAAATTATTATTTTATTAGGAGTTACAGTGTCTAGTTTGAACAAACAGCAAAATTCCAGTTTGGAAATAAATTAGTAGCTTAAAATGTATAATACCAAGCCAACCAAATCATTCCGTTTTGCTTGCATCCATCAAATAATATGATTAGTTTAAACTCTGTTTGTGTGCATATTCATACACAGAGATTTTCAAGTTGATTTTTATTTTCTTCAGCATGTTAATATAAAAACATGCTTATTTGCCTTAACAGAAAGAGATGCCACACAGCAGTCATAAAAGTGAATAGCAAATTCTGTGCTTTATTGGCCCAGTGCTCATACACGCATAATCATCATTTAGTTTACAGAATACTGCTCAAGGCAGTCTTGTGAAAGTAGTATGCCAGTATGCCGTTGGGAATGAAACCAAGAACACAACAGTTTTTGCAGCTTTCCATCATGCCTCAGAAAGAGAAGGTTAAGCTAAAATTGGCTCTGCAAGAATAATAGAAGTATACTAAAAATACCCTCATTTTTAGTCATATTATTGGTTTAAAAAAAAAAAAAAAAAAAAAAAAAAAAGGAGTTATTTCTGCAGCAGTCTATGTTTGCTTAAAATATCCAGTGAAGGGAGTTTCATTTATTGATATCACAGGACTAGCTTCCAGTTTCACTGCTCCAACTTTTTCAGGAGAATTTCTATTCTTTTGCTAACTGAAGTAAGTGCAAACTGTAATGTCAGGCTGAGAAGAGGAATGTAGAAGCTCATTTTTGAGAGCATATCAATCATTTTTAAACATGGTAATATCCTACTCCTGCTATTCTTCTCTACCCCAAACAGCTTATGTGGGAACGCTTTATTTCCTTTTGCAATACTCAGTAAGGTAATGCTGTCTTACTGAACTTTTCGCCTCTTCCAGAACTCCAGGATTATCCAGACCGACACATCCATGTCACTGTCACTCTGTTATCCTACTTTCCAGCATTAATTTCATGCACCAGATCCCATGACGAACCTGCCCTGTGCCACTTCTCAATATTTATGCTAGGTCAAGGTGGTAGAATTTAATCTTGCAAAGCAAGCTCAAAAAGGCCATACCAGCTGCCATGTCTTAGTAAATCAGATAACAGCAATAGATCTAAAGAGCGAATGAGACAGAAGTAAGTGAGATTATTGCATCTGTTTAAATCCTGTGTTGCTTACAACCATTTTGAAAGCACATATTTTTAAGTGACTGAACAATAATAATGTTAAAACATAATTAAAAACAGCCTAGAATGTCATTTATTTTTTTAAATTTTAATTGTGGTTTTAAAAAAAAAAGAATCATCAGAGAGCAAAGAGCAGCTGGTTAGAAGTTCAGATGCAGGTCAGCATACAGCCTAACTGAGCTAAGATTTCTGCATCTTTAACCTAAATTAAAAGAACATTAAAGATCAATGTACTGTGATTTGAAATGGCAGTTCTGAGCCTGGTACACAAACAATGTGTAGAAATGAGGACAGGGTGTTGTCTTAGAGTGCTGATGCATTCTGAAAGCACTGACAAAAGCTTGGGAAAATGAAAGCAAGACAAGAGGTCTATCTTTTTCATTTTTTTTTAACTTAAAGAAACAGAATAGAGGTATTGTATGAGAACTGGAAATGCCTCAATCTGAGCTGTTCTCATGATTTATGACAGTTTACTTATGTTCAAAGGGCATCCAGGCTGGTAACTAGTAGACTTCATAAAAATCTAGATACAAACATTCATTCTTAGGAATGACAGACCTCAGTTATGGATTATTCTTCTACAGGCTGGTTCTCATACATGGCACCATGGACTGCATCAATGCCTTGGTGGCTTGAGGAGTGTTCTGCAGTAGATATAGCCTGGTGGACATATTAAATGCCCTAGCATCTATCATCTGTCAACATCCATAAATAGGTCAACTTTGATACCATTTCCAAAATTCTTAAGTGATACAGGCAAGGGATAACATTATGTGAAGAGAGAATCCACATTCTTGTGAGCTGGTTGGACTACATTTCTTAAAAGCATTTTAATCCTGCTCCAGAACTGACCTAGAAGGTTAAAAATTAAATGGAATCCCTAGAGCAAGATAGGAATAAATTAAAAATGGAAATAATGTAGTATTATTTTCCATTGACTTTATTATCTGGCAGAAAATTAGATCTCAAGCTTTTTTTCAAATTGAAAAGCATTTGTTTCCTTCTGAAACAGAAATAATAATAAAAAATATTTACACGGTATATGATACTGCTGTGTTTCTTTTTATTTATAATTTGACTGAACTGGTTTTTTTCTCGGAGCATCAATCAGCAGGAGCATACCATAGAAATCATGACATTTTCCATATTGCACTGTGTTTTCTTGTTTGAAGATGGAGATGGCATTCCATGGTTGGTTTCCTGTCTGAATAGCAAAGACTGAGAATCTCTAAAATATTCTTTCTGAAGACAAAAATATATTATTTCTGTTCTGAAATTCTTCAGTAAAAGACAAAAAAAACCTCACCCAGACCAGACAACCAACCTACAAACCATCCTCAGAAAAACAGATATTCTGGTACAACTATGAAGCATTCATGGCATTCCTAATAACTGAATGAGTGCCTATGACTATATGAGGCTATAATGTAGTAACAATTTGAACATTTTTCAGCTTGGAGACAGATATTCGGTTTCTCAGTCTCTGTTCTCTGTGACTCTCACATATCCAAGAAATATCTGGTCCATGACCATTCTGTCAGATGAACAGGAAAGGTTGAAGCTGTGAAACAGTCAGCTCCCCGTAGGAGAAAAGGGAGACTTTTCTTGAAATAATTTTGATTTATTTTTTATCAGGGTGTTTCTTTGTCACAGTGTTGACCCAATATCAGTATTAGCTATAAAATCTACATTTAATACATTTACATCCATGAGCACTGAGACAGCTGTCAGACAACACAGGGAAAAGAAAAACTCATGACTCTCAAAATTTAATGTAAAATGATGTGGTGAATCAACTAGGGTGAAAGCAAGACATGAAGCCAAAGAACTTAATAGTCTAAACCACACTTCTAACATTCAGAATAAGGGACAGAAGTGATAGACAACTTTAGAGGTCAAAGCAGGGACAAAAGCTGGCTTTTGAAACCCAAGCATATCTCTTCACCTTGTCTGACTGCGGGTCAATCAGAGTTTGATGATGAGTTTAGTGGGAAGGGCACAGAAAGGCAACCTGTGGTTCAGTTTACTTCATCCTCACAGAAACACAATCATGACAGTGAGAAAATGACAGACATCAAAAGTGGAGAGCAGTGGCACACTGCAGGGGAGAGCAGAAAGCACAGAACATCACATCAAAGTTAGTTTTCAACCTTACACTCAAGCAGAAGAACTTCAGCTGGAAAAAGGCTCAGCTGTGCAATTATTTTTTAATATAGCAGGAACTGAATCTTCATACCATTTTTTTGCATGATGTCATCAATTCCTTCACAAAACTGGTGTTAAATCATCAACAATGGCTTTTGTCATCACCCTGCAGAAACATGTATTACCTCCAACACTGCATCACACCAGGGGAGGGTGTCAGGGGCACAGTTAACAGACAGACACCACTACCCAACAGCAAGATCTCCCCCGACACAAAACTGAACAAATTACAGCACTTAACCACCTCCTGAATCCAGTCAACCTTGCTTTTCTCCTGAGAAATTGTAATTTATCAGGCTTCTATCATAGAGTAGTGTATGTTGCACAGTCCTCAAAGGATCATTTAAGCTTATAGACAGGAAAAAGCCTCTAACAAATATCAGGTATTAAGTTACAATCTAGGAAACTCTTTACAGTGAAAGTGTTGACCATCATTGGGAACAGCAAAAGGAGCAGCAGCAGGAATACCTTTAGAAATGGGGAATTTTCAGCTACTCACCTGTATCCACCAGTTTAAGGTAAACTGGACAGCAGAAAAACCTGCCACAAATATAGTAAAATAGAAAATTTATTTTTCCATATATTAGATAACACTGATTCCATGCTTCTTGTCATTCCCAAAGTATTTTCAAAAGGTGGATCTTTTTTCCAGATCCCTCTTCTTTGACTGGAGTGGGGGGTGGCAGCGGAAAAACAGAGAGCATATTCATCTTCTGTGGCACAAAGCCCGAGATCAAGTATTTTTTGCTTAACATTATCTGTATTGAAGTGTGACTTTTTTTTAACATCATCTGTATTTCTTGAATTTCAGGCTCAAGATCACGCCAGAACTGACAGACAGCACCTGGGTAAAAATGATGTGATTCTTTCAGTGCTGCAATTTCCCACGTATTCAGCTTTGTATTCAGACAGAGGGAAAAAAAATTATTCACAAGCCAAGACACTTTTGTGAAGCTGCTGATTATGCCATGGTTTAAAAATGGAGAGTAAGGAAAAATGTGTTCGCTCTCCTTCACGGTTGTGCGCCGAAGCATTGACTGTGGAGGGCCTTGAGACTGGTTTCAGTGCAATCAAAGGGGCTACACCTGTCTGTGCCTCACTCTCCTGGAGCTAGGAAAGGAAGGTAGCTTTTAACACAGTAGTTCCCCTGTGCAAAAGAAAAAATAATTTGCAGTATTAGATCATGGCTCGCCTTGGCTATATGCCAGAAAGAGAAAAGCTTTCATTGGTGCTGCAGTCCCAGAGATGTTAAGAGTGAACAAGCCTCAAAGAACAATTCAGACATGTCTTTATGGAACTAACAGAGAACACAGCTTTCATAAAACACAGGCCATTTTAACATCAGACACTGATAATTCAAAGGGAAAGACTTTTAATTGTGTTATTTTATCAATGAGAGGACAAACAAGGTTAAATTGTGATAGATGCTGAATTAAGAAGCTATTTGCCTGCAGTATTTTTTTTGTGGGGAAGAAAAAATGCTGTAATTATTCTTCAGCTTTATATAGGGAAACTTTCTTCCTACTTTTCACTGTCAGGCTCTTCCAATTGATTTTATCATAATTCAAATACATGGCAAAATGCTTCTGAGCACAAAAGCAGAGGGCTAAGCCTTACTCTCTTTTATTACACCAGAGAGCCACTAAATAGCAAAGGATTTTGATTTAGATTCCTGCATTAAAATTAAATCACACATCCTAAGGAAAAATGATCCATAATAATGGAAGTCACACATATGGGGATTGAAAGTGCTATTGAATAATGAAGAAAACTATAGTAGAAATGAATGTAAGGGACCACTATACTTTAATGAAGAGATATTTCCGAAACAAATGTCTCCCTTCAGTGTTTTCTGTTGATAGTGTGAATATTATAAAACAAATTATGTGAAATACGAATATCATAAAGTTCAAATGAATTACTTACTGCCTCTTGATTTGAGTTGCAACATTTTTATATCTCTGCTGTAGGAAAGAGTTACAGGTAACTACAGGTGGTTTTTAGTGCAACCTGCAGGTCAGTATGAATACACTGTTTTCAGTGCCAAGGCTGCAAATGTACTTCCATTTTGCAAACTCCTACACAGTGATACTGGCCACTGGTTGGTGAAATTATGTGCAGTTCCAATATTTACATCTTTTTTTTGCCTTCAGGCCCCCTTTACTGATTTTATAGATTAAAATATTTTTCCAAGTAGCAAGTTGCTAATCTCCCTGTTTTAACTACCTCTGATTTTCCGTTTCAGGCTCTAGAATTTCAGTTTGATCAAGTACTTTTCAAAGTGAACCTTGGTAGTAACTCATTTTTAGCACAAAGCTTTGGTCTTGCAATGTGGGGGGAAATTTCTTGGGAAAAAGTCATGAGACCTGTCAGCGTGAAAAGTTCTTATTTGACTGGCCACAAACAGTGAATAAATGAAGACTACACAAAGCAGGTTCAGGTCTGGTTTGAGCACAGCGTTCTTAACTCGCATTGTTTTGTGACCTTTCAGTATTACTAACAAAATGATAAACAGCATAACATTGGTCCTATTGTTCTACTATTTCTTTTTAAAGAAACCTTGTATCTCTGTTCAGCTTAAAAACCCACAAAAATAATTTCCTAGCATTTTGTCAAATTAGAACAATTCACATGAAAAGGAAAATCAGTAAGAGCAGAAACAAATCATGAGTCACAATTTTTTTTCTGAGAAGTACAGTTACTACAATCACCATGAGATAAAATCACTTGAGATATTGTTTTGCACCTGATATCAGTCTTTTGTGAGAAAGATAAAGATCCTGGGGTGGGGAAGAGGCTGGGGATGGAAGCCTATAAGCATAGAGAAAGAAAGCACTTGTCAGTTATGTATTGATTAGGTCCATCCAGGCTTCAAAAATGTTCCAGAATTCTTATTTCTTAATTTTGTTTAGTCATCATATACAACAGGGAACAAAATTCACTTTTAAAATGCAAAGTTATATCTAAGAAAGAGACCAAAGTACACTCTACAGTATTAATCTAACAGGAGCTGCAACTCATTAACCTGGAGGTTTGAAAATTCAACTGAGTTATGGGAAGTCTTATTCCAAAATTATCTTCACACAAGGGGAAGATGACGTTTTAAAATTTTTATTGTTATTTTTATTGTTATTTGTAGTTGTTGGTTTTTGTTTTGTTCTTATTCTTAATAAATTCAATTAGCTGATTAATTTTAAATACACAAATGAAGTTTGTCACAGATGTGAAAAATTAAGAACCCTGCTTCTTCCCCATTAATCTAGTGCAATGATAATTTTTGTATGCTGGTCTTCCTGAAAATACTATACATCCTTTGCTGTTCTCTGGGACAAATTTAAACCATAAAAAGTGAACAAGATACAACCCTTCTAGAAAACATGTAGCATATACTTTTTCATAGCTGAAGCCTCCTCTTCTGGAAGGGCAGAATTCCAGTTGAATGATGGAGACAAATGAATGTGGCTTTCCCTGGTATTGGAGAGTTCTCTAACTATTATGATCTCATAACAGATCTATGGTTATAATAGCGTTTTGTATAAAATGTATATGTATATATAGATATAGATATATATATATAAGCTGTGCTCAAATAATATCTGTCTGATTAAGCCCTAGGGAACTTACCTGGTTCCCTCCTTATTGATAGCAATGAGATTTAGGTATGGGTTGTGCACCTACTCAGATTCATAATCAGAGGTGTAGCAAGTTGAGGTAGCTTCTCTATTTTTCCTTTTTTTTTTTTTTTTGGTGATCCACTATGCTATCTTGTTTTGAGAAGGAAATTTCAGGGTCCTAAACCAAAGAGGTGTTTTCATAATATTTCTTGCTATTTCTTCAAACCTCAGGATATCCAGCAATTGTTAAAGAACTCTCCATCACGGACTCACCATTGCAGAAATATCTACCATGGGAACTGTTGTTCAATTTCCGTGCCACTATTTGTAATACCTAAAAGAGATTTTTGTCCAGGTATGTTGCTGCAAAGATAAAACAGGCTGAAATTGAAGAGACAGGAAATAATGTGACAGAAACATAAGCGAGAAAAAATGCGCAACTGGTTCTTGTAAGCCCTGAATATTTACTTTTGGATACTGAATAAGTTTACCCATGTCAGTATCAGGGAGCACACCTTGTTACCTCTGTTATGTCACTCCCCAGAAATGTTAACTCTCCAACCGTATGAGATTTTAGATGCAGATCTTCCTTATTTCAGCAGAACAGATGGGTACGTTTGCTATTCAATAAACATACTAAGAACTCCTTTCACACCTCTAACAGTCACAGCTTTGCACACCCATGTGCTGTACATCTGTGGATTATTGGCAGTGAATTTGGCTGCACAGTAGGAGTATCTCAGGTTTAAAAATTTCCCTGTGTCTATTCCTTCCTTGTGACTCCTTTAAATGTCTGTCTTCCTTTTTTGTGCATCTGTTCACAGCTTTGACCACAAAAAAGACTTGCAACCTTTGCAAGAAATTTGAGTCTGGCAGCCTCCATTTGACAGTGTAAGAATGTTTATAAATGGAACGTGGAACAAAGTGCCTTTTTTTCTCTTTTTTTGTCCCCTACTCTTCAATTTTTTTAACAGATCAGTTTTTCTCCTGCAAAGAGTAGGTACAAAGCTGTAAGCTTATTTTTAATTGTGAGGCAGAGGAAATGTAGAGATGGGAGAGGGTTGTATAAAACAAGAAAAAAGTAGGGTTAGTATTTTCCAGTAGTGTTAGTAATCCCAAATATGATGTTGTACAAATGTAGCTAGATTTCTTCCTGCTTTGGAGCTGTTTCATTCAGCTATGATCCCAGAATTTCAGTGTGGTACTGCACTGAGAGATGTCCACAAAACTGTTAAGGACCCTCAGTCTATGTGTGTGACATCATTATGGCCTGTCCTCCTTTTGATGTAGTTCAACTTTCCTCACTTCTAGGCAGAGACAAACTTTCTGTTTTCTTCTCCTTCAGGAACAAGTCACAGATGTTTATTCCCATACTGGGATATCAGTATACCAAAAACTTGCCCTCTCTATTTCTCCATTTCTACTTTTCCATCCTCACATGCAACTTCTTTTCCTGTTTGTTTTTTTTTTCCTAGCCTGTTCTTTCCTTGGACAGTGGGAGGCATTTTTACCATGTTCATCTCCTTCAGCTCTACTAAATACTGACTTTTTAAAAAAATTAATATTGGTATACTGAGTTTTGCTCTTTAAAATGTACCATAATACTTCTTTTCTTTTCTTTTTTTTTTTTTTTTTTTTTTTTTTTTTTTTTTTGACCAGGTGAGTGCAACTTCTGTGCTGGTGATGCAATATTCAATAACAGCAGTGTGCAATTTCCTGCCTAGTAAAACAATATGTACATCAAATTTTAAATCGTTCTGTTAGTAACAGTGTTCCAATACTGAGTTTTGCTCGTTAAAAAGTACCATAATACTTCTTTTCTTCTTTTTTTTTTTTTTTTTTTTTGCTACCCTCAAAAGAGGACAGCCACAGACAGTACTAAAAATTCGACTTGGCCCTTTTTTTTAAACCTCATATAACTTACAGTGTTGATACAATATGAGGTTTATAATAGTATGTTGCTGTTTCCATCTTTTCACCAGACAAATTTGAAAGATCAGAATAACTACAATTTCAAGTTTGTTTTACCTAATATTTTCATTAAAAGGAACAGACATAGATACATTAAATTACTTAACTTCCTTTTTTTTTTTTGTGTCCTGCTTACAACTTTCTCTCAGACAGAGATATATTTAGATAAGATAGACAAATTAAGACAAAGAGCAGTAGAACAAGAATTGCAGTGGAACTCAGGTGCTTTACATCATGCAAAACATTTGAAGGAACTTTCACAGTGTTCCAGTGTGTACAGACAGTTATGACACTGTCCATACAAACCTTAAAATTTAATGCGACTAAATTAGAGAGGAAGATCTTCTTTATTGTGTGCGTGAGCGATTGTGTACTGGAACAGATTGCCCAGAGAGGTTTTGGAGAGTATCTCTCACTGGAGACATTCAAGAGCCATCTGGATACAATCCTGTGCATTGTGCTCTGGGATGACCATGCTGGAGCAGAGAGGCTGAGCCATATGACCTCCTGTGGTCCTTTCCAACCTCACCCATGCTGTGATTCTGTGATGGCTGTAAATAAGAACAACTAGACAATAACTTTAAAATCAAGCAGAATATTTTTTTGTATTTTGAATCAAAATATATTATCAAATGTCAAATAGATACTGTTTGTGTCTTAAATGCATACATTGATATATTTTTGAAATATTATTCTCTTTTCCTATGAAGGCTTGGTACTCATGTCCAGCAGCAACAGCAAAACTTTTTGGAGTATACAAGGTCTGTAGAAGGTAATATTACTTGTAAACATTTATCTTCCTTTGAAGTTCCTCATGACAATATAGATGAGCAATAATTGTGAATTTGTTTTTGCTTATCACCAAAATAGAAAAAAGAAGAATATCATCAGATAGGGTATTCACAGGGCTGAATAAGATGTCTTTATCAAAACTTTTTGTCTTTGGCTACTTCACACAACACAGGATCCAACTACTATATGAATCTTATAAAATACGTAAGAAAAGGTAAATAAAACAAATAAAGGGGAAAAACCAATTAGAATTTGCCTTTTGGGGTGGTATTTTACTAACCAGACATACTTCTTTTTAAAATAATTTCAGATATATTTTATGTATAAGACATGAAATTGACAAAGGAACTAGATTAGAGTTGGAGTCAGTAGTCAAATTAATAAAATTTCCTACGGTGATCCATTCAATCATTAAGTGTACATTGATGAAAATGCTTAGCTACCATGATATGTTGCTTTTAGACCAAGTAAATTAAATTAACTTCAGAGTGTATCTTATTAGACTTTAAAAAAGGGTCATTAAGTTACTTCTGGCCTTTGAATTAGGAGAATGAATTAACAGAAGGATGAGAAGTTGCCAAATCTTACTATCAAAATTTTAAATCTATCAAAGATAATAATCTTGTATTTAATTAAAAATAATAATTAGGAGTCATTGAATAAGGATTTACTGCATCAAGTAACTATTCAAAATGTTATTTATGTAATGCATGAAAATGCATTATTATTTTGCATTTTATTTTGTCATTATTATTTTAAACCTTTATGTATATTACATACTGATTTAAAGAAGGGGACATGACAGAGGGGTAAGATACAAAAAAAATTTGTTTGAAACACCAAGGAATTAATATATAGGAAACTTTTTCAGTGATGTAACTGAAGCACTTGGTCATTCCAACAAGATTAAAATTATTTTACAATCCTCATTCATGCTGTGAATAGCATTCACTCAGGCAATTCTATTAATTCAGTGATACTTCTTCAGTGTTAAGTGCCAGCATAGATTGCAGTTTCGTGCCTTAAATGAAAAACTGAAGTGAGTTGTCATTAATTTATTCATTTGAAATACAATCCAGTGCACTGTACATTCTGTAGCTAAATGGAGTTTGGTTTTGATAGACCAGTTTTGATATGTCAGGTTTTCTGTTGCTTTTTCGTGGGGTTTTTGGTTGATTTTTTTTTTCTTTTTTTTTTTGTGGGGAGTGTGGTGACTGTGTGGCTGTGATAATAAAAGAAAAATAAATTTTTCAGGCAGTTCAACACACATTTTTCTGGTCATTGCTTCCTTTTAAGCTCTCTGTTCCTCTGTTCACCTAAAACACAGACTCACACCCTAAGTTCAAATGTGCTAAGAGCTTTAATGTACTTCACTCAAGTAAAAGGAAATTATTATCTCTATTGCAAGGGCAAGCAATCTTGAACATCCGTGGAAGCCTTGGGTCACAGAAAGATTTAAGTGCCTTTAGTAAGTTGAGTCTTTTAACCAGATCCACTAGATCTTTTATAACTAGGAAAGTAATTATGGACATTTTATACACTTCATTTTTTGTCAATAGTAGAAGGAACAGCAATTTTTTTTTGTATTATTTCCCTGTACAAATATGTGTGTATAATTCTCTGATGCTTTTTGGTTTGTACCACCCAATTTACCAGATGCAAAATATACGTGAACCAATATTTACATTCAAGCTTACTTCTACTACTGAGGCCATAAGCATTGATAAAACACAATCCTTCCACTCCACGGGCTATGAATCTGCTTGTATTCTCCCTTATATACATTCTTCATGTATGACCACTTTCTATTTCCTATATGTGGGCAAAAAAAGGAACAAACATCCAAAACCTGTGCCAGCAAATGCAGATAGAAATGGCAGACTCAGAAAATCTCATCAGAGATTTTGTCCAGAACAGTGTAAGGGATGGTAGGGAAGTAAATTCAGATATGATGAATACAGAATAAATGCCTCCAAATCACCAGATTCAAGTATTATAGGGAATAATGTAAGATGGTGTTCACTCTCAGCATACCTTTCTACAAGTTTTATGTCTACTTCAGGACTTGGTCAGGGAATTAGTTCTTTCTTTTCTGCATGCTGAGGATCCCTCATTTACTGAAGTCTTGTTAAAATCAATTATCATCAGTTAGCAGAGCAAAAATTCAAATAAAATTTTAAGGCTTTAATACATTAATATGAAAAAGTCTTATTATTTGATTATTTACTAAAGGATATATCAAATCAGAATTCTGATTTTCACCCCAAGAATGTAATAAATAGGCCTAAAATGCTGTTGAAAATCACAGTGACAACTAATTGAGTCCTTTTATTTTGATTAGTGTGTGGCTAACAGACCAGTACTAACAGAATTTGATAGCACGTCTCATTCCGACAATTAACTTGTAACTTACCAAACAAGTCATATGACTGTTTAGCCCATAACAGACTGAAATAGATCTGATGCATTTATTTGACAGAATGTCTCCAGTTATTATTTTCTTTATTACTCATTTAGCTGTTCAAATTTACATGCTACCAGACTATCCACTAAAAATGGATAGTCTGGTAGCATGTAAATTTTTAAGTAAGAAGACTTACTTAAAAACAACTTCCTCCATTATATTACTCAGGATCTGTAGGGTTTCCAGAAGTCTGTTTTTTCCACCTTTTCACAGAGGACTCCATGGACTCCAAAAAAGTATGCCTCAAAGTGCATCTAGTTTTATTTCTGAAACACTAGAATTCTGTTCTCTTTCTCCCGTGCCTTTTTTCACAAGAAAAAAAATAACAAAGATTGAGAGGAACTATCAGTAATTGAACTACTATTATCCTTTTTTCTGGGGTGTGTGTATTTCTGTGTTTGTTTTACTTTAGGTATCACCTGTGCAGCTATAATGCAGGGAACTGTCTTGGTACCAGCTAGGAGAACAGAGAAATACAAGTTGTCAGGTTCTTACTGCATTTTTCTACTGTCTCAGTTTCTTATTTTTGACTGATGAAGGAAACGACTGATTGTTTCAATTTAACATAAATTTTGCAAATGGTTCTTCTTTTATCTTACTGTGGGTTACAAAGACATTGAAGACAATTAAGAGGAACCATTTTAGAACAACTTGTGTTTGCATTCTCAGTGACCTCTGCAGGGTGTGTTTTTTCTCTTTGTATAAGCCTGACTGCTTCCAAACATGAGCTGATATAAATCTGTTTTGCACTAATCTGACATTTGAAAATCCAAATAAATTTATCTCTGTGAGCAACAAGCTACGAGTTCTTTGGGATTTTTCCTTTCAAATGACAGGAAAAAAAATAAACCAGAACAAAACATAAAAAGGAAAGAATTTACTTTTCCTCAATGTATAAACTATGTTTTAAGGTAAGATGAGGTTATATTTTCAAGAACTTTAGAAAATCCATGTAATTTTATTTCCTTTATACAGTCAAGTAGTACTATTAAAGTTTTGTGTGATTTCTCTTAAAAGACTGAGTCAGAACAATGGGAGAAAAAAGAAAAATGTAAAGTATCTCCAATTATATTTGTTAAAATAGAAATAGTGATATCAGTGATGTCAAAGTCCTCTCTGACACACGAAAGCCTAAAAAGAAATGCTTTTTAAAAATGTATTTTACCTATGTATCATACACTTATGTATTAGTTTATAACTGCTCTTCTTTGATATACATATGGATTTTTTACATGTCAGCAGCCATGTACCTACAACCACATTTGTTCTCTAATTTTGATTTTTTGTATTTTTCTCGTGTGCTCACCTATCAAATTTGAAATCTCTGTATCTAATTAATTTTTCACCACAATGACAGCTGCATTTTTGTAATCCTACTTGCTCCTTCCTTTACCTAAAATTTTTTTGTTAGGGTGATTGTCCATCAGCACTAGTTATTTGAACTGGATGATTCACTTAGCAGCCATTGATTTGCACATCTAATTTTGCATGTGTTCAGAATACTCTATGAGAACACAGAACCATACAGGGTTGTCAGATGAATGTCAACCAATCTTCCAGCCTCCCAGTTTATTAAAGGGAAAAAAAAAAAACCACAACAAAAACACATACCAAAACTCCTCTAACAGACCTAACACTATATCCTTCTAACACTATATCCTTTTCTTTTTTCAGTCTTTTTTTTTTGCCTTCTTTTGTGAATTGAACGAATTCGATCCCAAGATAATACAAAAAACAGAAAAAAAAAATTTTAGTCCTAAAAGTCAGTGAGAACAGAAAAAAACAGTACCATCAGGTGAAAGCAACTCTGTTATGAAGTACTGAACTTGCACATTCAAAATTCTATGCCAAAAATAATATATCCCTTTTGCAAATTAAATTAATCTTATTTCCCTCTCATTCATATTTTTATTCTAATCTATATTTCCCTTATTATAAACATTCATTATAAAAACATTTCATTTTAAAAAATACCAAGGACAAATGAGTTACTGTGAAAAGCTTCCTATATCTTAAATCTTTTAAACAATATTAAATAAAAAATGGCTAGAAGTCTGGGCTTCATTTTGTTTTGTTTGTTTTATTTCATGTAGCTTTGTTTTGGTTTTGTTTTTCTGTGGGTTGTGTTTGTTTGGTTTGTTTTAAACCTTTTGCATTTCTCAGGTTTGTTGTTTTACCAGCGGACCAGCACCAGACTGGCACTGACCACTTCAGCAAAGCCTCCATTACTCTACAATTATCAGATTATGAAAACTGTGTGCGTTGCTGTGCTGTTGTGCAGCTGTTTCACAGGCAGAAATGATGACGTGGATGGAGACCCAGCCAGCTGAATGCTGTCCAGCTTTCCCCACATCCTATGGGAGCACAAGCTACCCCTGGCAGGATGGCTGTAGAGCTAAGGCAGCTGCGAGGATATCCCGGTACAGAGAGCCGTGATCTCTCAGCTCTGGATCTCATGGTGTGGCAACGCTCATGACTCTTCTGCCACTTCAGCTGAACAGCTCCGCCTCTTTCTCTGATGAGCTGAAGATGTTAGTACTCTCTTTGGTTTGCATATTCCTTGGGGACCTGACATTCCTGGAAAAAAAATAGAGGGCATAATTTAGTTAAGGGTAGGAATGCCACAAGGAGATAAACATTTAAATTGTCAGACAGGGTGTGAAGCAAAAAGTAAGATGGACAGAAATGTAACAATTTATGACCAAAATTATTTAGTTTAAAAAAAGTTAATTGGTTCATTGATAAACCTGTGATATTCTAGAAATCACTTTTCCCAGTAAGTTGCTCTTTTTCATTGCTGACTCTGGCAAATGTTCTCTGCTCTGGGGTGGAAAGACAAATACAGGGGAATCTTATTCAAATCATCTTTTAGGTTACAAGCACCATCATTATTAGAGAGGTCAGAAAGAGTCTATAAAATGGATTGTCATGAGATTAATTTAGGAAGATGGGTAAAGGAATGAACTGATGAAGCAGTACTATAAGACTGGGACTGAGTTATGGAGCAGCTCAGAGATATGCCAGATTTCTCCCACAGAGAATACAGTACAAGGCTGCCAAAAAGTGTGTGGAAGCCAGTGGCTTCCTGCTGACTTCAAAGGCTTTAGATCAAATTCTGGACTCCATTCAAAGCTACTTTGTTTTTGTCTCACATTCCTCCTTCTGAACAATTATTACATCAAATTTTCTCATTATCAAATATTTAGTCAATTGTTTTTTCCTCATTATTTATTATTAATTCATTTTTGCTAGTGTTTAGAAAACTCTTGCTCATTCATTTTCATAGACATGTATATGTATCAATCATTGTCACTTGAAAATTCTGTACTCTATTTCCTTTCCTATTTTTAGGAATGCTGCTGACATATTTCCTTCATTCACAACTCTTCTAAAGCCCAAGGTCAAATTCTGTTCTTGAACTAATTACAAACTACTTCATATTTAGAACCAGTGCAAATAATATTGTCAGCAACACTTGATGACTTATTGTCATCATAAAAAACATGATGACAAACAGCAGAAGTGGGGTTTTGTGCCTATAAATTCAAAGACAGTATTGATATCAAAATCTGTTCTGTCTCCTTTTTCTAGGATCATTTTAGCCATTTTAATAATATTTTGTTGATATTTGTTGCAATTCAAAGCAGACTTTATTTTCTATGGATACATTGATATTAGCATCTCAGTCTGCTCCAGGAGTGCATGCCAGAAGTCTTCCACACATCCACACAGAGCAAGGAGCACAGTGGAATAGGAGCCATTCTGTGAAGTGAAATAAGTTGCTGAGGACCCAACACAGTACAAAGTGACCTTGAAATAGCTCTAGTCTGTTCTGAAGTTGCTATCTGTAAAGAACTTTTCAATTTAGTTTCATCTAAAAGGATATATTTTCTGCTTTCTAAGATTTCCCTTCAATAAGAAGCAAAGAGCAATGAGGGAAAAAGCTAGGGAATATTTTTGCAAATTTATACCTGATCTGAAAGAAGATGTAGGTGTGATCTGTTGGGTTTTCATTCACATAATGGTGTGGTCTTAGAGTATATTACCTGGAGGCCTTTCAACACCAAATCTTCTGCAAAGTGTAATCTGGGACCTTGCCTAGCATGCTCAAATCAATCACTAAAGGAAATTCTGACCATTAGCCCAGAAGTATTCTGAAGTAAAAAAAAAAAACCCAACACATATAGATAGGGAGTTGTCAGGTCCTCAGAACTGCTTATTTCTCTCTGCAGATCAACAAGTAATTCCCTGTGCTCCCTGGTGGTATGGGCATAGGCTACAGTACTGCAGCGGGCTATATCCCTCCTCTTTTTATCTGTGATCTCTCTCTCCTTTCATTTTATTTTTAGTCTTGGATTTTATTTACTTAATTGACTCTTATCCAAATATTTTCCTGTTACCCACATCCTACATCCTTCTCTCTAAACTGGAGAGAGATGGATTTGATGAGGGAACTGTTAGATGGATAAGAAAGTGGTTGGATGGCCATATTCAGAGGGTAATGGTCAATGGCTCAGAGTCCTGATGGACATCACTGACAAGTGATGTCCCTCAGGGGCCTGTATTGGGACCAGTATTATTTGTTGCCTTCATTAATTATGTCGATGAAGGGACTGAGTGGGCCCTCAGCAAATTTGCAGATGACACCAAGCTGAGTGGTGCAGCTGATACACCTGAAGGACAGGATGCCATCCAGAGGGACCTGGACAAGCTCAAGGAGTGGGCCCTTGGGATCCCATGAGATTTAACAAGACAGACCAAGTACAAGGTGCTGTACCTGGGTTGGGGCTTTCCCCTGTAGCAAGACTGGGGGTGAACAGATCAAGAGCAGCCTTGCCAAGAAGGACTTGGGGGTGCTGGTGGCTGAGAGGCTGGACATGAACTGGCCATGGGCACTTGCAGCCCCAAAAGCCAAATGTATCCTGGGCTGCATCCAAAGCAGTGTGGGCAGAAGGGTGAGGGAGGGGATTCTGCCCCTCTGCTCTGCTGCGCTGAGACCCCACCTTCAGTGCTTCATCAGCTCTGGGGTCCCAGCATAGGAATGACATCAACCTGTTGGAGAAAGTCCAGAGGAGGGCCACCAAGATGATCAGAGGACTGGAGCACCTCTCCTATGAGGAGAGGCTGCAAAAATTATGGTTTTTTCAGCCTAGAGAGGACAAGGGTCTGGAGTGACCTAATAGCAGCCTTCCAGTACCTGAAGGGAGCCTATCAGAAAGATAAAGCTTCTTACAGGAGCATGCAGTTCTTTGAGGAAATGAACATATCTGTATCTATAGGAATATATAGGACTGCACAAGCATAAATTTCTTGCAATACAGGGTGTGTGTGTGTGGGTGTGTGTGTGTGTGTGTGTACACATATATAATTTTATTTTTTCTGTATTTGTGTGATGTGACCACGAGTATTCATCAATATCTAATAAGAGTACTGAGGGCAGATAAGTAGGAGGCAAGAGAACTAGATTTGTCAGAGCTCTGTCTGTTCTTATATATATCTTGGGACTAAAACAAGGAAGATACATCCTCTACCATAAGGACCTAACCCTTCATTCTCAGCATCAGTTTTGGTGGATGCTTTTTATAGCAGGGAAAAGTCTTTGTCCATCTCTCCAACACAAAATGCAGAGTGTAGAACAGTCACAGTACAGACTCTAAATAATTTTCACTCTAAAAACATTTTGTGTTCTAGCATCCAAGTCCCCAAAGAAGAAGACTAAATTACACATATCAAAATAATGAACATTTTCTTCAAATGATAAAAGTTATATGTAGTCTGTGCACGAAATGAAGATATCTTTTCCATTCTATTCCCCTTGAGTTAAAGCATCTCCCAAACTAGATATTGAGATGTTACACAAAAAAATGTAGTTGAAATACACAGTGATAGTTCGAAGCAAGTTATAATGCGGATGTAATTTCAGAAAAGTTAACAATATTTTCTGCATTTACTAATTACTGGACAACATAAGCCACACAATCGAATAATGAATATTTCGAAGATATTTAAAGCTCCATGAAAGTGTAGAATGATTGCTGCATTGAGACTCAGCAAAGTGTGAGAAGGATTCTAATGGTGTGCTGAGAAACTGCCATTCTGTGAAAATCCCTGAGTGGGCTACATACTTCTGACCTCCTTCCAACAACACCTTCCTAAGTTATTGAGGAACTTGAATGTATGTATCACACTTAGGAACATGAATATTCTGTGGTTTATTTACTTCTTTAAAAAATCATTATTAACATTAAATTCATGGTACAAATTCTCTTCTGTAGAAAAAAAAGGAATTTTAAAAAATTCTTTATTCATACAAAATAAAACTTTAAGGTGTATGTTTCCTGATACATGAAAATTTTAGTTGCTCTTTATTAGACTTAAGGTTTATGTTATCCAATGAATGAAGTATGTTAACTTCACTATCTCTACATAGTAACTCAAATATCAACAAGTTCAGATTGTACTCAGCAGTCAGCCCAACCATACCTGGATTTACTCTAAGCTTTTTCTGCAAAATAAGTTTTGCAGGACTCAAATCTGAAAAAAAAAATGTATCAAAGATACTGAAGGTTCAATCATAGCTCATCTCAAGATAATATTTTTTCTTAATATTGCTTCACTGATAAAGAAAGTAGCAAACTTAACTAAAAAAAAAAACAACAACAAACTAAATGGATAATAATTTCAAATGTGATTGGCAAAATACATATATACACATTATGCCATATAATCAGTTATGCATTATCTATTCTATTTTATGTAAACCCTGAAGCAGACAAATTATAAATTACAAATGTAGGTCTCATGTCAGGAAACATACCCACAGTAAGTGCATCTATCTCTTTTTTCAAAATATTTTGGGTATTGGCCTTTACCTTCTAAATATTGGAAAGAGATTTTCATTTATTTTTATAATCGCTTTTAATGAAATTCGGTCAAATGTTATGTTTCAGCTGATTCAAAATGTATCACAGCTGTTTAAAATTTTTTAATTAGGAGAAATAATAAGATATTGAAAATAATCTCACTGGTAAAAAGGAAGCACATTCAAATTTCTTTTTTTTTATCATAATGTTTTATAGAAAATGTTAGGTTTTCAATAGCACTTGAGAATTGTGTTATCTCACAGTAATTAATAAAATTGTCCTGAAGATTGTGGTGTGAGAACACAGTGTCAGCTCCACACTCTCCTACAGTCTCACAAGACTGTTTATAATGATCCCTATGACTTGGTGCTGTCAAGTCAGTTCTTCTAACAGCCTGATGTTGTATCAACAAGTAGAGCAAATACTGTGAAAATGTCAACAGTGGTCCTGAAAAATGACAGGTACCTCGAGGCACATTTGTACCCTACAGTGGAGAAAAGAAGTACTTAACACTCAGACTAACACAGAGTAAAGTCTTACTCATTCTAAGAAGGCCACACAGAAATCCAAGCTAGGAAGCACTTTTCAGCCTTTCCAGGTCAGGTCCAATAGTGGGGTAATTGGCACAAAGTCCGTGCAAAAGTGCTGCAAGAGGTGGCTGTGTTGTTGCCTGTCATCACTGGCTACCTGTCTTTAAGCTCTGTTTTCTGTTCATTCCTTTCCTAGCTCAGCATGAGATGAGCTAGCTGAGGTGGCTCTATGTTACAATGTGCTTTAGCCAGGCTGAAAGACATAGTGCCATGAATTTTGCAAATATCCACCTTGGTCTGTCAGCTGGAAGAGGAAAAAAAAACCATCATGCCAGCCAAAATTTGATCCAAACAGCTGAAATTTTGGTACTCCAAAAATTGTTTTCTGTGTGGCCTGACTGATATCAAAAGACTCATAAAATCCATAGAATAAGATGTAGGCTCCATAAAATATAAATCTCTATAATGTGACTATTATGGCAAGGCACCAAGTAATTCTAAAGCAAAGTCAACATCTTTATACATTTCTGGGAACAAGAACCATTAAGACAAAACATTAATTTTAGATTACAGTCTGTCACCACATGTCTACCCTCCAGGTAGGTGTGAGTTTTTACCAATGCTGACCACTTTTTTGCTTTTTCTCGATCTCAAAAGGACTCTTTTGGCCTCTGCAAGCCTCTCTCTGGCTAATGGTCTCTCACACTGGATCAATTGTGCAGCCAGGTCAAACATGAGAAAGCTTTGTCACAAAAAATTCTGATAATATAAAACACAACAACAACTTGGTTACTTTGTTTAGTTTTCTTCTTATTAATTCCTTAGTTTGCGATTCTTTTGTCACATACTAATTTTGCATGCAACACTTAATAATTGAAACTTTGCTAATAGTGTTTACTTCATCTTAGCTATCTTACTGTCAGCCACCTGCAACCAATATGTCTATTGTATTCTCCAATTATGTATGGGTAATTATATGCCACTTTTCTTCAGTTTCTTTTCTCTGAGTCGTAAATTGCATTTTTTTTTTTAAGGAATGATTTCTATTATTTCAGTCTGCAGCCAGGAATAACAAGTAACAAAATTTGAAAGAAAAGAAAAGTTAAGTCAACATCTCAAAACCCCTATTTAAACACATGTGAGCACATTGTTTCCGTGGGAGTGATGAGGAAATGTTCCTTTGCATTTGGACAATGTACATATCATTAGCAATTTTGTGATTTCACAATTTTATAGCACTTTAGGAACTTCTAAAGGTATAAAGCGAGAAGCTATTTGCCTTCCTCATGGTGGCCAAAAGTACATGCAGCTGCAACCATTACCATTCAACACCTGCCCTGAACAAGCAATTAGATAAAGTTACCTTGTAACATACCAGTGCAGACTAATTACTTCATAAAAGCAAATCCTAAATTCTACTACCCAATAGATGCCTTACTTGCTTGGGGAATAAACATGTTTTCCGTATGTGCTCCCATCTCACTTTCTGCGGTACGAGTTCATACACTGAACACTTCACCAGCAGCAACCTTCCTGGGGACTCCAAGCTGCCATAAGGACACACCATCCCCACACCATCTCCCTGGTGCCCCAGGGAGAGGGACCAGTGCTGCCTGATTTTGCAGCAACCAACTCAGGGCCCTGGTGGTCTCCTTCAGAGCTGACTCGACCACTCCCATGTGCCAGATGGCCTTTGGGAAGGGAGCATTATAAAGCCTATATTATCTCTGTCAACATTGTGCTATCACTGATTTTCATGCAAAAGAGTGTTAATACTTGTGTTTTAAACACAGCAACTTTTACCAATTAATTTCTCACATTTTTCAGAAATTTGCTATTTTAATGTGGAGTTCCAAAATCTCTCTTTTCTTTCTAACCATGGTATATATATTTTACGTGAACAGAAAAGATGGGGGGAAAAAGGTATAAAATGTACTGTACACTGCAGTGTCTTCAGGATTTATGATAGGCAGATGCAGGTCTAATTTTTCAACAACTTTGGATCTTCCAGAAAAGTTGAGTTCCTACACAACCTCTGTCTTCATTCAGCATAAAGCTCATGGCATCCCTAGTATTTATTGAACCACCATGGTAATCAGCAATGCAGATTTTCTTCTTAATCTTTCCTGAATCCCTATACATTTTTCTATACCAAAAAGCCACATATTGTCATGTTGCTATGCAATGGATTATAGCTTTGAATTTGCTACTTCTATAAAAGAGGTTTTATTTCCAGTAACGAAAATATTTTGTTTTATCTGAGCTTGGCAATGTTTTTTTGCTCAGAGGATATCTCTGTATATATCCTTTCCATTATGCTTAGTATGCAATGATGTTTGTAGAACGAACATTTCTGTAGCTTTACATACAATTTATCAATATTAGAAACTCAGAGATAGGAATTAACATGAAATAAAAAATATCTTGTTCTGGTCTGTTTCAAAAAGAAAATATTTTTACACACTAGTAATGCCCTCTAATGTTACTTGTAATGTTCCCTAAACTATTTTTATTTGTCTAAAATTATTCTGAGAAAAAAAAATCCTTCTGGGAGTTTCATCAAACCACACAACTTCCATTAAGTGGTTTTATGGTACCTTAAACAAACTTATAAGATCTGAGACATTTTGAAAACCAAATTTAGCTTATAATGTATTTACTACTGTGTTTTGATGACTTTGTTGTAACCATTAGTGGTTTATTCCACAGTTCATATAATACTAATCTATTGGATAATTTTGGTCTACTTTTCTGTAAAACCATCTCTACAACTTTAAGCTAGTGATTAATCCATAGTTATCAACATGTCAATTATTTAAACCAATAATAATAATAACTTTAGGGATATATTAATGTATTGGTCATGGCTTAATTATATGTAGTGTGATTCATCAAACATGTAAAGTATTTAGAAATTTTCTGCTCAGAAAGGCTCAGGTGTAGGCTTCAGCAATTTACTGTTGACCTCCATGGGATTCTTCTTATTTACACCTTTTGAAATTTAGCTCTTTGTTCTCTCATATCACTCATTAATGCATGTATACATGTACACATTCACTCAAGGAAAACCAAAGTGTCATCTCATGGAAAGCTGTATACCACTGCACTGCTATATTCAGAAGGAAAAAAAAATTCTAATCCCAGCATAGATACATATCAGATATATACTTGCTCTGTTTTTACACTTGGTTGGTAAATGTGTGAAGTTGGTCATGTTAAAAATAAAGCTGTTTAGATGTGTTAGGCTTATTTCAACAAGTAATTTTTCATCCAGGGAAGAAAATTGCTCTTAATCTTTAACTACATCACTAAAATATTTTAGAACACTTATTCAGATGTACTAAACATAATTTGGAAGAGGGAGAGAGATACAGAAGTATAAACAATGCTAGTATAATAAATACATCTATATATAATTTTTATATATATATATATATATATATATATAATCTGGGAACTGGGAACTGGTATCTACTTTCATTCTTAAGTGACAGGTACAATGCCAGAGAGATCCTTTCATTGCCCTTTCATTCACTGAACCATTCCACTGAGATTTGACATTTGTTCTTGAGAACCTCCTAGTACCAAGAGAAGCAAAGGAAAAAAGAAAGAAAAGAAAAAGTAGTCCAACAAAGAAATCCAATAAAAAAAACCCAACCCACAAAAATCCTTCTGGGAGTTTCATCAAACCACACAACTTCCATTAAGTGGTTTTATGGTACCTTAAACAAACTTATAAGATCTGAGACATTTTGAAAACCAAATTTAGCTTATAATGTATTTACTACTGTGTTTTGATGACTTTGTTGTAACCATTAGTGGTTTATTCCACAGTTCATATAATACTAATCTATTGGATAATTTTGGTCTACTTTTCTGTAAAACCATCTCTACAACTTTAAGCTAGTGATTAATCCATAGTTATCAACATGTCAATTATTTAAACCAATAATAATAATAACTTTAGGGATATATTAATGTATTGGTCATGGCTTAATTATATGTAGTGTGATTCATCAAACATGTAAAGTATTTAGAAATTTTCTGCTCAGAAAGGCTCAGGTGTAGGCTTCAGCAATTTACTGTTGACCTCCATGGGATTCTTCTTATTTACACCTTTTGAAATTTAGCTCTTTGTTCTCTCATATCACTCATTAATGCATGTATACATGTACACATTCACTCAAGGAAAACCAAAGTGTCATCTCATGGAAAGCTGTATACCACTGCACTGCTATATTCAGAAGGAAAAAAAAATTCTAATCCCAGCATAGATACATATCAGATATATACTTGCTCTGTTTTTACACTTGGTTGGTAAATGTGTGAAGTTGGTCATGTTAAAAATAAAGCTGTTTAGATGTGTTAGGCTTATTTCAACAAGTAATTTTTCATCCAGGGAAGAAAATTGCTCTTAATCTTTAACTACATCACTAAAATATTTTAGAACACTTATTCAGATGTACTAAACATAATTTGGAAGAGGGAGAGAGATACAGAAGTATAAACAATGCTAGTATAATAAATACATCTATATATAATTTTTATATATATATATATATATATATATATAATCTGGGAACTGGGAACTGGTATCTACTTTCATTCTTAAGTGACAGGTACAATGCCAGAGAGATCCTTTCATTGCCCTTTCATTCACTGAACCATTCCACTGAGATTTGACATTTGTTCTTGAGAACCTCCTAGTACCAAGAGAAGCAAAGGAAAAAAGAAAGAAAAGAAAAAGTAGTCCAACAAAGAAATCCAATAAAAAAAACCCAACCCACCTTATCTTCTCTGCTGCTGCATTAAAGAACAGAGTACCGGTAACTATAAACTACTCTCCATTCCACACAGCTTTCCTTTTAAAAAGCAGTTGCTTGAGAAAACCTTTTCTGTTCTGCTGGATTGATTTACTCTTTTTTTTCTTCTTTTTTTTTTTTTCAGATAATTAACAATGCTTTCTGCCTTCTGAGTCTGGGATATTGATATTTGCAACTTTTTAACACTTTATTAATAAAATACAACTAGCTTCTTTCTCACACTACTCTTGGGGTTGCACATTTTATTGCCATTAAACTGCAGTTAACATAGCAATTTCATTCTGCTGCTGCCATCCCAAAAGGAGCAGTATGGGTAGGTGATGGAACTTCCATCCTCACACTGCTGAATCCAAGTGAGACGGGACTTGCATGTACTGCTATGTGAGCATTGGCAGCTGTGCCTTCCCAGTCTGCACTAACAGAATGACTACTGTCAGTGCAGGAAGATGTTAAGTATTGGTACTGACATGGCCTTCAATGTGCATGAGATAAAGCCAAAACTAATTAAGAAAAATCAATAGAATAAAAGTTTACAACCTGGAATAGAACCAAAATGAAAGCTGAGCTCAGCTTTTTGAATAGATTTCTAATAGGCCATCTTCTAGACTTTCTCAAAACTCTCTTCAGCAAAGAGGACATAAGTCAAAACATTGATGAAACGTACACTTTGAGGTGCTATTTCAAATCTTAGGACAAGTTTCATTTTAGCATCAATAGAGGCTCCTTCTGAGGCACATTGCAACGAAAAGTTTAGGTTCTGTAAACCTTTTATTGGCCACAGAAGGAACCTAGTAGTTTAGCCCACATCAGGTAATGTCAACCTTTAATTTAGTGAAGGCTTAACCTTTTTATCTGTTTTGCATGAACAAACACTTTTGATTTAACAAGTATTTTTAAAAATCTTTTGGTATTTCAGTCAGTGATTCCATATGAAAACATGCTTAGTTAAATGTATCCTAGCATTATAGAGATCAAATATGTACTATCATTCTAGTGTCTGTCAGCAGAGGATTCCACTCTGCACTGTGGCTTTAGGAGAATTAAATACAGCAGGCAAACAATTGTCTGGTTTTATGCTTTCTTTTCAGTCTCTAGATATCATATATCTAGAGATTGTGTTCACGTCTAAACTGACTTTTCTGATAAGACATTTATTGCAAATGAATTGGTTTTTTGGTAACAATGGCATTCCAAAGGCCTCAAAATACACAGCCAGATTAAAAAAAAAAAAAAAAAAAAAAAAAAGAAAACACAGAGAAAAGTATGATTCTTTGCTGCAGCACCCATATCTCTTTGCAGTTCAAAACTACCGTATTTCTTACCTAATTTTCCTGATAAATATCAGCCAGAAACCATTTTAACAGTTTCAGTCCTCAAATTTCTGCAGCTGCAGTAAACGTATGACCTGTAGTGTTTCCTCTCCTGGAATCCAGATGCCTATTTTCAGAAATTAATCACTAAATCCTCAAAAAACTGTTATGATAAAGCCATTTTATGGTTTAAATTTCCCCCTGGAAGGGCAGATACTACATATAAAAGTGGTCTGTTTTGCTACTAGACCAAATAAAAAGGGAGATACTGCTTTCAAACATGACCGATTCACCCACAGTCATGGATCATTGGATGTGTAAAGTAAACACTTGTTTGAACATAGCTTGACACATGTGCTGTCAACAGAAGTCTGTCGTGTAACCAATTAATACTCAATTCCTGTGTATTGCAAAAAGGAGGAGACCCTCTCTTCTCTCACATTAATGTGACAAATTCTTCCTATGAATGCTATCTAAGACAAAAGTGACGTATAATTTTAATGATTCATTCATTGTGTTCACAGTGGCTGTGATAGGACATGGAACTGATATTTTTCTGATATTCTTGACAGGTACATGAGTAATTTGAGAGACAGGGGTAAGAAGGAGGAAAGAAAAGGGAAACAAAAATGTTGCTTAGGTAAAAATCACCATTTTCCATTTAAAAAATCTTTCTTTTACCCAGAAGAACTGGTTATCACTGCATTTTACTTCTTATTATTGATATTCACCTACCTTTACAGTTCTGCCTAGAAAAGTAGTTGTCAGAATCCTCCACTAAGGTATTCTCTGACAAGGAGAACACACAGGATCTAACATCAGAGACAAGCCCTCAGAGCTGTTTAGTGAAATAAAAAGTATTGTCACATCTTAATGAAGTTTCATGCGTGATATGCAATGAATTTTGTACATAGAATATATCAGGTCATTTTTGTTCCATTTTCTTCTATGATGCAGACTTAGACCCCATGAGCATGATATCATAGAATCATAGAATGGTTTGGGTTGAAATTTGTGCTGTTTAGACTTACAAAGGAAGTTTTTATTCATTAATACATACAATAGCCAGGACAAATGGTATGCTAAGTTAAATATTACATGTTCCCCAAACCTGATGAAGACCCATAACTTTATAAGTCTTTGCAAGCCAACCACTTTCCATGCTGGTGGGGACAGATCAACCCCCGCTGATCCTTGAAGTATCTGACCCTTGAGATTTCTGATTTACCATCTGCTTTATAACTTTGCAATGCAGAGCTTTTCCTCTTATATCTTTGGATCAGCTTTCCCTCAACAGGTGTGCTTCTTTTTGGGTTCTTACCTGTCATGCATTGCTTTACCTCACATGTTTTGTCAAAAAATAAAAATACCCTAAGTGAAACTGAGCGAAGTGCAAACAGCCCTGCCATACCTGATGCCTGACCCTGAGGGTGCCATGAGACCTCTCTGTCCTTGCCCACACCCTCAGAGTTCTCCATACCCCAAGCACCCTGTGGGAGATCTAGAATTGCTCATTGGATGCAATGGTCCCTCAAGAAGCTAGCCAAAATACTTCCAATACCTTAAAGTATGATGAGTTCTTCATTGCATGTGGGATGACTTCCTAAACCTTTAAATGTCAGACACACAAGGGTGTATGGTAAATGAGGACATTCCTCAGAAACATTTTTCTCTAGCAGACGAGAAGCATCAAAAGCCCTGAGACAAAGAAGCATTTAAATAGTGTAATCAATACACTAAGAGAAATCAATACCAAGTGAAAGCAATGATACCTCACGGTTAAGAGGAAAGAGCAAAATAATATACAAACAAATGCCAGTTGTCCCAAAATGGTAGGAGTACAAATGTATAAACATTTTGCTTATAATAAAACTGATGCTATTTCTTTCTCTTACCTATAGATTTATGACTTTGGCTTTGAATATAAGGAAGATGAAACTGTTCAGAATGTGCACTGCCCACAGCTCAGGCTCATCCTTACATCTCATTGGGACAGACACAAACGGCTAAATAAAAGGTTTTATCTACAGAAGAAGCAAAAAAAGGTTAGAAACACCTCCTATTACATATTTTAAAGCTTATTATTTTTGAGATGGGTTAGAACTTTGATTCAACAGCTTATGGGAGGTTTTGCTTTTTATTTTAAAAAGCATATTGTTGTAAGGCAAAATTTTAAAAAATAAGAGAGAATAAATAATTTGCTCATGCCAGTGTAAAAATCAAAATTAAATTAAATTAAATTGAATCAAATTAGGAAAAGCTTTCCTGAATTTTCAACTCATCTATTCACAAAAAAAAAAATCCATTATTCTCTTGGCTCCAATTAAAACCACATTTATATTTATGTCAGCATGTTTCCTGCTGGCTTGAACTCAGTGTTGCTCATTGGTTTTAGAAAATGTTAAATGGACAAGGTAAGTGAGATCGTGGCCCTGATGAAGGCAGAGGAAGCTTTAATACTTACTTTGATCAAGTCAGGACTTCAATTTATGGGAATTCTTTTTTTACTTTTTCTTTTCTACCCATAATTTTTCTATTAAATGTTGCCATTGTCATCTGCCTTCAAAACTCATTAGTCCTTCAGAACATTGCCTCATTTTTGCATCTGTAGCTCACACATCCTTGCAACCCTGAAGTAAGACAAAGAGCAAATCACAGGTTACACTGACATTAAACAGTACTGGAAGGGATAAGGATAGGAACTGGACAATGATTATAGAAAAAAAATAGTTTAAAATATGCTGTGATAACTTAAGCAAATGAAATCCATGAAGTACAACCAACAAAGTGTTTTGAAGTTAATGGAGTGGGAAAGCAGTAATTGCTTCACATGACCCGAGTTGTACACTCTGCTCTGGATAAAAATTATTGCAAGAAGCTGTAGGATGAGGCCACATCTCTTGATTTTCCATTTCACTGAGAAATCCTAAGCAAAATAGTATTATTGAAACAAATAATGCAAAATTATATCCTATTTTGACATCCATGCTTTAACTGAACTGCAATAATCAAAAAAAGAGGGCTCAAAAACAGCTACAAAATGCAGTAAAATTCATAGAAAAGTCCAGGTAGCTACATTTGTTTTCATGAATTGAACTTGACACCTGGCACAGAATGGATTTGGTCTTTATGTTTAAAAAATTTTCCTGTCCAAAACTGAATGTCTTAATACAGCATGCCTGTTGGAAATGGTATCAGGTTCATACAAATTTTCAAGTTATACAAGGGTATTAATTTGTAGTTTGATAATTTAAAAATGGTAGAATCATGTTTGGAGTATATTTAACAAATAAAATTGTAAACAGGTGAGTTCGAGTTCCTAGTTCCTAATGACATTTTACCACACTCGTGAGTACATATGTAGCTAACGAAGTCTAAAGAGCTTTAGCTCATAAGACGTAAGGTAATTTGTTCAGGGTCCATAGAAGAAGCTTTAGGAATAGCTTTTTGCATAAATGGAAAACAAGATTTTAATTTCTCACCAAAAATTTCAAAAGTCATAGTTAAATTGCAACACTGTTTGCTGCATATTCAATAACCTATGAGAGATGTGGGGATTGTTTCAGTTTCAATTCTGCACTGGACTACTCCTAAAAATTATAAACTTTTCTTAAAAATCTCAGACTACTAAAGTTCTGGACTAATAAGAATATTTCCAGAAGAAGGGCAGCACTCTAAATTACAGGGATAAAGAATTCTATTTAAAAAGAAATATACAATACAATAACAATGCTTCCTAAACTCACATACTTTCAAGAAACCAGTTCACCACATTTTCTTCCACAGCCTTTTCCTTTCCCTAGGTGAGAAACTCACTGGTTTTTATGATGCCATTCCAATTTGTGTCCTATTTCAAATCTGCTATAACATGAAGCACTAAATAATTTTTTTTAAGAAAACATTTATTAGTTGTATATAAGTATGTATCCCTGAAATTCAGTTTCTTTAGGGAAGAAAATGAAGGTTGCCCTTTTTTAATATATAATTGTCTTTGCTTTTCATCCTTTTTAAAATTCGCTAATATTAATAGATCTTCCAGTATTATGAACACTGAGTTATGATTCACTTTAGAAAACATTCATATTACAGTAAAATGAGGTTTGAAGATCCATACTTTCTGCATATCATCTAGGTTCCAAATTATTTTTTTTCCATTAGCAATTGCAGAGGGTATTTATTTGGGTAGTATTCTGAAATAATTTTCTCTGATTTCTCCTGAAGTCATAATTCCTAAAATTTTAAATAGGAAAGTACAGAACAGATGAAAGAACAAGCAGGACTAACAAATTCACAGTATCTAAAATATATGTAGCAACTTCTAAATCCTTTTATTTTCACAGTCAATGAAATTGGCCTCTCTTTCAATAATATAATATATTCTTTATGGAAAAACAGAGAAGAAATAGAGAAGATCAGTAAAACTGTCAAATTAACAGTACTGGACTGGCAGGTGGCAAATGTATGTCAGAATTTCTAGCAGCACAAAACCTGCAGTGTGGATTATGATGATTCTTGTGTCAAGATGGAGGTGAGTCAGGACCAGAGATGCACCAAGTTAGTGTTGAAACCAAAGAAAAGTAGCTTTATAAATAATACAAACTGTAAATGCATATTCATATAAAAGTGTAAATGCATATTCATATAAAAGTATTCAATATACAGTAGATAATCATCTCAGTTAATTTATTATCTGGTTGATTTCACAATTGCTGATGCAATTCAAATAAACAGGTCATAACAGAAGCCCATTCTGAATTAGCTAGATTTTTTTTTTGATAAATAATTCTTATGTACTGCGATAAAACATGAGTCAGTTCTCATCTTTATGTCAATGACTATTGAATTGAAGAGACAAGAAACACAAATAAGCTAATAATTATAACCGCAGGAATTTATTTTTTTTTCCCAGGTCTACATCCTCATCAGAGCCAGTTTGATCTCATGGAAAAAAAAGGTCAGAATTTGCACATGTCAGCTTGTCTTATCATCACTTTCAGGAAACAAGTATAGTTGCTTGGTGTATGAATTGATTTTATAATTTTACTCAAAAAAATTCAATTCTTGATGTATCATTTAATAATCAACAAATTGTCAAAAATTATTTAATCTGACTACTGGCATGTAAGACTATTAAAAATGTTTCTGTAAATACATTAGCACCAAAAGGATGGCTAAGAACAATCTAAATCCTTTACTGGATGCAGAGGGGAAACACAGTGACTAAGAATTAGGAAAAGGCTGAGGTACTGACTGCTGCCTTACCTCAGTTTTCCTGAGTAAAAACATGATCTTGAGGTTCTCAGACCTCTGAGTTGTAAGACAGGGACAAAGAGAAGTAAAACCCCCTATAATCCAAGGGAAAATGGTTAGCATTGTGCTAAACCACTTAGTCCTACCATTTTTACAGATTCAAAATAAAGAATGCTGGCTACTAAATGCCAGTGTTTTTCTAGATGACATCACAATGTTTCAAATTGAAAGATCAATTCAAAGACAAATATAATTTTCCTAATGTTACTTTCTTTGTTAAAAAACACGCTTTATCTTAGAGAAAAAAACCCCACCTTATATCAATTGTAGTCAACCTCAAATCAAAATTTTTCACAGAACAATTTATTTGATATATTGCAATACATGACTACAGTGATATGGGTTTTTTCTGAGGATGAATTAAAATAAACAACATACAAGAATACATATGCGTATTTACTGCAACAACAGTAGCAGTGTGTCACTTTGGAAACCTCTGTACAAATAACCTAACATCTGCAAAAAAGTAGAAGGGGAGAAAACATTGGCCATTGTTCAATTTCTCAAGGTCCTGATGTGTCCTCTTGGGCTCTGTGGGTGAGCAATTTTACATGTAAATCGCCCTCTCTTTGTACACTTTTGTTATTTATATTGTTGCTGTTCATTTTCTTATCTCATGACTGTTTCCAGAAAATTATCCTTATCTCAACCCGCAATTTCCACCTTTTTGTTCCTTCAGTTCTCAACTCCATTCCCATAGTGAGAAGAGGAGGAGTAATCAGAGTCTGATTTGGGACAGCCACAGGAGGAAAGGGAGAGGGGCAGGAGAAAAGGGATGAGGGTACTGAATTGAAGATACTAAATTGCCGTTCCTAAAGCACATCAAGGATATTTTGGTACCAGAACATGTATGGTCTCTACATATCTATGTCGCACAAAATGTAAATTAAAAATAGATTTAATTGAAAAATATTTAGTAATCAAAGTATCTAATTCAAAAATATAGTGCCTAAATGACGCAGGATAAGTAAGGATTAATAAAGTTTAGAATAAAAGTAGTCAAAAATATAGTGTCCTTCACCTCAAAAGGTATATGCATCTTGTTCTGACACCAGAAGTAGCTGTGATGAAGTTGATTGTACAAAGTTGCCGTTTATTGATTATAGCAATATTGACAACCTTCTCTACAAAGAGAATGAAATATACATTTCAGGTCTCGCAGTTCATCTTCAAGCTGTTATTTTGGTTATTTCTGTGGTTTGAAGGGATTGTCTGTAGATTCATTTCAGATGATTCAAAGACAGGTTTCAGCTCCAGGCTGAAATATCATGGCTCATAACACAGTTAAAGGGAGCAACATACATAAACACATTCACTTCAAACAGTAAAACCCCCAGAGATAATTAGATATTCAATAGAATTTTCATCTTTTATACAGCAACAAAATTTTTTCAAATCTCAGAGTTAATACTTGATGGATTTTTGCTTTTTTAGTATTATTTCTTACTTGCATAGACTTGTTAAATTCTGCTGAGAATATAGCTAGCATGTATTAAGCTAGAATGTCTTTTTTTCCCCATATGTAGAAATAAACCTAAACAGACTACGTATATAAATTGAAAAAAAAAAAAAAAAAAAAGGAAAATTTAAATATCAGAACTGAGATGCAAAGTCTTTTTTTTTTTTTTCAGTAAACTTTAGTTTGTGAAAGTTTGTTTACTAATCTCAATGGACAGAATCTGCCATCCCATTAGTGGAACAGTCATCATTATAGTTACATAGCTACAGGCGTAGCATTTGAAAATTAGTGGATTAATAAGATCCGAAGAGTGAAATCCGTCTACTTATGAAAGTTAATTGTTCAATGAGAGATTTTTTCCCACGGCCTTTACTCACTTCATTTTAATGTAACCCCAACAAAGGATCAATTTAGATGATCATGGGAAGCAGCTTAAAAATTTTAATAATATTTCATATTAAAACCAAAGACAATTAATAACATTGAAATCATCCTTTGGAGGTCTTTTTTTTCAATTTAAAATGTTTTATGATCAAAGTTCCCAATTCTTTATTCTTTAGCTTATGATCTAAGCTAAATATTCTTTAGCCTATGATCTAAGTTAATATATTCTTAATTCTCAGTTAAGCATTATTTTTTTGTTTTTGCAAAATAGAAATGTTTGCCTTTAAATTACATATTTGTAAGGACCCCTGTCCTTCAGCCTGGAGAAAATGAATTTTCCAGATTATAACAAATTTTTTAATGATGGAAAGTATGTTTTCCCCACCAGTGGAAATATACAAAGTCAGATGGGATGGGCATTGAATAACCTGATCTAGTAAAATGTGTCCTTGCCCATGACAGGGGTTTGGAGTAGATGGTCTTTAAAGTTCCTTCCAGCCCAAATCATTCTATGATCTTATTAATTCAGTGAATCATCTCGGCACAGTCTTTATTTTGTTGGACTACATTTTTTGATACTTTTATAATTCATTATCATCATAGAGTCATTCCAATAAACTTTCATTTGGGAAAGCATTCAAAATTGTTTTTAAACTTTTTTTTCAGAAAATATAAGAGTTCATTATTCATTCCTTCTTGGTTATTCTTCATATTCTTCATTTTTCTGTTTATAAACATTTCCTGCAAAGAGAAGCACAAACCTGTGATAAGTTTTTTTTACGTAGCTTTGGATTTGTGTCTCTTTCCCATTGCTTTTAAAATTTTCTGACAAAAAAGCAATGGCAAGTTATAAGTAGAAAAAACATAGAGTCATGAAATGTGCTTGGTTGGGAGGAATTTAAAGATCATCTTGTACAACCATGTCTGACATGGACAGGGAGAGATCACTAGATCTGTCTAGACTTTCACTAGATCAAGACTTTCTAACTTTGACTAGATCAAGTTTTCAAAGCGCCATCCAACCTGACCTTGAACACTTCCAGGAATGGACGTCCACATCTTCTCTGGGCAATCCATTCTGATGCTCAGGCTGACTGCATAGGAGAGATGTTCCAGCCTTGTAATCATTTCCATGGCCCCACTATGGACCCACTTTAACAGACCCCTGTCCTTCTTGCACTGGGACCCCAGAGCTGGGCACAGTTCTCTACACGGTCTCATAAAATCAGAGTAGAGGGGCAGAATCACCTCCCTTGACCTGCTGGCCATCCCTTTTTTATGCAACCTAGGATATAATTGACTTTCTCAGCTGCAAGTGCACAACTTTTTCTCCTCTAGGAAGATAAATAAAATACTGAACATAGAATATAATTACCTAAAAAGCAAAACTTTTAGGCACCACAATTAATTTTTTGAAAGGCTTACTTTATGATACTGTCACACTTTTAACACAAGTGTTACATATTCATCACAAATATTTTATAGTGTGATTCATGTGATTCTTTGTCTCATTTAATAAACAAACAAATAAGTAGTTTTTAAGTAATCACTTGGATAATTTTTTTTTCTTCAAATTTCTTACTCTTGAACAAGTTCAGTGTCTGCTATGGGCATAAGCAGGATGTTTGATCAAATTTGAAAGGAAATCCAGTTATATTAATAAGGTGTATTCATATAGTTTATGACAAAATATTCATATAGTTTATGACAAAAAATTTTTATGTGTTTTAATAATTGTCTCTATATACTGTGAACCTCTTCCATCCAATTGCTTCCTTCAGCCACATTTGTGATTACTTTTTTTGGTACCTGAGTTTCTGAAAGCAATTATCACACCCTTCTACACTGACACAAATCATGATCGTTTAAATATATTTTCCACAGCACAGCAGACAAATAAATTTAATAATTTCTATTTTAACAACTCAGCATTTATGCATTTACATAAGTACTGAGTTTGTCATACTTATCTTACACGTCAAAAGCCCATCTATTTAAAACATTTCAGTCTGTCTTTTGCTCATATTTCAGCTCTTTAGGATATCTGTCTGAGGATAATGTGCTAAGTTTAGCAGATCATAGACTAGCTCTGTGTAAAAACACTAAAGACATTTAGGGGTTTTTTTCAGTCAAGATACTGGGGAAAATAAATTTAAAAGCAGCCTTGATTTAATTTCATAGTTTCTATCAGGAGCAGTCCAACAAACTCCTAATAACTCCCATTTTTCACAAAATGACATGTCTTCCCTTCTAAACAAAACTAATGGGCAGTAGAAACATTCATGCACAGACCAAAATTTAAATGAATAATGTCATTAGATAAAAAATGTTGAAATGCTGAGTCCATAAATACCTATTATGAAATTAATGGTGGACGCTATATTTACTTAATTTTAATAATCAGTATAATTCCTTAAAGACATTATTTCTCTTTCATGCTATTATACAGTGGAATTTGCATCTGATTCTAATAATAAATACGTATTCTAGCACTACATAATTGTACTACTTTGTTGCTTGTCATGCTTCACCTACATTTTTCATATATTCCTCTAATTATAGTATCAGTTTATTTAAGTGAATGTTCAGATTTTTGTGTTCTATTAAAAATGATGCAAAGGACTGTCCATATAGTGAAAAAAATATATTCAACCATTATCCACCCAGCCAAAAATTTCAGAGCTTCAGAAAGTAGGTCATACCATAATAGTGACATTGAACTTTTCAACTGGGAGTAATTAGGTTTTATTTTCAGTGCTCAGTGACCTACTCTGAAAAATAAGATAATACAAGAAGGGTTCAGCTTTTTCTTTTCTTTTTTTTTTTTTTTTTCTGTTAGTTACTGCCTTGCTTTGCTATTTCTCTCTACTGTATGTACCTTAAGAATCTATAATTGTTACCTATCCTGAAAATAGTAGCTGACAGCTGTGTAGGGTACTTCTGCTGTTTAATATGTCATAAAGAATCTGTTGCAAGCAATGATGTTATCATTAGGGAACAAGGATAGTGTCTATTATTTCAGAAGTGAATAATTCAGCATTAAATCATTTCAACTGCAGTGTCACTTGCAGGGAAGAGAAAGCAGAAAAGTTACTGTGTGTGAAACAAGCTTTGCAGTCGTACTTACAGCACAGAGGGCATTTGAAGCACACTTCCATGTGTATTCCCTCTAGGGCACTTTAGAAAGCTTTGCTTTTATTTAATGGCTGCTTCCTAATGCAAAGAGACATAATAAAATGCACTTGCATCTGTTAGCTCAGATAACAAGACACATTTTCCCTTTTTGGGGCTGGGGTGTTCTAAGAGCCTTTTTACACAATTCAGGCTACTATGTTGCAACACGAACTTAATATTTCCCAAGAGTCTTAAATTTTTTTATTTGTTGCTAATGTCATTACAAGAAGAAATACCCCCCAGCCCTTAGTTTGGTCATGAATTTGTCCTGTGTATCAGTGTGTGCTGTGGCCTACTGCATCATGCCAATGTCTAGTGTAATGCAACAAGAAATGTAACTTTGATAGAGTGTGTCAGATGCTAAACAACATGAAAAGGCATGCATGAAACTGTCACAGACAAGGGACTGTGCTTATTCGGAGGCAGACTGTTTCTCTGGCACTTGCATAGCTGTGAACTGGGAGTGGAAAGTCTGCAATGCCTCTATCCTGATACGTGGAGCATATAAAGGGCACGTTTTTAACATAAAAACCGTTTCAGGCAGTGTTCTCTATTTTACTAAATATGACTATCCCCAGTGGATACAGAGATTACCAAGTGTAGTAGGAGGTGTTCACCAAAGAGGAACAGAATATCAGGCACCCAAGAACTACAGATGGTTTTTATTTGCAGTCATTATGGGTTTTACGGGTTTTTTTCTGAGAGAAAAACCTTTTTTTTTTTTTTTTTTTTTTATTTTTTTTTTTTTTTTTGGTATTTTAAAATATCATCTCCTTGAAATTCTGTTTTTTCTGAGAGAAAAACTTTTTTTTTTTTTTTTTGTATTTTAAAATATCATCTCCTTGAAATTCACAACACAGGGCAAGTTCTCAGTGGCAGAATTTAGACTTGACCATTTTACCTCTGACTGTTTCCTGAAAAAACTTTTTTTTTTTCCAGAAGCTCAGATTTCATTTTTTTTTGCTCCATATATAAACATGAGAATAGTTCAAACATCGACAATTACCTAAGAGCACCCTCAGCTTCATACTCATTTAAAAACCTAGTCTAAAGTATATATTAAGTGAAAAAATCTCTACTGTTTGGTTACTAATTAAATTATAACAAAAAAATTATATAGTATCTCCATACTCTGACAATATTTGTGACAAAACAGAAGTATCTTCAATGTACAAACAGGCAGCATCAGCTCAAATACCACCTCAATAATCTTCAATAAATCAGGGTCTGCATTCAGGAAAATAGGCTTTTGTATTTTTAGAAGACTTCAGAAAATTCAGTGGAAACTGACTGATGTTTATAATGTTGATACTTATTCCCCAATATTTTTAAATGGATTAATTGTGAGCTGTGCTTCTGTGGGAGAGCTGGAGGGAATATGATGAAAACATTCCTATTGCTTCTTGAACCCTAGGTCATGTTTTCCTAAATATTTTCAGTTCTGTTGAATTGGGTGGAAAAACAGAAGAGATATTACTGGTCTTTTTGTCTAATTGCAACACTGTCCTGCTCTATTAGGCAGAAGAGTGGTACGTTTATTGCTTTAATTTCGCTGATATATCAAGAGAAACACACATTTCAAATCAAAACCAACAGCAGGTCATAAGAGTTTTGAGGCAGTAGGAGGGCCTCTCCCTTACACTTCACTAATTCCACATGCATTTGAGTTTATACCCATTCAGCACAATAAAGAATGCTGTTAGGTACTTCAATGACTAACGATCTATAAGAACATAACATAAACAACATTTGGAAAAATCCTACTTGTTCAAATACAATGCTTAGGGATTTTTTTTTTTTTTTTGCAAGAAATCTGGTGAGTTTCTGTATTCCTGTCTAGCAATTTTTGTGGGAATGTGTGGGATGCCTACTGTAAATAATATTCTACAATAGCAGGTATGTTTTTCACTTCAAGACAGGTACAAGAAAATTCTACCATTTTGATTTCAGTTCTGGCAAAAGATGCAATTAACTCTGAAGCAGGAATTGTGTACAAGTTCCAGAAGAAACTGTTCTAGGGAAGAGAGCAGAGACCAAACTAACAGATGATATTTTACAATGGAGGTTTCTTTTTGTTTCTATGAGAATGAACACATACAGAATCTACCAAGTGTCAAAGTTTTTATTTTGAAGAATGGCAGTAAATGGAGTGTATAATATTTTCTACTTAATTTGCAAGACCATAGTAATTATGGTGTGCCCACAAAGTCTGAGAGAAAAATCAGATATGAAAGGAATTTTAGAGTCAGGCTAAACTAAAACATGCTGTGAATTAAAACTTCTCTTTTTTTGACATTTAAAAATTATTATATAATATATATAATATATATATATATATATATATATATATATAAAAATCTTTTATATATATAAATATTTTATATATATATATATATATATATATAAAAATAAAGATTTTCTTTAAAATATTTCCTATTTAGGGTTCAAGGACATAAGATAGTTATTTTCCATTATAAAGAGAAATTCTTTCACTTTTAAACAGGGAAATGCTTTTTATGCTGGGTTCAGTAGGAGTTCACAGTATTCAGTAGCAATTACACAGGTGGTGAAGTAAGAGTCCACAACACTGTCTGATACACTTTACAGAGAAGTACAAATTTCATTTTTAATGTACTTTTAAAGCATCTGTTAATCACAGAACAACCTATAAACAAACACCAAAGAGAGAATTAACACCACAGCTTGTGCTTTATTGATACAAATCAATAGTCTTTTGTCTTTGAGCTGAAAAAAAACCAAAATTTCACACCACAAAATACATTGTCAGTTTAAATGCCTATTAAAACATATCCTTATACCACACAACACTGTTCACACTTAAACAATTTTTTGCAGCCATGCCCTGAATAACATTTAATTGCCTGAAACCCTTACTAATATCAGCAGGACTAGAGATCAGGTAAGATATTTTGCAGTGTTGAAGATGACAGGGAAGATGACATACCTGAACACAGTTTTAAAAAACAAATTATGGTGAGTTAAGAGCGTCCCCAGTAAAAGTCTTGTTAATAATCGCTCTTTTTAATAACTGAAGTTGGGCTTTCTTGGAAAAGTGTTACTTTTACGCTCCATAACAATGCAACATAACACATCTTTTTTTTACTATGTATTCTATTTTGAATGACTGGAGGAAAGTGCAGTTATTGTTAACTGATCTGACATAGTAACAGCAAAACACCTCAATACCAAATGTGAATACCACAGATTTTAGAGGAGTTGCTTTGTAAACAAGGCTGTATAAGGGACATGATTCATCATACAAACTCCACTCCCAGTATTTGCATCCTTGTTATTACTCCTTCTTGCAGTAAGCGATGAACAGCTGTCATCAGTATATCTAACAAGTGTTTGCAAATTAACATATTATGGTGGTGTCTCTGACTAAAGGCCATGCATGTACTCACAGAAACATATAACATTTTGAGAAAACATGTTTTAAAATGCATCATTCCTAACCAATCCATTTAAAGGACGTGAGTGAAAGGCATAGCAGTGATTTATCTCAGTCAGTAACTTCCTTTTAGCTGAGCTGAAGCTGGAAAAGAGGAGCTTAACTATTCAGTGAAAAGCCAACTAACTGCACTTCCCAACCTTTTACTTTCAGTTTTTCAGAGATACTTTTCTGTCTACTGTCCTGTGTCAATCTGGAATTGAATTGTATAAAATAATATTTACTCTGCTTTCTGTGGCTTGTCTCAGACAAAATCCTTTCTAGCTCTTTGGAGCTCAAATCTGTTCTGTCCACTGCTGTTTCAGCGGTTTGGGGTTTGTTTGGATAATTTTAATGACATTTTTTATTTTATTCATAACTGAAATACTGTGTGAAAAATTTGTAAGTGGATAATGTCTGTGTCCAGACTATCCACCCACAGAAGTTTTTTGACACTATTACAATGATAAGGAAACGAACACTTAGTTTGTCACTGGCATAAAGTGAATTTTATCTGCTTTTATTTTTGTAATTTATTTAAAGTAAAAAATAAATTTAAAAATAAAAAACAATAAGAAGACAGTTGGATTTTTTTTATTATCCAACAGAAAGCTGCAACAGGTCAAGTAGCTACAGAGGGAAGAAGAGTAGATAAATAATTAAAAATATTCTCTTTGAGAATGTAGCCCTGTTGGTGGTCTTCTATCCCTCACATTAGCTGTAAAAGAACAGAATATGGTATTGGACACAATGTACAGGAACATTAAAGGTAGTATAAAAAGGATAACATTTGTTTGTCTGCTTGGTTCTTTTGCACATTCGTGGAAATGTTGTGGAAAAGTTCAAGTGCACTATAACCAGTCAAAATACATTTGCATCAATGTTAATGGATGACACATTGTTGACACTGCAGTGTTGCATGTATTATTCTTTGAACCACATGATGCACAATAACCTGGAGCTTGAAATCATTGGCGGCTTTTTTTGCCATTGTTCACATTTGAATATTTTAAATTAATAATTTGGGTTTTTTTAAGTTTCAAAGCAGAGCTTTATGCTGAAATAGTTAGTTGGACCTATTGCCAGATTTGTATTACCAAAGAAAATGAGTATTTAAAATAATTGCCAGAAATCTTCCTAACTAAAATGCTGCAGCTTGTGTGATTCTTTTTAACCTTCTCTGAATCTTGAGATTTCCTAGAAATGCTTAGTGATTAATCACGAGTTATTTTGAATATCTGAAACTCCTTCAATCAAGACAGTTTTCAGGTATTTTTTATTCTTAGAATTATTATCAGAAAATGTAGTGATTACAAATTATCACTGATGGCAGAGTTAACAATGTAATTTTCAGGTTCTGAATATCTGAATACTTTTTTCCCCTAGGAAAATAATGCAACATGTTAATGGTATTTTAAATATATATAAAAACACATATCTTCATATTCTTAATTCCTGCCAACTGCTAAAGCATATATCCTAATTTTGTAACCTAGTAACTTGTTTCTAGGGCAATGTTGCAGAGTTGTTAAAGAAATGCAAAGATTAAATGAAAGAGAAACCCTAAGTGTAATTGATAATAATCTAGTGCTATGATAATAGCTGTTATGCAAAACTGAAACAAAATAGTATTACTTAGAGTCTACAATTCCTTTTTTCTTTAAAAGACAGCTCTGCTATAAGTAAGGCGTCTGACAAATAACAGTGCAAGATAGATCCTCAGAAGAGATCTTATACGCTGAAAGAGCACCAAATACCTCCTAACGTCACAATGCATGCTGACAGCCAAAAGTTCACACAAAACTAGGATTTGTAGGAAGTTAGCTAAGAATATCGATGTTTTTCAAAATCCCACATTTCCAGTGTAATGATGCATGGAATGGCAGACATCCCAAGAGAATACTTTGTCTTAAGTGTTCCCTTTTTATTGGTAAAATAGAAAACTGTGAGTGACTGATGCAAAATTTTCCATCATTTGTATTTTTATTTTTTTGCAGCTTTCAAGAGATTTTTTGTTCTCTCTCTCTGAAGATGCTTTAAATGCCAACTTTGCTCCTGAGTCTTTCTCAGGTACCACTTTCTTCATATTGGTGTCTGCGCACTGGAGACTTCTCGCCTTTCTTCAGGGTTTTCAAAATAAATGGAGTTCCAAGCTGGCAGCAAAATGCCAATCTAGGAAAAATAAGCAGTCAGAACAATCCTTGAAGAAACAGAGATGCTTGATTAATTAGATTGATCTTTATCATAACCTGAATGTTAGTGAAAATTGGCAGCATGGGCTTCCTTCAAGTAGTAAATGGAACGACTTTTCTTGTGAACAACATATACTGTCTAAGACGAAGTAATGAGAATACCTCTGTAAGAATCTAAATAAGTAGCTTTGAATAATTAATCTGAATTCTAAATGTTATGGGGCTAAGTCAAGTCAGATCAATTCCTCCCATGGTGTTCACAGAAGAAATTATTTTAGGAAAAATCTATGATTATTAGTAAGGTAACAAGCACAAATCCATTATTTCTTGTGGTCCAGACTCTTCAATTTCTTTAGATTTTCTGTATTTCTACAGAGATGTTAGGGAACTCAGTAGCAAATAGTTACATCACCAAATTGTTCTCAGGAATATTTAATGAGGTGATCAGGTAGGATAGTAGGTTGTGAGAGAGTCTAATACAAGGCAAATGAGAATCCAAGTTTTATGTGTGCCCAGATTTTGCATTCCATAAGAGTGTTTACTGTATTGATAAAACTTTGTTACAAACTCCATATATAGACTTGAATCTTGTATTAAACTCTCAGGAATTCCAATTCTAGTTTTGATTGCCTCTTAGTCTGGAGTAAGCTTTGTTGCCCTTCTTTGGCACTGTTAATTAAAGCATTTGTAATTTAATGAGCTATGCTATACAATAATATTAACGCATTGGGTTTTGATGTTAAAAGCCATCATAAATTTATAACAAAAACCAACCAAACAAACCAACAAAATATCGTCAAAAATCCCAAACTGACATAACAAAGCCCGAAAGTAATTAAAAAAAAAAAAAAATCAAATGTTTAATGTTTGGAGGATCACAAATTTTCAGGTCATCCTGGACCTCTAAAGACTTAATAGCAACACCTACTGAAATCTCAGTTGTATCAGATTGTGGTTTCTGCTGACTAGATGGGAATTTTCTACTCTGTTAAATCAAAGCTTTACACTTTCATTAGCTCACATTCTCTGCCATGACACCAGTGCCCTCTCATCAGATCGAAGGCTGAGCTGAGTGGTACAGACAGAGAGAGGCAGATAAAAGGAAACTGATGAAAGTGCGAAATGTTTTCCTTCTAGTTAAAAGATGCACGTGGCTTTGCTGACCACTGACTTCCTCTATCTTGTTCCAAGAAAAGGGAGTGTGTCTTCTGTTCAGTGTATATGTAATAATAGTTTCAATTTAAACCAAATTTGATTTCTAATTTGTTTTCAGGAAACACTTTTTTTTTTCTTGAAATTGAAAGGAAAAAAATTGGTTTCTTTCATAAAAGTCAACAAGGATTCTGAATTTAAAAGATTAAAGGTGGAAACCATGACTGTGTAATTGAATTTTCAAGTTCTTTACCACAGTCAGTCAAACACCATTCACTGAAATTTGTAAGAATCGTTTGACTTCCTAATAAGCAAGGAAGCTTGATCAAGTGATGCGGGAAGATTTTTATTTTAATAACAGTTGAATTTATAGTCTATCCATGTTTCTGAAATTTGGTTCAGACTCAAACCTGACTAGAATGAATTCAAGCTAAACTGGAGAATTATATCTGAGGATATCAATAATTTGAATAACTGTTTCTTTGTGAATCCTAGTGTAAGGATTGTAGTGTAAGAATGAAAAAGTCAAAATACTATAATCAGCACTGGTCTGATCTGAGAGATTCACATTTGAAATCCCTATTTCATCTCCAGATGCATAAGTATTGGAAATCCTCTCAGTAATCCATTTCTTGTTAAAACTAAAGCCTCAGTGTTATCATTAAACCAGCTAAAAAAAAAAAAAAAAAAAAAAGTATAAAAAACCCTGAACAAGTGATATAATCATGCCATAAAAACCTCTGCGTAATTTTGTAACTCTAAAAACCAAAATTATTCTGATTCATTGAAATACACTAAAAACCTGTTAGACTGTAAAATTTATCAAGACCATAAAAATTGTTCTTTCTGGTAATAGGTACACAAACAGAAAAAAATTACTGAATAATATCTTACTATTAGAAACCTATGACAGGAAAATAGAAATCAAATACATTATAAAATGTAGCGTAACATGCTATGATTTTAATCTTTTGGAACAAAAATAAGACAACATCTCTTTTATCAATATAACAATATTCACTGTTCCCCTAATCATAATTTTTAGGGCAATTTCCTGTTTTCAGAATAATATTTAAAATATAAATTATGAAAGCAGAATTATTAACGCACAATGCACAATGCTAACAGACATTGGACATTTTAAATTTATTTTTCTTATTTTATTTTATGTTACTCATAGGTATTCAGAGCTGAATACAAGTCAAACAGGAAGATGTGAGGGCAAGCATTCAACCTGACAAATTATTTTCAGCTTTGAAACTCTAGGAGATACACACATTCACAGCAGGAACATATCAAGCTAGCAGAGTTTTGAGAACAGTTTCAGAGAGCCAGACTTGAGAGTTACTTCTCATCTGAAGAGTGGTGGTCATGGCACAGACCTGGCATAGAAAAAACTGTCTAATCCAAGTTTTCCTATTGCTAGCTACCATCTGTCTACAAATATGTGACTTCAGAGATTTTAATACAATTTAATATCCATTTTTAAAAACTATGTTCTTAATAAAGAATGTTGTCAGATTAAATTGCTATGAAAGACAAGTGATTTTCTATGCTTATGTGCATGGTATTTTATGCTGGTTTATAAGGTTGATATTTCAGAAACTTACCAAACCACTGCAGTAATTTTAATTAAGCTTTTCTACAGGTTTTCTGCCTTCCCTTGTTTTCCTGTTAACGCAGAAATGAGACCTTGGTTCTTAACACAAAGGTTTTTGAATCCTGTGAAACATTGCATCTATATCATAGAAAATAGAAGGACATTGCCATTTCAAGCATTATTCAAGATGTTTTTTATTCTCTTACCTCAGAATGTGAGGCAGAACATGAGAAAAATCCGTAGCTCCAACAGACAGCATACATATTTTAGGTAACATTTTTAGAATGCAAAAAGAGTTAATGTTGGTTCTATCAGTTTCTGAAAGTCTGTTCTTGATTTTACCCAAAATTATCTCATTCGCCTAAGAAGAGGAGATACAGCTGTAACATTTTCATCTGACAATATACTTCTAAGATTATGTATTTCTTCATATTGATATACATATTACATTGTTGAATTTTTCTTATGAGTTTTCTTTTCCAAATATTGTATTCAGACAAAAATAGTTGCTTTATGAAAATTTAGAATATTGACAGAGCATAAGAACAAGTGCCTTTTATTAATTCTCTCAGGAATCTTGTAAAATCTGTTGTAAAATTAATAACTTTAAATGTGTAAAATTGCAAAAGTGCCAAATCATATAAATCATATAAAATCATATAAAAATACACACAATCATATAAAAATACAAACAGGTAATGAGTGCAAAAGAAACAAGTCTCATTCTGTTATTAATGCATTGTGTATATTATGCTGGTTGATAGTGCTCTTAATATCCCTGTTATACCCATTACATTTAATTTTTTTTAAACAAAAAAGGATAAATAAAATACTCTCAAAAATTAATAGTCAAATTTTTCCGCTGCTCAAGTGCTTTTTAAAAAACCTCCAATAACCAAGATATATGAATCTGGACATGCTTTGCCCTAATTTTGTAATGTTTTGTTTCAGTATCGTAATTTCATTCACTGGTGTCTCTGGTCTTCCTCACCCCTTGAACTTTTTGCCATTTAATCAGACAGATGCTGGCTTAGAGTATGTTCAAATTTCTTTGTTCTACATTTAAATGTGAAGTTTGAAAGGAACAAGGCTGGTTGTCGTTTGTCTCCATACATAGCCCTGAGATTGAGTTAGTTGTCTCTTTACCTCTTAATCTCAATTCAAATGTCTGGAAAGGGGAGGTTAGGCAGAAGAGGGAAGAAAGTGAAGTGATATAGACCTAACGTTTGGCAAGCTGTTCACTTCAAATGTGGCCACAAAAGCACAAAGGAAAACAAAGCCTCCCACAATTTTCAAGGTTCTACCAGCTGCAAAATGTAAATATTTTTGTTTCTTCTTGCATTTTAACATCAGAGTTATTTGCTATTTCCCAAGGTTCACAATAAACCCGCGAGCCATCAAATTGCATATTTCACTGAAGTGCAGCCATCTTGAATATATTGTAGCCCAGGGATGTCAATAAAATTAATGTAAAACACTGCATTTACTCTATTTAATGTGAAAATGTTTTAAAAACAAATCTATTTCAGAAGAATGGTTCTTCGTTCACTTTGGGCATTAAGAAATTAAGTCACATGTCATTTTATGTTTTTTGCAAAGGGTAAAATCTAACGTCGGGGTGTGCGTGAGTGCTGTAAATGCTGCCATTTTCCAAACTTGATATTATTAATCGGGACTGTCAAGTTTAGGTCAAGCGTTTATACACATTGTGCCTCAGTACTTCCAGAGTTTCAAACATATCTGTCATGCACAGCAAATGCACAGGGCAGAACAATCCGTCGCACTGAGAGGCAAACATGAAGTCTTTTAGCAGAAATGAGCCAATGCTTTTACCTCATTTATCTGAGCTGCTGCTTTTACCTCATTTATCTGACCTGACACCATTTTTAATAACAATTTCATTTATTTGACAGCTGCATACACTTTCTAAATAAGCAATTTCCTTGAATTTGCTGATTTGCAATGCTTTTTAAAATTGTCCTTTTTTTTTAAAATTTTGTTTTCCTTTTCATTTTTTAACACCTTTTATATTATACAGAGACAGGGGAGAGAAGAACCATGCTGTTAAGTATAGATGTGTACTTTTTAAAGGAAAATATATCTTAAAAATGTACACTATCTTTAATGCTAAATTAAAAATATTGCTGGAATAGTGTTATATTAGCCTTTGGGCACATGTGATTTCAGCATTCGTTTAACTCTGCAGTCTTCTTGTAAATGGGACTTATGTGTCTGTGCAAAGTTCAAGGCAGCCAGACTGAATCCATAGAAGAAAACTGCTTGGAGGGGCTGATGTCCTAGAGAAGTAAGTCTGCCCTATCTGAGGCAGACAGACTTTATCACATGGCTACATGTACTAAGTTAAGAAGTGGGGAAGTTCATCCAAAGTGCACAGATTAAAATTTTCAATAGGCCTAAAAATGACTCTAAGGCATGAATGAGCCTGTCACTTTTTCTCTGCCTCTTCAGCAAATGATGGATTCACTATATGCCCATAACATAACCCGTGAGATATGCCTGGCTTCATTGGTTATTCTTCATTCTCAGTCAAGCTGAAATAGAGGCTGTGGTTAAACAAATCTGCTATTATGGAGCAAAGCACTGTGAAACGGAGCTGATTATGGCCTGACACATTGAATTAGACTGTTGTGTAAAGCAGTGCTGATGATTCCATTGTTTCAGGATCCTATTGGCCTGCCTGAGCCTTTCCTTCTCTCTCAAGCCACACACATTTCTTTTTTCCCTTATCTTTAAGAATCTTTTTAACTCTATTTACTGTTTGCAACTGACTTCACAGTAGAATGTATTTTAAAAGGTCTATTTAATAAGAAGTTTAGTAATGAATACATTAAGGCAAGAGTATCACACATTTCTCTATCACTATTCTCAAAGGAATATTGCATTATAAAAATATCACAATGACATATCATCACTTTTAATTTCACTTATAAAAAATAGAAGTGTTGGCTAATTAAGGTCACTGTCTAGCAACATCTACTACCATGAGCCAATGATCAGAGCCCAAGATATGCTGAGTTCCAAGATCTCCTGGTAGTGAACATCTCCTCTTGCTCTGAAAAAGCATGAAACACTTAGGCTTTCTACTTAATTTTCCATCTTTTAAATCGTTGGTCTTGATTGAACTTGGTAATAAATTCCTTGATTTATTTCATGTGTTTGAACCTGTTGGCTACTCTTTCTACATTGTTCCAGTTGGGCAATGAAAAAGAATAAATAACAGTAATTTTAAAAATAAAGAATTTTTATTAATTTATGAAACATATCCCACCTTCTGTGTCTCCATACACCTTAGAAACATCAGTTTTTGGTTATTTGCTTAGTTTTTATCACACCCAGTACATTTAATCTGAAACCCTCTTAATCCTTCTAGGAAAAGTTTTTTGTACAAGATGCTCAGGATTGCTCAGTCTCTGAAATGAGAGAACTGCATGCCAATGCTGCAGGCACTGAGTCACTGCAAGACTCATCCAAGATAAAAAATATATTTCCTTTGGCTGCCATGACTAATTGATACTAGTAGTCAAGTTAACTAGTTTAAACCTAGCTTGAATATATCTGTGATCTATTGCAGTCACCATTGCTACGGTACAGATAACACCACAGACCTACATTAAGGTTTAATAGCTAAAATATATGTCATTCTTTTTTTTTACACACATTTACACATTCAGGTGTATTGGCTTCCATACTCACCACGATGCATTATGGCTATGTTTTTACATAGATGTTTAGACATTTTAGCTCCCTCCGTAATTTCATTATAATTTCCGTAATGCATATCTGGTATAAGAAGAGCCTATACTTAAATTTGTTCAGATTTTGAGTATTGAACAATAATTTATGGTGTAAACAGTTCTGTAAACTCTTCAGGTTTCAAAAGAAGCTTTGAGCAAGCCAAAGCTTTGATATTTTTCCTACATGCAAACCAGAAATTTATTTCTAGTCATTGCCTGTTTAGGTAGGGTTCACATCTAATAACACTTGCACAGACTGTTCACCTCAACTTAAACATTACTCCAAAGTATGAGTAAATTATCCTAAAATGGTGCAAAATAATGAAATTAATGAAAATAATGAAAGGGATGAAAAAAAGTTTTCTCTCCAGAAGAGGCTTTTAGTCCCATACAGAAGATAAGAATGGAGCCAGTGTAGAGTTAACAGCTCGTATTGATGGGTCAAAAGTTGCTGCACTGTTCAAGTGTATCCTGATGGTTTTGATGCTCAAAACCAGAGTGAATACAGATTTGATGCACACTGTAGAAGCCACCACAGCTTAATGGCACTAAGTGAAGTAGATTCCTACATGCTGTCCCTTTGGTACCATTTCCATGCTATCTGTGAAAAGAGACTCCTTTATTTTTTTTATTTAATCCAAAATAAAGCAAGCTTTGTTTTTATAGGAAAATGGAAACAGCAGTAAGCATGGAGATATAAGCACTTCTGTTCCACAAGAAAAAGAAGGACCAATACAATAAAGATCAACTATTCAATAAATGCAAATGAAATTATACACAAATTGACAGAAACTTCTGGAGTTTATTTCTCTTTAATTTATTTAACCTTTTTTTCTTAGCTTTTATTTATTTTATCTTGACTACATTATATTGTTCTATATCATCTGCAAGTGTTTCTATTCTCTCTTTACTTTTTTCTTGTTATTCATTTGGTGTGTATATGTTCTATGAGGGCTACCTTACCAACAAACAGCTGCTTCTTGGCTTGGCAGGAATCTTCTGTTGGCAGCATGAAAATTCTGCATTAATGAAAGCCAGAGTGAAGCCAATTTGTTCAAAGCTTCTCATCAAGGAAGGAAAACTAGTCTTGTCACTCTAATATAGTTTCAAGTGTAGTGGATTTTGCCAGTAAATGAGTAAATTGCTTCTCAGTAGAGTCAAGAGATTGGTCAAAGAAAACCTCCACAAGTAAAATACTCATTTAATCTCTTGACTTACTGTGGAGGAACTTTTTCCTTTTTTATTTTAAGAACTTATTCTTACAAAAATATATACTAGTAGCAAAACAGACTAACGTTCTCTCTTCATAAATAGTGTGGGCAACAGATGAATTATGTAAGTTTTCACAAGGTAATAATTTTTAAATAATCCATAGTGAGTCTAGAAATCCAGTTTTCATATATTCAATACAGAGTTTTTGTTGAAGTCTGTGAGTAGGAGAAAGGCTTTAGCCATATATTTGAATTATGACACTTTGCTTGCTCTTCTGCAACAGATTGAATAATTTTAAAATTATGAACCCTTGTGCTGGATAGAAACACTGAATTTAATTTGCTGAAAATCAATTTTGTTCTGGAATTCTTTAACTCCCCTAGTAAAACTAGTCTTTATATATACCTCTTATACAAAGGTTTAAGTAAAGGTCCAAGTAAACTCTTACCATGTGGTCAAGTATTTATTATGAAAAGCAAGTGCAAAAAAGTCATATTATTCTGAAAAATGTTATTATGTAATATTTTAATTTACTTTATTCAACGGGCCCATTGTATTAAGCATCTATTTTAAGCCATAAAACAGATTAGCTATGAGCTGCAGTTGCAGCTCCTTTAAGTTCTATGCATGTGCAAGTGGAAAGATAATTAGTTACATACATTTTGTCAGCAACATGATATGTTGCAATATTGTGTAGCAGTTTCATTATGTTATAACAGTGCAGGTAATCAGAGTCAAAATAATTATTGGATTTTAAGATAAACAAAAAAGGGAGGTCACATATATACATGGAGTCACAATGTTGACTAATAATCTGATCTTTCAGCAGTCTGGAAGTACAGAGAAATTCTGGAATTCCTTTAAGATTTTGTATCTAACATGAATTAAGGGAGATTAGTAGAATGTTTTTCACTGACTTTCACTGAAGCAGGACCAGGCTCCAAATACTACGGTGGAATGAAGTTAATAGTACAGTTTTTATTTTATTTCAGCATCAATGCATTAAAAAGACTTCAGGGATAAGGGATAGGGGGAAGGGAAAAAGGTAAAAAATATGTTCTGATATGTTAAATATATTTATATCCTGGTCCCATGTGCACATGTTTTCAGTTTCAACAGTAATTATTTATATGAAGCTTTTAAATAATTAAGTACCAACTGAGACTTATCTATCCTTGATACTAAATTCTTGCAGTCAAATTCAGAGCAACCTCTTTACCTTCAATCTACTTTATGGAAAGCCATTGTGAAGACAGCTAAATGGGATTCCACCTTTGGTAGTTACACATTTCTTATACTCATTATCATTAATAGCTTAACAGCCTCCAAACTGTTACCTTAATCTTTTTTATGTCAATGAGATATTCTCCAACTGTCAACATTTTACAACCATTATACACATTAGAAATCACTATATTTTGAATCATGTCCAATTAATGGAAGAAATAATTACAACATTACCTTTAATTGAATGGAAAATGTTGACCAGGTTTCTTCTATTTTTCCTTTGGATGACATTTATATTAGAAGTGCTCTACACAAACACATAGATTTAATGTAGTGCATCCTCACAAAAATATTTAATAGTCCTAATAAAATCTTCAGATTAGATTTCCATTTTTCTCTGTTTTCAATATTCGTCCTATATTATATGTAATAATTAGAAAATGGGATACTTTACTATGCTGGGAACAGTGTGGGATTTTAGGAAACAAAACTTCATATATGTTTATTACTCATGTCTTCCATATTAGAATCAAACAGCACGCATACACGGGAAGGTACTCTGTTCCTTTTGAGAGATCCAGTTCTCTGCAATTAGTTAACACAAGTACACCTTCGTATGTGAAATGATAATGCACAATGGAATTAATCCTTCCACACTGGTTTGACTGCAAATAGGGGATATTCAAAGATGCCCCTCAAAAGGCAAAAAAAGTCTGTGAAAGGTGTGATTTTTATACATTGAAAAACTTTATTACAAAGTTAAGACAGAAGTACATTATAAATATGCACTTCAGTATGCAAGGTAAGGGTGGTGACTTGACCAACACAGTGTTTCAAGTGCAAGAAACTATGAAAGGAACCAGATGTCTGAAGGCATTTAGAATGAAAGATTTCAAATTAAGTTAGAGAAAGGACAAACTGAAATTTGTGGTTTAGGTTTCCTAAGATTATTCAGTTCTCTGAGACACTTAGCTAAATAATATTATGAAGTATTAGATTGCCTAAATTTTTTGGAAAACAGCAGCAAAGGATCTTTGAAGCTATTTCTGCACAGCCCCCTTCTGACTGAGTTTAAACATGAGTTTAAAGGTGATGAGAAGGAGAGTCTACATGGCTAAAGGCAAGATCAGAGTTCATCAGAGGTTCAAGTGCTGATGAACAAGCCCTTTAGCCCTCTAAGATTCACTTGTTCAAGACAGAAAAAGTCACCTGCCATTTGAGCTATACCTGTGATACCTGTCAGAATTTCCTTCCAAATTCTATTTGCTTTAATATTTTCACACTGGAGCTAGGAAAACTGAGACTGGAGCATGCATGTGAAAGCCGCTGAGATCTAGGTGCAATGTAATTCAGAAATATGTTTATCTGATAGTGAAGCCTGACAGGAAATGAGAAAAGGATGATGCAAGTTAATGAGAAATTCAAGGAACTGCCCAATAAATAAAGTCCTTTTTTTTTTTCTTTTTTTTTTGCGTGTTTTTTTTTTTTTGTCATGTAATGTTAATTGGCTAGGCTAGTGGATCTCATAAAGTTTAAGAGAGTTTGTTGATCACTTGCATGCAGTTAAATTTTATGACTTTCTGTGAAATCTCTACTGGATAACTGGCTACGTCATCACAAATAAAATAAAATACTTAAAAGTGTACGTAGTACTTGTTGTGTCTTTACAATTGGCGTCACTTCATATAATAAACATCAAACACGTCATTAGTATTGCTTTTTTTCTCCTATTACTATGTAGAAAGGATTTCAGTGTTCCTTCAGTATGATGCTAATTCAAATATTAGGAATACTCAACATCTTTGAAAGTAAACTAACATTAATGAAGTGTAATTGTAATTAAAATAACATTTTCAGAAATGTTATTTTCAGGTTTATGTTTTGAAGGTCTCTTATGCTAATAAAACTTTCAAACCTCATTACTTTCTTATGCCATCAATAGGATTATTAAAGAAAATGGTGTAAGGACTGACATCAAAAGGGAAATTAAAATGTGAAACATTTGCTAACCTAAAGAAAAAAAAAAAATAAAAAAGGGAAAAAAAAGTAATGGAAGACCTGAAAAAATTCTGTTTTTCTGTACATTATAGAGAGTTTCTTCTTTGTCTCTCTATCTCCCCCCTTATTATTATTAATATTCTATCTTTTTTTTAAATACCATTTCATCTCCAGGTCAAATCAAGTTCATCTGTGTCCACTAGATTATTCCAGTTAAAAGGAAAGACAAAGATTAAAGAGTATAGTAAAATACCTTCCAATCTGCCATGGATGCAGTGTTTAATATTAAAGTCAGGTGACAGGACTGCATCTAGGCTGTGGTAGCTAACCTAGAGACCTCCGGGTGTTGAGCTGGAAGAGATGAAGTCTGATTTTGACTTCGTCGTATAAACAGAATGTCATCCACCCATCAAAATTCCACCCACAGTGAACCCCCAGCATGGTTAATGATTATAATCTTCACATTTAATCATGGGAACACAGTGACAGGCAAACAGAGGTTAGCTAAACTGACAGTGCAGGCTGTTTGAATGGAAAAGGGGGACTTCAAAAGTTTTATTTTAAAATGTGTATCCTCTTTCAACAGTACTTTTCACCAGAATAGCGTACAAAGCCTAGCTGCTTGCAGGCATGGGCAGTGTGCATAATTAACCTTTAAACTGCAGAAAGACTGGAAACTTTGATGCTTTCTTTAAAAGTGTTGCTATGCCAATACTACTTTGAAGGTTAAATTAAGCTAAGGGCACTTAAAGAGTAAAGGAAGAATAACCGTACCATGTCAAAGTGTCAGACAGAAAAGATGTCATTTTAGAACAGACATAGTTATTTTTTAGAGATGCTCTTTTTTACTTACGTTAAAGGACAGTGACAAGTTACTTAGAACAATATTTCAAGGTACATTTCTCTGTACAGTTTGTTGCTCATAAAACTGTGTGGATTCTTTCGTGCCCTTTCATCTTCCCACTGTGATGTCCAGACTTCTGAGCAAATGCATGTACTTCAAACTTTCTTATCTTAAAAGTATATATTCACTGGTCTTTTAGACTTGCATGCAGTAAAGGTACTCAGTTTTTGTATGGAATAATGAATAAAAGCATAGCAATTGATCTTTACAGATAAAATGAACCTAATTTAATCCCAGCAGGAAAAAAAAAAATTATTTTTACAATAGATTGAACTATTCACCATAAACTAAGCATTTAAACAAATACTCAGTTGCTCTTTAAATCATTGAGCTATTGTATTTTTTTATGTTATTCAGGGGGCACTATTTCGTATGAACTATTAGTAGAAAAAATCAATGCAATAAATTCACACTAAGATGATAATACAGTTTGTATGCAACTCTCACTGCCTTTGCAAAATGTTTGGCTGAATTTTTCAAGTACAAATGCCATATCAAAAGAGCAACAAGACACTCAAGACACGAAAGATTGAGCTCACCTGCTCCACGGGAGCTCCAAAGTGCTTTTCACCACCCAGGACTTGGGATCTTTCAAGTCACAGGGGGTATCCAGCCTGCAAGTGCCTCTGTCTCACGTGCTTTCTTTTTTCACTGGTAGTGCACTTGCATTGAAGGCCAACATCTCCTTGTGACTTCCAGTCAGACACACAGAGCAGGATGAATGCATCACTGGTCACACATCGGTGTGAAATGCCTGTGAAATGTTGAGATGTTGAACCTCCTAAACATGCCAGGAAAACAGACAGTGGAGGAAATTATGGTTGGAATTTGAATAATTATGGCCTATCTAAAGAAGGTCTGGCAGGAAAGCAATGGCTTTCTGCAACACCAAGGAAGGAAAAGCAAGGAAAATCATTAAGAGAAGGGTAGGAGCACATTGTTATGAAGTGAGCCTGATAGTTTAGTTTTTGAAACTATAACTCTGAATGGCAGCAATAGCTGGGAGTAAAGAGTATGACCAAAGTCTCTTAGATTCCTGCATTCCTATGTAATGAAATAGTAGTTCAAGTTTAGTTGACGACTCTCACCACTAGTTGCAACTATGCCTAATGAATCCAATACATAGTAAATTGGTTTCATTTATCTTTTGTCAATATAAACTGCTAAAATATAAGATTGAATTCTTTATTGAATGTCTGTTTCTGCCATGAGTTCTCAGTAAAAAAAAAAAAAAAGTAAAGATCTGCAGAAAACACAAGCAGAATTTTTATGTCCTCTGTCACAGAAGATTTGCTCTGCTAACACAAATTTAAATTCTCCTTATATACTGATGTTGACTTCCATGGTGACTAATTTAAAGCCCAGTATTAGAGGTCTATGTTCTCATTTCTATATTTCATTTCAGATACTTTTCTGTATTGTGGTTTTATCTCTCAACATTTTTTGTTCTCCTCTGTAAGAAAGGATTTCTGAGAATACAGCGAGTAACATCGTTCTCTAAAAATAGTTTCTTCCAAGCTTCCATATTTTCCTTTTTATTTTGTAACAATTTTTATGGTTGGAAAGAAACTATTTTCACAGTTTACACCCTCAAAATAGCAGAGTGCAGCCTACCCTATGTCTTAGTTATAGGGAATGCATGCACTCATTGAGGTAGAGATGACAAATATAAATATGCAGTCATGCCTCGCATGCTTCTAACAATGTATTATATCCTGAATAGACTACAAAATGCCCGAAGATTGGATTTACATGTTGGAACCGTGGGGTGCTTTGTCACACAGTTGAAAGCCAAAAAGGGATACAGGAACTAAATATTAAAAAATTTGCCATTTCAAACTTGGCTCTTTTCCATCCAAAGTAGTGCAAGTGAACGTTTTTAGTTCACTTGCACTTTTAAAGTATTCTAGAATTTATAGGCATGAAAATACAGTTCTCATGAGAACTATTTTTCATGGTTATCTGCTAAACCCTTGCTCTGAGAAGGAGCAATAAATTCCCCATTTGCTTTACAAGATAAATGTTGGTCTCTTTTTCAATTGCAGCACCAGCTCAGAGCCAGGGACCACCCCACTGCTTAAAATGGTAACCACTTTATTCTTGTCATTAAACTTCCTAGCACAGATCTGATGACTGACCCCTTGAATCTTGTCTATCATTACTGTGCCTCCAAGAGAGACAATTTATGAAAACTCACCACACTTTTTTTGGTTTTTTGTTTTTTGGTTTTTTTGGTTTTTTTTTTTGTTTGTTTGTTGTTGGTTTTTTTTTGTTTGTTTGTTTGTTTGTTTGTTTTTTTGTTTTTTTTTTTTTTTTAACTAAACTGCATCCATTTACGGCCTTCTTTAGAGGTTTTTTCCCACTGTACAGCTGAACACAGATGCAACTGTGCTTGTTTACATACATCTTGAGCACCACTATAACATTACAGTGTTGACTTCAGTGAAGAGAAACACACCAAAAAAAAAGACCTCAGATTTAATTTTTTTTAAACACTGAGAAGACAAATAACTATTCAGCAGAGAAATCAGCAAGAAAACAAACACAGAAAGACTAAACCAGAAAGAAACGGGGGACACAGTGAAGGGAACTGTTTGATGCAAAAGATTTTGGTCCTCACCAATCTTCTCTTACACATAGAAAGCATTTCAGATTCGTGAACATTTTCTCCTTTTCACTCTAATAACTGAACATTGTCTGAGCTAAGCACACCATGAAATGTATTGATTGTGTTGTGAGAGATGTCTGACGCAGGGAAAAACATTTACTACAGCTGTGGTCTGATCAGCTACCACAGAGAAAGGGCAGTGAGGGAGAACGGCTACTTAAATTCATCCCAGTAACAAAGAGGGCAACACCAAACTGTATTCATTCTGACCTAATTAATCCAGGTTTTTCTGCAAACAACATTTTTATTCAGATTAACAAATCTTTGGGTAAATTCAGGCCACATAATAAGTTGCAGTTTAAATTCTTAATGTAAGAACATAGATAAATGTAATAAGAACATAGACAAACCAAGAATGGATTAACCATCTTGGACAGTAAATCAAGGAAATAATGTTTATTAATCAGACAAGGTCAGATTATCATGTAATAATGGTTTGGGCTGGGTCAGAGTACTAAAAATATAGAAGATTTTATGCCTTTTATACATATATATGTGAGAAAATTCATGTGCTGTGTAATGTATACAACACAAACAGAATGCAAAAAAATTTTTTTTAAAATTTCCATTTCCCAGTGAATTTAAACTAAGAAGGAACCCTCAAGACCTCTTCTATTCCTCTTTTCTTTTCCTAGAAGAAAATTATTTGAGGCATAGGTATCATAAGCACTTCGTTTTTCCTCCTTCAGCATTTCTATCCTCAGTTTTACTTGCAACCAGATAAATATATATTATATATATATATATGCACACAGAAAATGTAAGGATTTACTTTACTTGTAAAAATTATAAAATAATTTCAGAAGAAAATAGATACTAACAATCAGGAGACAGCTGAGTATAAAGGAGAATATTCATAACTTGAAGATAGGACTTCTGCAAGTGATTCTAGATTTACAAAAGCCCGTGAGAACTCAAAGCATCAGGATGGAGAGAAAGTCGTAGAACTGTAAGGAGCTTGTTTTCTATATAGTTGAGAAAGCATGGGAAGAATTAGCAAACCCCTATTGTTAGAAGGTATAAGAGCAAAGTAGTATTACCCTGTTGACAATTCTTGGTTCTTTACCCTTTGCCTAAAGCCGTCTTCATTCTTTCTATTAAAAGTGGGGGAAAAAATAAAAAAAGAAAAAAGGAAAGCTTTACAAAGTTTTGATGGGCATCTCAAGAGACTCCAGAATATCTTAGAACCTGGGTGTTGAGAAGCTCTCCAGGAGAAAACTGCCAATTGAGAGAAGATCTCCCTAAAAATACTTCAGAAGTATGTGATTTTTAATTGTAAGGTTCACCTGCCCTTTGGGATGATGACATTTAAGGTGACATCTATGAGAGACCCTCATAGGCAAAGTGAAGCTCTTCGAGTTTTTTTTTTACTTCTAAGTAACAACAAAATCTTTTTGAAGTGGCTCCTCATGCACAGAATTGCTAAGATGGTGAAAGCGCTGTGACCTTAACCCACAAAAATCCTGTTGCCTGGTCTTACATTCATCTTCATCAACAAGAATGCTTTTTGTCTGCTGATTCAACAACTGCAGCACATGGAAATAAAAAGAAAAAAAAAAAAAAGCTCAATTTTTCTTCCAGTTGAAGATGTATGGTTTTAGAGTGAAACTGAGCCTACCACAAAACCTGAACTGGAACTCCTGCAAGAGAGAATTTTGGCAAATTTAGTGATCTGAAGCTCTGCTGCACGTTTGCCACCACACTTGTAAAGTGCGATGAAGCAACAGTCAGGACACAAAAAATCAAAACTCATCAAAAAGAAGCAAAGGAGCAATATTGTCATAGTATGCATTCAAATCCATAAATAGGCCTGGATGTTGAGGGGAATGTTTGCCTTCAAAAAGTTCTGTAATCCTTCTCTCAATCACTTTGAAAGAAAAATTAAGGTTGAATAGGATACTGAAGAGAAGCAGAGTGTACTTTCATTCATAGCTACATTTTCTTTACAAAAATACAAATCAGTGGAACTACATTCTACGAAATTTTGACTGCAGGTTCAAAGAGATCAGTGGATCAGCCCTGAAAGTCTGCCTATATGTAGTTTTCCTTCCAAGTGTAAACTTGTCAAAGAGCACCTTTTTTGTGCATAATTTTTAGCTGCACATCCTAATCAAATTACCTTATTTAGTTTCCTGTAGAACTTGGATCTGTATATCTTCTGGAGGCTTCCTCCTTCAAACTGGATCTGACACTGCAGATCTCTGTCTGAAAACTTTGGTACTTTTTTATAAAATGCACTGAAATGCTTGTGAATATTTTTCTCGTTTTGTGATTCATTTCAATGACTAAGACAAGACCGCTATATTAAGGAAAAAAAGTGGATTTGGGATTAGTTAAGAAACCTTCCACCAAATGCATAAGTCCCAGCAAGGCATAAAACATTGAAGATCACAAAGGGAGAGTGAGAGAAAAATGGAAATAACTGGCAGTCTAAATTCATCCTTAAGAAAAGAACTGAGAAGGATCAACTCAAAAAGTCAAGATCTCACATAAAATATCATTCAGAAATTTCCTTATTTTATGATTTATAATTCTTCTTTAAGAAGAACCTGGATTAAATCCATAATTTTTTTAAGTCAAAAAGCCTGTTACTGTAGAAAGCCCACCATTATCAGAGACAAAATCAGCCTTATAGAGCTAATTCAGAAAGTAATACATTTTAGTCCTTTCTGTGCAACACTACTGCACAAATATACAGACCAAATGGAAATAACAGAAGCACTCAATAGATCTGTGATATTTCCCTGAAGATGCTGGACTCACAGAAACAAAAATTGAAGTTTGTTCAGAAATAGCTAAGTATTAGAAAATTAATAAGTATTAATGTAAGTTTTTCTGCTTACCTCTAACTATATATGGCTGACTATTCAATCATATATTTTATGGAATTTGTCAATTTACACACTTATGGAAGGCTAAGAAAGATTGCTGAAAGAAATTACCCTAAATTCTGAACCACTAAAAGGCTGGCCATAACACTTTCAGAAAATTCAATCTCTTCATATGGATGAATATCCACTGGAAAAGGAAACCATTGTTGATTACTTCTTTTTTTTATGCCAAACACTCTCCATTCTGCTTTCTCAAATGATTTAGTATTTCTATTCTTCATTAAAGCTATTTATTCAAGATGTTGGACTTGTTTCAATTTCTAATTACCAAAATTCCTCAGTTACAGTTAAACATTACATAATACCTCAAATATTCTTTTCCATAACTTTCTAAGGTATTTAAACCTGTTTACATGTAAGTCAAAATAATATGATTAAATTTTTAAATATTTATTTCACATATAAGGATGGTTTGTGATTGTCAGTGAACATTGTATTTTTAAAGCAAATATTCTTAAAATATGTAAAGAGGGTTGCTTTTTTTCCAAACTCAAAAAATTTGTACAGAAAAACAAATACATTTTTGTTTCATTTTTTTATTTGCATTGCTTATCCACTAAAGACAAAATTTTCAAGACTCGAATAAAGCCCTGCCAGCTTCATCTTCACCTTCTTTATCAATTTTTTAAAATCTTATATTTTTCCAAGTTGTTCCTTTGACTGTGGCTGTTTCTTCATCTTTTACAGCTTTTAAGGAATAAAGATATATTCAAGTGCAATAAAACAACAGGTTACATGTTTGATATTGTTACTCTCTCTCACTTCCCTCAAGAAGGTCGGGAGGTGAAATAGGACTGAGATGTCATCTAATTTTTACTTAATTCAAAAATTACATGAGTAATTGTAATCCATTTGAAGCTAAAACTTTTAACAAAAGGTTACAGGTCTTACATTATGAGCCACTATGAAACATAGAATAGATGTGCTTGAATTGTCCGGACCAAGAAAATAAAGAGCTCATTATATTGAGAAATAAAAATTAGGTGCTGGTTGTATCATTGCCTGTTACAATTTGGATCTGTAGGTAAGTAATAATTTTTTCCAATTGTCACATTAACTGCCATGAATGATGGTGACAGAAGAGGAAAAGGAGCTTTTGTGTTATACTTAAATTTGCTTTGTAGCACAAAGGAGCTAAAGCATTTTTTTTTTTTTTTTAAGGGAGTGTTATTCATTCTTTATGAGAACTTACCCTTTACACTGGAAAAACTCATAGGAAAGATGTTTACAAAAGTAATGGGAAATAACAGGAAGATAATCAGAATGCTGACATTTTAACCAGATGCACAGGCAGTTTCTAGCTCTGAACAATATAATCTCAGTATGAAAACAGTAATAAACCTTTTTTTGATCCATCCTGGCAATTTAAATGTAGAGCCAAGAACAAAACAGTTTCAAAAATACAATCAGTCTGTGCCTAAAAAATAGGAGTAATACACAGTAGCACAGATCAGTAAGAGAACACTGATGTGTGCTGGTTTGTCATTTTCAATGGTGGAACTTATGGCATTTAGACAAATCAGAGCTTTCCTTAGTTTTTCCATCTTCAAAAATAATATAAACACCACCTTCCTAGCATGGTAATTTATAAAATGGGTGCTTAATTATATTATGAAAATGCTGTATAAGGATTCACCGAATCACAGATCTGTTGGGGCTGGAAGGGGCCTCTGAAGATCACCCAACCTGCCCCCCTGCCGAAGCAGTCACCTGGAACAGCTTACACAGGAACACATCCAGGTGGATTTTGACTGTCTCTGGTCACTCCATGACCTCTCTAGGCAGCCTATTCCAGTCCTCTGCCATATGCAATGTAAAGAAATTCTTCCTCATCTTGAGATGAAACTTCTTGTGGTTTATTTTATGGCCATAAATCTTAATTATTATTAAACATATTGCAGCTTGATGATGTTAGGTGATGAGACAAACACATCATTACTGATAATGTCCTTTGTACTTCATGCTGTATCAGAAGCCAATCTAGATAAGTGGACAACGAAAAATCTTTTAACCAGGGATATTTGTATTTTTGTAGGAGAAAAACACAGGAGTCTTAAAGCTTGTTACTGTCACATCAGACATTAACAAAAATATCAAAATCTCAGTGGGGCAGAGATAAAGTGGAAAGAACAGGGTGTATCTAACAAACAATATCACAACCATGTATATGACAGGGGCTAAGACTCAGGATTAGGCAGACCATTTTCCAGCAGTCAGAAGTAATTGCAATAAACACAGACTTCTACAATTAGGGAGAGATGATGGAAATAATTCATCCACAATTAAAAGCATGCAGACTGGCAGAGGCAATTATAATAATACATATACAGTCAATATATTCACTAATTAAAAAGGCAAGATGGAATATGGATGTATTGGGAAATAACAGGGAAATGCATCCTATTGAAATGCAATTCAGTATTTGAGATATAATTCTTTGGAAGACTCCCCAGTTGGCAGCAATAGCCTAGAAATTATGCCGTATATTATATATAAACCACCCTCTGAGTGAATACTTGTATAACAGCACCGGTAATCTCAGTCCCAGTTCAGAAGAACATAAATAGTTTGGCCTAGCTCCAAAAATATGGAGTATGTTTCTGATTTTCCTCTCATTGAGCATCTGTACAATTCTCATCAGGAATTTCCACTCTGGGGCGTTCTAAAAGCACAAGAGACAGATTTTCTGATTTGAATAATTGCCCTTTAATGAATGAAATAGTATCTTGTGGTAGCATTTGCCTGCTGCAGATTAGGAAAAGACAATGGCAACAATGCTGTGCCATTACACTGTTCATTCAAAGTCAAAATAAAAGTTATATCACACACTAATCCCCAAGCTAGGTTCTGCTTGAAGTCCCTAACCTTCATTAGTATTTATTAAAATTCCTGGATTCCTGGGTTTCATTGATGCATAAGCATTGCAGAAACAATGTTCTTAATGTTATTGATGTTGAGGTCCAGTACAAACAGATAAGAGATGCACAAAAGACAGGATTAAAAAAAAAAAAAAAAAAAAAAAAAAAAAAAAAAAAAAAAAAAAAAAAAAAAAAAAAAAAAAGTGAGATTCCTTGACTAGTATCAGACCATGCTCCATCATAATTATTGGTGACTATGTTTCCATATTTTAGTAATCTGAATCTTTAATGTATTTTTCAAGTTTGAAAACACCAGCTTTGGTGTTTCCTGTCTGTTGGTGAACCTGTGTCATTTAAATTCTCCAAGAATCAGTTTATCCAGTGAAATGATCCTGAAAATATGACTCACTTTCATCTCACATGCATTTTAAAGTGATTTTAAAGTGATGGTTGCATGAGATCATGAGGAGCTAGAAAACTAGCATGCCCCATTCAGCAGTAGGAGTCATGCAGCAGCTGTACCTCCCAAACACATAAAGGATGAAAGGAGGCAGGGGATCACATTAAGTCATGAAAAACATGACAAGATCTAGTCATGCTTAAATATCAGCTTTCACTCAATTTGCCACGTTGCCTTACCCTACCTAACTGTATCATCCAGGGAGTTGGGCAGCCCTAACACAGTAGAAATAATTATAAAGAATACTTAGCACAGCATGTAGAGGAGAAAAAGAGCAGGATATGCTGAAGGAGGATGTTGAATGCTATCTATATAGCTGGAAATTGAAGCTGGAAAATCTTGTACTTCATCAGTTTCACCAGAAACTTCTTTCTATGAGACTGAGTCAGAATTATGGATTAAGTTACATAAAAATTTCTGGTCTCCTGATAACACATGAAATGCTTTAGGAAAATCTCTGTAAAGATTAACACATATCAAAGCAGCAGGTATAACATGGAAGCACACCTTTATCAAATTTTATTGTCAGAAGAGACGTGATAGCATGAAGAACACAATTCTTTAGGAAATTCTGAGTGACCTGTTAAACAGGGTATATTGAATAAATGCACACCTGTGCCTTTTAAAAATTGTATCCTGGTCTTCACACTCCATGACCCCATGAGTCAGAACTTGGCTTTTTTGGCTTAATCTCCCCCACTTTAGTTATAAAAACAGTCCTTCTCCCCAGAGAATTAGACATTTATGTCTTATGATTTAGGGAGGAAAAAAGCCCCAAAACCATGATGAGTAATAGTAACTCCTAAATTAATTCTTCAGAAAATCTCCTGATTTCAGTGTGTCTTTTCCAAGTAGGCTAACTATATAAATAGAACTGGCAGTGTCAGAACTGCCTTTGGGAGTTTCTTAAGTACTTTATCTTCTCAGTGTCTGTGAATAAAAGAAATTTTTGTCTGAGATATTCCTCTTATACATTTGAGAAGACTTTACTAGAAAGTTTACAAAGAAAACAGTTTTTCCTTTTTTGAGAATAGAATAGCTATAACCATGGGAGAAATAGAGGAGTGAATGTAGTAAATCCATAAACCAGAATTCAAAATGAGCAAATAATGGTACAATAGCTGGCAAATGTTTGGAAGTAATTTCCAAGGTAAAAAAAGGTGGAGGATGAGAAAAGTTTTCAGCTGATCTAAATCACCTTACTTCTGCAAGCTTGAGAGGAACCATGTCCATTATCATGCAAGAATCTAGTCCAACTCTTTTTTAAATAATCTCTTTTCAAAATAATTAATTTTAAATAATGTAAGAAATTCTACAGTGTGACAGGCCAAATATATCTTTTGGCTAAAATACTATCTCTTGCAGTAGTGAATGGAGGATACCCAAAAAAAAAAAAAAATCCATATTTAGACAGAAATTTGAGGTGCTTTTTATTATTAGGAGGCTCTGGTATTTCCTGATCTGGATTGCAATACATACAAGTACATTTTCTATTTATTCATTGTTGTTTTCCTGAAAGTATCTTAGTGCACATGTTGAATCATTGTTGAATATTGACATGATATTTTCAGAGTTTATAGTTAATAAAAATTATTTTCCTGAAAAAAATCTCTGAATATTTTAATATTTTACTTCCTTCATATACATTATTTTGCATTTACTGTCATTTAATTTCACTTCTCATTTTAATCACTCAGTCACTGACTAGACTCTTCTGTAACTCTCCAGAGTCAGGATCAGATTTGATTACCCCCAAATAATATTGTAGTATTTTAAACCCTTGTCAAGTCAATTTTCATTCCTTTTAATTTCATGAGATATATGACAAATAACAGTTCAGCTGTTAAAATTGGTAACTTTTTCTTACAACTTAAAAATTATCATGTATTCCTACCCTCTTTTTCTACCTGTTAAATGTTTATTAATCCATAACAGATACCTAGTAGCTCGGTTTCCTTTGGTAAGAAACAGCATTTAAAGGAAAATAACTAATGTTCCCCAGTAGACTAGTAGACAGGATCTGTCCAGGAAGACACTGGTCTTGTTCATTACATTAAGTAATTAGTTAGAATACAAATAAATTCAGACACATAGGAAGATTTCTATAAACCTGAAAGCTTTTCCAACTTTTCCACCTATAAAAATTAGACTAATAGAAGAATGCCACTCTTCCATTCAAGTATTAACCTCTTAAGCTACTATGGCAACACCTTCCACTGTGACAATACTTATCCAAAGCAGAAGTGCAATACATTTCTCAATCTTAATTTTACAATAGTTTTCTTAGAAACTATAGCAGGGTTTAAATATGTGTTTGCACAAAATCTACAAAATCTAATCACTTGGTAGAAAGTAAAAAACAAAAAAAAATGTTATATGTTTTGAATAAATATGAATTGTTATAGTTAGTTTTTCACTTGCTAACTAATTTTCACATTTAAATTACAGAAAACCAAGAAAATGTCAGCCAAAAATGTCAGAAGTACAATAAAACCAAACAGATGTTCTAAGAAAATGGTTGTCAGGTTGAAAGGAGAATCATGTAACTTCCTGATGAATATATTCCTTAGTCTGCAGCCATTTCTGCAAAGAGCCGAAAGCACTTTTTTAAGGCGTTGTAAATGAGGGTGGTAAAGAGAGAAGTTCTTTGCTAGATCCATGTTGGGCATTCTTCCATAGCTGGCTGTGAAGCACTGCCACTAAGATGCATTACAGCACAATAATTTTTCAAGCCAAATCTCTTTTATGAACCTATTTTTCCTAAGGCGCTTACATTTCCTAATTTATATATTCTATTCAAAATTATGCAAGATGCTAAACAAACACCTTTCCCTTGTCCTTCCTGCCATACTGGTGTGACAGGAGACTCCCACCCACAAACCACAGGACAAGGTGCACCATGCTGAAGTGTTGGGAGGCTGGAAGAACGTCAGCAGTTTCTGTGCTACTTTAATAACTCTTGTTGATTCAAAAGCTTTTTTTTGTTCAGTTTTCTTTTGTTTTGACAACATTATACTATGATTTTAGAGGGTTTTTTTCTGCCTGCAAAGAGCTGAACAAAACGAGCCCCTGGGTGTCTGGATGATAATATTATTTTGCCTGATTGCTAATCAAGAAGAACAGATTGCTCATTTTCTCTAGAAAAAAATTATTTGCTTTTTTTAAAATTCTAAACAAAACTTAAGCCTTATAAGGAGTCACTAATTAATACAAACAAAAGTTTTGATTGTAGCAATGCATACATTTTCCAAGCCTCATGGAATTTTTTTCCACTGTCCCTTCCCCACATAGTTCCTGACACCAGCACCAGCCAGACTGTGTGCCCTTGCACACCAGGGACAGGACTGTCAAGACAGCTTAGCTTCTTCAGGGGCACCAAACTAACTGTCCATGCATCACAAACACTCTTAGCTTAGCACCTCCAATATGCCTCTGAAGACCATGTTTTTCACAGAGACTCAGCACTCAAAAAGCTGAGCTCCTGAAACCATTAAATTTGATGCTCCAATAATATCTGAGCTTTTCAGAAGTTCTGGCTGAACAAATCATAAATCCTGAATGTGTCAATAACTCCTTTGTTCCTTCACTGTTCAAGTACTGCTGTTTGCTGTTCTTTCCATTTCTGCTCTCACTCTCCATGGGAAAAATAAATAAATTTTTAAAAAATTGTCTTATTTTAAAAAGAGAAAGAATAAAAGAAGGAACCCAGTAAGACCTTCTTAACTGCAATAAACTGGCACTACCTCTTTTCCCTTTCCCTGCTAGAAACATAAGAAAAGAAAGAGACAAAATAAGCAAGTACTTTCTGAATTTGTCTTTTTTGTTTCATTTTCACACCAAGAATGTTTCTAAAGATCTTGTTCTGATTTTACAGCTTAGAAAATGTCAAAATGCTGAGGGAGTTAAAGAGGAAATAAAAAAACCACTATTTTTTAAAAAAATAGTATGGGTAAAAAAAGCAGCACTGAAAGCCCAAAGTATGCATTATCAACTGCAAGGCTTTTCAGAATGTATTTTATGAAACCATTAATATTTAACTCTTTTGGTTAAAGGTCCAGTACTAAAATAAATCAAACTCATGTGTTCTATAATTGTAGTATAAAATATGCTCACTTGCATCTCTCTGGTTAAGTGTCAGAACACAACCTGCTTCTTCCATGAAACATATGTTATGGTTCTCATCAGCAACACCCCACATGAACATCACACTGCAGTTGCCAAGGAATAATCAATTGAAATTACACATATATTCTGAGCACTGGAATAGTGCCTGGCACTCACTGACTACCAACAGGGAAGACACCACAGTAAGTTCTGCTTTAGTGCATTTATCACAAAACATAGCGGTGGTGACTTCTGCTAATCTATTAAGACACAGAAAGATTTTTTTTTTTTTAAATTTGCATGATTAGATCATTTAAGGAGTGGGTTTTTTTACAACCTGAATGGTCAACATTCATTGTAGTTGCAAGAGTAAAATAAAAATTTCTGAGATATTTTGTAATCCCAGACATTCTCCATGTGCAATTTAATTACTTGCATAGATAGTAATATTTTTTGCATGCTCAGAGGTCCATCACTCCCAGTATGCCAAGTAACACCCAGATTTATCCAAAGTGATTGCATTCTTGGCATTCATGTAGATCTCAGAATTTGCTATTACCAGTGCTTGTCTACAGCTCTGGCCTATCCGTGAAAGCAATGGGTCCCTTGCAATGAGTATCAAGGGATGGATGACTCAAGGAAAAGACTAAAACATGTGTTTAGCTGGACCATCTCCTTGGAGTTTTCTTTCCCTCACTCTTTTCTCTCCAAATTCTCATATTTAGTGTTGTATTTTACAAGTAATTATGGATCTGTCGTCCCTTAGATCATTCATCTGCACCCTGCATTGCTCTCTCAGCAATACAGATTACACAGCACAAAAAATAAGTGCTTGCTTTAACTATGTCTTTCTAAATTTATTAAGTTACCACTGTCTCTTAATTTGGAAAGAAGATAAATTATTGTTTTCTTTCACCCTTCTCCAAATTTCTTTTTATTTCAGAGCCTGTCTGTATTAATTTCCTTGGTCCCTTGTTCCTATCTGGATTATCTGGTCCACTCGAACAACCCAGTAAGTAGGTAATCAGATCTGTGTATTTTAAATAAATTTTAAATTAATTAATTTTAAAAAGCACTCATGCTGCTTTTAAAGGAAAGAATCTCTGCAGGTAATGCTTAACATACAGTTAAATACCCATTGAGTTCATATAACCTACAGTTCAATAGAAGACATTTTAATAACAATTTCAGAGCAATGCAAGGCTCCAGATACTTGAGACATGCACTGATCTAATTGCAGAAGTTGTTATCCGTGGCTCTATTCAACTTGCAAGCAGCCATTCACTGCTTGCGGAATTACGGCCCCACTTACGCTGAACTTCAATCTTCCTTTTCTCATGGCAAATGTTTTGAAAGTGAAACCCACTTGAGTAAATTAAGAAGGCATATTTAGCAAACCATCTTAATTAATAATCAGTCTGTAGTTTTATCCACTTGTGCGTACTCTGTGTAATAAACATTTATTAAGCTTTTCTTTTTTATATCATGAATGCTGCTAATGTGCTTTGAATTTCTCAGAGAAAATCACATATAACATTTGGCTCCAAATTGCAAAAATCTAGATCTGGAGATTCTGTGTTGCAGGTTCTTTGCCCCCCTTCCTACCAAAACATTCTGAATCCACTTGTTAATTTATTTTGTTTATCAGCCTATACATATAATTTAAATACTAAAAGTTTTAAAAATCACATCTCAGCAATCCCTCACTTATTTAAGTAATTATGTATGTGAGTCAAAATAAACTATATTTGTAAGCGAGCTATTTTGATGTTCATTATTTTATTGTATACATAACTAAAAAGCAATGTATACCAATATGTTGCAAAAGCTGCAAGTTCGTACTGTGTTTATTTACTGAACAGCTGAAAGGTTACTAGATATGCTCAACAAGAATGAACAAGTTAGCTTTTTTTCCTGTTTGTAACTTATCAGGAAATGTATTTCAATTAATATAAAATATATTATTTATTGAAAGAAATCAGGCATAGTCTCATTGTCTCCTGTCCAATTTCACTCAAATTCTACATATATTAGTTTAGCCTATTTCAGTTAATATCAGTCTAATTTTTTTTAAACTAAAATCAGGAATTTTATTGAAATACTTTAAATGCAACCTTAATTTTATCTGAATTTTAGAATGCTTTTCACTGTACAGTGTTTCTAAGATTAAAGATCAGAATACTCTAGTTCATAAAAAAACCCTGATATATTCTGTAAAAAAAAGTTGATAGTAATACTTTAATTTCCATTGCCTTTTGTGCATTTATTTTTCTATCCAGAATATATAGAATTAAAACTTTTTCCCAGCCATTGTATCATGTGATTTCAGTTCTCACTGCATCCCTGAGGAGCCCCTAAATGTATCTGGGTCTCTTTCCTGAACTGTGACAGCCTGGCTTATCAGTGGGGACTTCTCAGGCTGTAATGTAATGATCACTTATATCAACAAGAGTTCTTGTTGATATATAAGACATATCTTGTTGATATAAGACAACAGATCAATCCCTAATTTCACATTGCAAATACTTATTTTAAAAATTCACAGGAACACATGTTCATTAATTAAAATCATATTAAATCATGATTGGGAATAAAATTGTGCAAAATATTGAAGTATGAAACATAGAAAATAACAGAAATTTTGTCAGTGTCCCATTGCATTCACATATTTGGGGTGCTCTGTATATAACTATCCACCCTACATGTTGGGCAAACTGATTATCTAAAAAAAAAACCAGAGGCACAAAACCTCTTTTTATCAGCTGGATATAATTCAGTTAAAGAACGAAGCCTGATGCCCTTGTACAAAAGTAGGTATTGATTAGCAAAGCCTCCAAAACTAAATGTCCTGTGGTTTTAAGAAGTGAGCCCACATGACAACTGGACAATAAATGCTGTGCAACCAATCAGTATCTTTTAAAAGGGCATTCCTAGTCCAGCAGTGGTGAGAGAATCCTAACTGATAGAGGGAATTTTGTCATTTCCCTGAAGACTTGGACCCACAAAATTATATAAATCCAAAAAAGAAAACAAAAGACATTTTTGACTTACAATGAGACATATACTCAGTGTGATTATTTTTCTATCAGCTGTAAAAGAACAAAGAATATGTAGCCATATGCAGCAATGTTTACCTAGGTGAGTCATTGACGCTTGTTTTTGCTTTTGGTTGAGCATCATAACTACAAGTGATTGCTTCAATTGATCAGGTATAAAGTAAAAGCATCTCATGAATTTCCCTCCAACACACTCAACCAAGCCAGTGTTAGTCTATGAAAATTCATCAGACAGCATTATAATAAAAATTGTAGGTATGCAGAGACAGAAAAATTAGTTTCTTTGGACAAAATAAATCACTAAGCATTTGTAAGTCCATCTCAAATTCCAGCTAGACTTAACAAAATATAACACAAAATAAATTTGAACATTTAGGCATCACAGGGGTGTGTTAAAAATACTTTTTTAGTGTACATATTATTACCTATGACTTGATATTATTCCCCTCTTTATGAAAATGCAGGGAAATATTATATCATGGAAGTTTTATGAACACTTCTAACTCAAGTTTCAACTGTATTACAAGGTAAATAAAAACACTACATTTTAAACTGAAAATTGGAATATTGCAAAGCAAAAATACTTTGTACTTTCATCTTCAATGCCTACTTCCAATGGTATATTTGGCATATTATATAAAAAAAATAATTTTCATTTTTTCCAAAGTATATATGCATTTACTTCCTTTTAAGAAATGTATTCTCTATATATGTTTTTACTGTCCCAAAGTTGCTACAAATCATTTTAAGACACAAAGATAAGGGGATTTTTTAAGGCCTAATATCTATGGTTGGAAATGGATATCAGGAAAAGATAAAGAGCAGTGGAGAAGATTTTTAGAATAAGTTAGAAATTGAAGAGCCTGGGCTTTTCCTTTTGATTGATCTATAAACCCCTCTCCTCCCTCCCTGACCTTACACTCCTTTTCACCCAGTCACTACCTTCTGTTCATTTTATAGATATAGAAAAAAATCAGTAAAGGTATTGATACTCCATTTAAGTTTAATTTAATTTCTTAGATTAAGGAGCAAAATATGCGTTTGAAAATATGGAGAATACATAAATTATCCTGATTTTATGAATATAAAAATCAGGAGTATTTTTTGTTTTGGTCGGGTTTTTTTTCCCTGCTTTTAAAGCTTTTAACTTCTTTTTTAAGTCTGCATCACACAGAACTGTTATGCTGTACCCATGTTGCTGAGTATTTAAATACTATTTTGGGTATGTGAAAATTTCCTTGAACTTGTAATTAAGCATGCATATTCATGGGTGAGATGTAGGTTTCAGAGAAAATATGTGTGTCACAAAATGGATTATATTTTCTTTAAGATCCATGTAAGCACAAAAGTTCTTATAAAAGCACAAGACCAACATTTCACAATATTTTTCATGTAGAACCATTTTTGAAGCTCTTACAATTAACATTTCTACTATCTTACTAAATGCTGAGACTCCAGCCTTCTGGTTATGTTTATTCTTACAGCATCCCTTGGACTTTATGGGCAGTTTTAGATGGAACTAAATTCATAAAGATTTCAAACCCAGGACAAGGGACTCATATTTAAAACAGAGAGAACTGACAACAATGGAGCAGACACTAAAGCCACTACTTTTCCTCTTTCTTTAGATGTTCAAGGCAGTAGTATTTGCAAAGTCCCATCATATCCTTACACCATTCCTGTCTTCATCCTAATCCGTGCTGACTTTCTTCATTAGAAGTTTTACAAACTACTTTTCTTACTGTGATACTGCCTGTAAAACACTTAACTTCTTCATCTTTATATCACCTACTAGTCTTTAGTCCTTGAACTTATTTCCTAAATTTTGAGCATTTAAGTTTTATTGCTATCTGGAATGGCCTGCTGCTACTTTTATTTGATCACACACAAGTCCAGAGAGGAGAGAGTCAGTAAGAGGATCTTTACACTTTGCTGCAGTTAAAATTTAAATTGCTTCCCAGAGACAATGACTTACAGAATTGTACTTCAGAACAGTACTTATCTTCTTTTTTTATAATATGTTTAAAATACTTCTTCCTATCCATTAATGTGTTAGAAAAAAAAAAAAAAAAAAGAAAGAAAGAAAAAAAAAAAAAGAAAAAAATGGAACCTGGCAGCTACAACTTAGGCTGTGCAAAAGCTAACTTTCAGCCACTTGTTCCAGATGGATTCCACAAGTGTGTGTTAGGTGCCTGGGAGTCTGGAAATCAGTATGTTCTCTGGTTAATTAAAGGCATATACTGGCTCTGATCAGGATGCCAGCTGGGTGCCAGCTACCAGAAAGGTGATAACCATGATTTGAATGCAAACCTGTGGTATTTTGGAGGGAAAATAACATTGTCCAGTGTTTTCCAGTTTCAGTTAAAATTTACTTTCACCTCTACCTTCATCTGTCATGGTGCATTGATGATCTCCTGGGAGCTGTAGCTTTGAGCCCTCAGGTAAGGAAGGACAGGGATGTGGGATATCTTAGCACCACAATTGCTTTGTGGTAGCAGTACATGCACGAAGTTCACATGCATCACAGTCAATGCAGCTCTGCCTCTTGCAGCTCTGCTTCAAACACAAAAATCGTTATCATCTTCACCATTCTATTTATTTCTAATAAGTGCATTTTCTGGTACCTCTATTCTTTTCTTAATAGAAAACCCCAAACACAAACCCGACCCTATGTAGTAATTTCTTTTGTCTAAAGATGTCTGCACTGTGAGACCAACATGAAGTGACAACCATCAATATCACTTGTTCTGAGCTGGGATCAGATCAAGTGGAAAGAAAAGCTCTGTAAATATGACAGAAAAATGCACAATGCGAAACAAATACGTGCATTCATAGACCAGACAAAGAAGACAAAACCCAAGAACATTACATTTAATCTAAAGAGGGGAAGATTGCAATATAAAGGAATGATCAAAGAGTAAGGATTTGATTTGCCTCAAAAAAAAAACCCAAAAAACAAACAATAAAAAACCAGAAACAAACAAAAAATCAAAACAAACAGACTTCTTGAGTCAACTGTTAACATGATGAAAAATTTGTGCAGTGGGTCGAGAAATACAGTGCTTTAAAATATATTATCTCTGTTTGTCAAACACAAAGACTATGCAACAGCTCCCTAGAACATAAATTTCATGATTTTTAATTTTGTCTAGTATGTGTACTTCGGTGCCAGAACCTAACTGTAGAGAAGGGTGAGGAAGAATGACACCCAAATTTTCATGTCTGACTAATTATAGACCCCTTCTTTTTAGACAAAATTTTACTTCTACGGAGAAAAAATTTGAACTTTTGTTAAAAGTTCATTTTAAAAGAATTAGGTGATCATTTGTTCAACCTAAAATAAAAATTATAAAACTAATTAAACAAGTTAACCAACCTAATTATTCATAAATTACTAAATAGACACTGACACAAAACCACACACAGTCACGTATCTTATTGGAAGTAAATGGAGCATGCTAGACATTGGACATGTCCATGTTAAAATGAAAGTAACACTTTTCACATTAAATTAAAACTAGAACTTATAATCACTTCCATAATTTCCGTCAGTTTAGAAATAAGCCAACAGTAATTTCTAAGAACTTCTGCAGAGAAAAAAAACAGCGAGGATGGATGGCTCTGTGGAGCAGAGGATAGTGGCAGTCAAAGCATCAATAGGAAGTGCTACTTTCAAAGAAAGAAGCAAGAAAGTGTCTACTGGGACATGACAAAAATTCCTCCCTAGGTATACTTTCTGGAAGAAACTGAAAGCTCTAAATTGGATTTTGATAGTTTAGGTGATGAATCAATCCTAAGGTTCCTGAATATACCTTTTGTTTAACACATGCTCAGTCTTTTTGATTTTCCATTTTTTCAGCTAAAATTTTTGTCCTTCTTCTGTTTATTCTTCTTAGTTGTATAACACAATATTAAAAAAAAAGAAAAAATCCTCTCACACACAAATAGGACCTTTTATACACATACCTACTCAGATCTAACCTGATGACCTTAGAACTGAGACATTGCTCAGCACTGAATGCAATAAAGCAATTCAGAATGTAAGTCAAATTTATATTCCATCTTATTATGTATAGCAAGCAACTCTGAAATGGAAATGGCAAAATTAGCCATATATATTTGAAAGAACTGTACTTAAATATCACTAGACTAAACAGTGAGATATTAGTGTCATTAATTTTGTCTGGAAACTTCCTGAACATCTGACCAATATAATTAAACCAAAAGGGTTAGTGTGTTTCAAGCATTGGATCCAACAAACATTTGGATAAACCAAATTTCAATGCACTAGTGTTAACTTTGGACTGTACATTTTTAACTAATGAGTAGTTTTTTTGAACAGGCCTTTAATAATGGATCATGGCTTTAAACCATTGTTATAAGATCTAACTAATGAATATGACGCCCTGACATCATTTGAGTTTAGCTGACTTCAAGATTCAGAATAGCAAGATTGCATGCAAGCCAACATGCTGACCATAGCAAAAGTGCCCCTGAGCTGCAAAATGGGCTAAGGAGAAATGACATCTAAACAGCAATGTTGGCTGAACCACCTATGCCAAAAGGCCTGACTAATTAGAAACTGGGAATAGCTGCTTGCTCAAGTATTTATTTACAGTACTTGAAAAATAACTTCTTTATGAGAGAGGTTGGTGTCTGATGTTTAATTACCCAAGTGATTGAAATCTGCATTTGTAGAGATCCTGGTGCACTAGTAGTCTACAAACTTTATATTCTAGTATTATTTTATATTTTCATTCAGTATTTCCTTGAAGGACTATAGACTGTCAATTTCCATCATGATTAATTAATTAAGAGAGCTTTTTCATAATGCATTAGCTTTACAAACGATATTTAGTGGTTATAAGTGATCAACAGAAAAAAATATGAATCATAGCTTCAGGTTCAAGCATGGTTTCTATGCTAGGACTCAGAAAGAGGCTTCCTTATCAACTCTGAATATGTTTCAAGAAATTTTAAAATGAATTATAGTCTCATTTTTTTCACCCAAAATTACAGAAGCTCAGTAACTTACTAAGAAACGTACGGGCTTCACTGAAACAGACCAGAAAGAGCACAAAAATATGGCTTGACTTATGATTTATCAAACTTCCTAAAATCTTCACAAAGATTTTGTTTACAGCTAGATATAAGGATAAAATTTTGCTGTCCTAGTAAGCAGCAGGTATAAGGATGCACTTTCTTACAGAATTAACCAAAGAAAATTTGTTTTCTTTGATTTTGTCCAAAATACCTATGCAGAGAAGCTGATTAAGGCATGCATTTTTTCAATTTGCTGAGCACTCAACATCTGTAAATTCCCTAACACCTAGCTATAATTTTTTAAAAAATCATGGTGTTTATTTAAGCTTATACTTTTTTCCAAAGAAATGTAGGCATTATTTAATATTTAATACTCCTAATACTTGAACAATTTTCCTTTAGATAATTTAGACTATTTTTTTCCTAATAGGCACAGTGTAACTATATTACTTACTACTAAAAATCACAGCTGGTGAGACTAAAATATTTAGCAATTTGTACACCCCATTTTTGCACTGACCTTTTTTAGAATAATAACATATTTTCAGGAGCTATTGATTAGTTTTGTTATCAAAAATGCTTCAACAGTCTTACTGTCAGTTAGAGAAAAGATTGTTGAAAAGAGACAACCTGCTACATTTAGAAAGACCTTGAACAAAGTTATCATTCAAATATAATTGCAGAAAGAAATCCTTAGGATTCCCACAGAAATTTTTTATGATTGTCCTGGTTTTTTATGACTTCCCATAATTCTACAAAGATAATAAATACACTCTGGATATTTGTTGCACCATCACTATAAAACCATCACCAATTATGAACAGAAAATGTCACCACTCTGAGATATGTATAACTAATTCAACTAATCCCTGAAAGTTTTGACTGCTAGATTCTCTTACTCTCCATTTTCCCATTTTTTAATTCTGTTCACCTGGCATTCTTTCTGTCTTGTGTCTTTACCCATAAGCAATCTGTTAGCATAAAATAATTTTTAACAGATCCATCCAAAAAAATCTTTTATATAGGAATTACATTATATTTTTAAGGTTCTTACAGTGTACATTCCCTTGTATAAATGTACATCCATCAAGAGTCCTTTGCTGTTTTCTCTGCACATGAAACAGCAGCAAATTCTAGTCACTACTCAGTCATGAGACTTCTGATTTTTAGAAAAATTTGATGATGTGAACATGTCAAATATTCATTATTAATGTACAGGCACCACATGATATTCTCAAGTACAGAGTTCATTTAAAGTTCTCAAACTTAATTTTTCATTGCATCTTCAATTTCAATTGCAATTTAATTTTATTATACCATTTGATACTTTCTGTCCTTGAGACTTATAGGACAGGTTGACTGATAAGACAGATATAAAATAATTTATTTAATTCTCCTGCCGTCCTCACATTTGGGTTCCCAAATTCCTCTCATTATTTTTTAATGCCTTAAAAATAATTAATAGTCTGTGATTAGTGCCAGCTTTGGATGTGCCCAGAAATTTCACCTAGAAAACTGGTGACAGATGTATTTTGATTCATGATATTATCCAATTACTAGGCTACTTGTCACTCTTCCATCTACATAATCTGTATTTGCAGCATTTCCTTAGCACACAGTTCTTGGAAAAGATCTCTTCTCAATCACTACCAGGAACCATTGTGGAACACATAGTAATTTTACTCTACTTGAATGGTTAAACACAACTGAAAAAGCTTCTATATGCTCCAAAGCTGCATGCTCTACTTTTATAGAAACGGCTCAAACCTTTTAGAATTGTCTTAACATTGTGCTTTCAAGAGATAATTTACACAGAAATATTTGAGGAACTGAGAAACAGGCTGATCTGATGACTAGAAAACTGATATAGCCACAGAGCAAATCTCAAAAGGGATATAGAAACTATGTTTCTGGTGACAATCTTGCTTCAGGATGATATTTTTTTCCCTACCCTGATTCAAAATATTGAGAGAAAAGGGGAAATTGTTGCAATAGAATACATGTATCTTCAGAAAAAAATAGGGTTTTTGGACGATTTAAGAAAGTCACTAGTCAGAATGGACATAGTGGGCAGTGGCACAGAAAGAATTACTAACCCAGGTTTTCCTGAGTGTTTAGAGCTTTTTCAGTGGCTATTGATAGGTTTCCACCTCTTCCAAATAGTCTTCATATTGCTTACTTCTCATTTATCTTATCTTAAAGAAATTGATCACAACATCCATGTTGAAGGAGAATTTGGTTTTGCAGGTAAGTTCTCAGAGAAAAGTCCTGAGTAGGCTGGTTAAGATGGATGATAATTACAAGAAAAAAATCAGATTTAGAAACCTGTCTGAGTCAAACAGCTGAATTTAGGAACAGAATTCAAATGCCTGACTCAATTCCATGCAGAGAGTGTTGCATAGATACACTTTAATAAATTCAAAATATATACCATGATCATTTGAATTAAACATATTGCTCTATATGAGAACACAGAGTACATTTAAATTGCACATAAAAATGTAAAAGTAGCATACCTGAAAAACTGGACAAGAAAACAGTTTATGCAGGGTTCAACAATATTATCAACATATGTCTGTCTGGTTATCTGACATATACTAGCATCAATTTTCTCATTAGGGCAGAGTTCTCAGTTGTTAGCAGTTTGTTCTGGACAGTATAGCTGTGATAGTGAGAAACAATGGACTTGAAAGGCTCTCTCTTTATGTAAATCTAACACAAGATACAATATAGAGAGGGGATGAAAGTTGAAAAATGAAACTTAAAACTTTGAGAAGTCATAGTTACATGGGATTACTAGATGAATAACTTCAAGGTTTAGAACACACACAAAAAAAAGGCCAGCATTAATAATGGCAGAATTCAACAATAGCCACGTGTCTGCTATCATTAGTTGGCATTTTCTGTAGTTATATAATAAAAGAAACCTTGAGATTAATGCCACCTGCTTGTGGGTCTTTAAGACCACAATACCTGAGTTGATTACTTATTTCAGGATGAATGTGGAAAATACTGACTTAGGTTCACATTTGAATTTAAATTCAGAAAATTTTAGTTCTGACCAAATACTTAGTACAGGATAGAGAAGAAAACCAGTAGGAATCAGGAAGACAAGGTTAGGACAAAACAGAGAAGGATTGCAAATAATTTTAAATATGGAGATAATGAAGAATAATACAAATGTAAACTATTAATAAAGGATCACATCAGAAACTCTTAGTTATTTCTTTTATTTCAATCAAATAGAACTAAGACTTAAATAACAAGGACCCTCAATAGGTGAAGCTTTTGTCAGTGGGACTGTAAAACATAGTGCCTCATAGTACCTAGATCTCTATCTTAAGTACATTTATTCATATGTTAATTAGGAAAGAAGAAAAATTATGTCAGATAAGTGCTTTTCAATCTTCCATTCCAAAAGACTGAAGAAAAGAAATAAAGGAAACAGAATGTCACAATTTTAAATGACCATTCATCAGTACTTTGTAGAAGTTTTGTACTTGGCATGTGACTAATGTCAGGTGTAGTGCTAGAAAGTTTACTGGACACAGCTCATAGTTAATTTCACTAGTCTCATTGACAACTTGGAGTTTCAAGAAAATATTTTTTCTATCTATTTAATTGTAATTTTGGCCAAAAGCAATACTTTATGAGTCTATAGGATATCTCACTAAAAGACACCAAACACTACAATCTACATGCTTCATCATCATAATGGTGAGATGAAGATATTATATCAATAGCGTAATTTAGTAAGTGGGAATAACAATTTAGAAAGTGACATTTCTTTTCCCTTGGTCATGCACACTTCATATAGGTGATATCAAAGCAAAATGCACCAAAGAAGGGCAAAGTTAGTAAGTATCTTGTCCTAATCAGTTGGCTCATTTTTTCATGTCAATTTGTCATTCAGAATAGACTCACTCATCTCTCTTTGGGCTTTGGCAGAGAGTCAGGTATTTTTTCAAATTCTGTGTCTCTTGCCAGAATGTCTCTGAATGTTTCAGGCAATTGTCAGATTTAATTTTTGTTTAAAACGGCAGCACAGAGATTGCTCTTTGAAGTAGGCCCACATCTAGGAAAACCTCAATTCAACTGTATCTTACGTTCCAATACAGCCTAAAGAAATTTGAAAATGAATTTGCATCATGTTTAAAATACACATCTATATTAAAATTCCACTGATTTATAAAGCATGACAGTACACTATACAGAGTAATGAGAGGATCGTTTTATTTTGATCCTTTCAAACTGTACAGAATGTAATGGCATTTTTCATTTCCTATTTTTAAAAAACAGTAATTGCTATCTCAATATACAGAATTAGGAAATAGGTGTTCTTAATTCTAATCATGAAAAATCATACATGATAGGTTATTATGTGCAGATATCAATGTCTAATAACCATTACAGCTACAATATTTAATACAGAAAAACAGCTGCTACTACAAATATGTTCGCCACTCAAGCTCTTTGGGTGATTTAGACTTTCATATACAGAGTATAACTGGTACACTTTGTTCACTATCAAAGTAAATGAACATCAAGGCTGCTTCAGATATAATTGCTAATCTTGTCAACCTCTTCTCTCTCTTTGTGGTCCCAGAAAAATATTTTTCTTATATTTTTCACTGTTGCAAGATGTTCCTTAATAGTAAACTGTTAGAGGCTGTGAGAATATTTTGTTAAAGTTACATAAATTTCTGTTTTATTTCAAGCTCTCCCATGCATCATGAAGAGTAGATCTGGCAGAAAGCTTGAAACCCGTGTAACACCTTGGAAAAATATATACATATTGGTCTATATAATGAACAGAAGATGGGTGAATGGAAAACTGATCTTCTGCTAAAGGCCCTGATCTTCCTGGTAGAGCTTTGTTGACATAACAGTGACCTTTGGAGTTCACCTGGAGAGGGACATTCACCAAGAAGGGAGAAAGTTTAGTGCTCATTCTTGTTGCACATAGACAAAGCTTTTCGAAACATGTTTCTTTGCCTCCACAACATAGAAAATATTTAGATTAAGAAAAAACAGCATTTATATTTCAAATTTTGGACATAAATTGAAATATGGCCACTAGAAAAATAGTGATTGGTAAGAGAAAATGTAATTATTCTCTTGCATATGTACATATGCAACTTATATCTCAAACATAGACTACACTGATTTCGGGCAAGGCCCCCTATTTCTTAAAGCTGCACTGGCATATACTCTGTTAGACAGTCAGTGGACTGTTCTAGATAACATTACATAATCTGCCAGACTTTCAACTTGTACCTTTCCTCAACTCCACAGCCTAAGACATAGGCAAAACTCCATCTTTAGGAAATCTTGGACATACTGTGCCCCACACATACATAAATTAAAACTCCCCAAAGGAATACTCATGTGAGCAGAACCAATATCTTTCTCTGCCACAAAAAAAAAAAAAAAAAATCAACCCCACCAACATCTGCAGAGCATCCTGCAAGCCATGTCCTTCTCTGCCAAACCACACTGGTTCCTTTCAGAAGGAGTCTCTTGCATTCAAATGAAAGCAAAAATATTTTTCACCTTATTTTGTAGAAGTTGTGCTTTTCATCTCCATATATTTGCTGTATCTAAATATACTACTCTGGTGACTGTACTCTCCATTTTACATACATATATATATATATTAACTCTCATTCTAAAAATGGCCTGCATAATGAGTAAAGGTATCAAAACCACCAACAGTCATTGAACATTTGAGGATCACTGAAAACTTTCTTGTTCTTATTTTTATCAGTTTTCTGGGAAAAAAGGCATAGATCCTTGAGCATACTTTGAATCTTTTTTTTTTTTTAATACTTTTCAGTTTGAGATCAATGCTAAACAATCAGATTCATAATATTTGTACCTTTTCTTGTCCTAGGATTGTTTGTCTTTTTTTCATCTGAGCCATCAACATCTTGCTAAAATAGACAAATCTAAAATAATTGAAAATTTTGCTTTACTTAGATTCCATGTATTTGGTACATGGATAAATAACAGTATAAATACCCTACTGCTGGTTTTAGGTGGAATTTTACTTGGATTTAATGGGAATGGAAGAACATAATGGTGTCTGAATGTGGCTTCATGTTATCATAGGCTGCTTTAACATACTTAGAGACCTTGTTATGCTGCGGGTGACTTTTGACACATTCCTAGCTAAACAAACGTTTTAAAAAATTAGTGCACATTTCAAACCAGCAGGAGATAATTAGTAGCATTAATGAGGCTACTCATTGGATTCCACAACAATATCTTTCACAGCAGGAGAATCAGACTATGTATGTGGCAGGGACACTTACCCTTGACATTTTCTAATTACTTTTTGTAGGTTTTCTTAACTCACCTTAACTACCAGTAGACATTGACATTGAAGCTGACCATGGTGGGCACTGTGCTCAATTGGTTACAGGACAGCGAGGCTGCAAGACTGTCAGACACAAAATGTCTCAGTACTGACCAAGGATCAATGCTGATCTTAAAAGAATTTATATTCTGGGCTTAAGAACTTAAGAGTTGTGCCATTATGTAAATATTTATTTGATTTAAACTCCGATTTATATCAATAGTCTAGAACAAATCTACATCGAGACACTTATTTTGAGCAGGTGCAACTGTGCCATGCAACCACTTCATGATTTCTCTTAAAAAATAAAAAAAATTTGGATTATGATCAAACTTAAGTACTTTTTGAAGATTTTTATAGCTCTCACAAAATATTATAGAAATGAGCAAATTATTTTTTAATTATTCACCCTTGACCTAATTCAGCTTCTTTCTGATTTGATAGGAGTTTTATTCTTTATTCAAACAAGAATCAATTAAGGTATCGAGTAGTCTTAAAAACTCTGTCTGAATCAGCATAACTGAGATACATCAAATTTCAAAAAATCAGTATATTCATGTAATTAAATGAGAAAAATTGAAAAAATAATTCTCATAGCTACATTTTCATTTGACTTCTCACTCCTTGAAGGAAAAGTGAATGGCATGTCAAGTACCAAGAAGAGAGGTTTTTTTTTTTTTCACCTCCTCAACTTTTCTCTCCTTTCTATATACAGTTCTATTGAAATTCCTGCATCTACCTCTTGGCTTTACAGCTGTTGCATTTTAAATTTTCTTCTCATTGTCACATTATTAACTATTTTTGAAACATCTGCAAAACATCCTTTTTCATGGGGAATTGTCTCTGATACCTGCTGAACACACTGGGAGATTTTAAGGCAGATAAAATACAGTCAGTAATAAAACAGTGAAAGTAGTTATAAAGTATTTAATAATATTTTTTTTTCTTGGATGCAATTCTTGTTTTATTTGAGATGTTTCTGATTAAATTTTCTCCCTAATAAACTAGTGGATTGCTTTTAATTTTTTCATTTTCTGTTCATATGAAGGTGAAAATACAGGTGCAGAAAATACCAGGAGGGACAGGAGAAAGTTAGATAACAGGATAGGGAGCACTTATCATGTGTGCAATCCTCCAGTATTAAATATTTAGTGTACTTTTGCACCTCTGTGAAACAGAAAATTAATTACATTCTTCTTTTGATCAAGCTGCTACAATCCAGAAATATTTTCCTTCCAGGGCTTCCCTAGACAATTACCCACCTCAGAAGACCCTGAAGGGTACAGTATAGACACAACATACACATTGCTTGACTGAGAAAGTAGCACTGCTATTCTTCAGTACTCCCACCAAAATTCCTAACAGCTCATGCATACCAAAATCAAGGTTAAAAATTTCCCAGTGTCTCATCTTCTGTGAGCAGCAAGTGGGATTTTTTTTCTGTTTTAGAGCCACTAATATAAAAATATTCACAGATAAAAAGTTTTTAAAGCACAAAAATTTAAAGAACACAATACCTGGCACATTTTCTGTTGTGTCTCTTACCTTTAACAAGTATAAGTTCTTTGACTGAGCAGGTCACTTGAAAAGATTTTCCATGACTGTTTATCTTTCTATTTAATTCTAAATTATTGCAGTTATCTAATGATCTGAAACACTTTTTTGCCTTTGCAAGGGAAATAAAACAGTATAATATAATGAAGAGTATCCCAGTATCCAAGATTAGTGTCCTCTGCAGATTTTGTACCTGGCTTTATTATAACATTTCATTTTGTAGCTAATTGAATAAGAACAATTCTACCAATGGAAAAAAAAAAAAAAGAAAAAAAGAAAAAAGAAATAACTTCTTTTACACACTAAGGAATTAGTGCAATAAAAGAGAAGGCCACTTTTCAAAGACTTGTCCTATACCCTATTTTTATTATAGGAGCCCTACCACTCTTATCATGTACACTTGAAAACTGATTTAATTAACTTCTGAATTTCATCTGACTGACACATGGCTGCTACATTCACCCTGCTTGTTAAACACAGTCTCATGGAAAACATTTCTTCCCATTTCAGAAGGCTTCTAAACAGCAGGAAATTTATTTTCCAAAGTCATATTACCCCTCCTTGAGGAACTTGTGCCATATCGAAAAATTTACATTCCATTGAATAGACATTTGTTTAATTTCTCAGTCTCTCAAAATGCTTCCTGAAAAAGTCAAAACTCAGATTGCTCCCTAAAGGTCAGCGGAAGTTGATGTGATTTTTTTTTCATTGCTGTTGGTTTTTTTTTCCTTTCCAAATAATGCAATCTTTTCTCTAGCATAGCAAGTGAAGGGATATCAGAAATGGATTTCAAGGATGATATTCAACACATACATTTTTAGTATTTGGTTTGGCTTCAACCCTTGCTTTTCACATCCTGAGAGTAAAGGTTTTGTTATTTGTCCATAAGCAAGCATTATTCTTTCCTTTTCCTTAAATAATTTTCAAAACATTTATCTAAATATTTATTAGCATTTTTTCTCATATTTTTCATTCAAGAGATTTTTTTCTGGTTATGTCAAAAAGATCTGGAGTCCTATTTTGCAAATCCTGATAGCCTGGTAGCAGTCAAAGGATGCTATGATTTTTAAGACCACCACATTTAATTTAACATTCTTATGGCTTTTTTTCTGAAAATATGTGGAAGTCAAAATCACACACTAAATGCCAAAACCCAGTCCCACTGTTATGAAGGGAAACTCCAGTACAAGTGACCCCCTGTTGATATCCTTTCTCATACTAACGAGTGGTCTACAGTTAAGTTTCACTTTTATCCGAACTGCTTGACCACAGTCAGTATGAATGGAAGCAAATTGACCTTACCTCTACTGGAGTTAAAACACTCACACAAAATCAAAGCATCACAAAGACCACATTTAACCTTTGAAGACATCGAAGTTAAGGCTCAGAAATTCTCCCTGGAGACCTTCAAACACTCCTTTTTCTTTTCATTTACTGTACTGCAACTCAGCAATTTACCTGTAATTTAAAGGCATAGATCCAAGTGCCTAAATTAGGTGTATCTGGTCTTTCTCACATTTTTAAAAATGTTGTGTCTTATCTTCTATATGCTTATAAACAATTTGAATTCTTCTAAATGCACCAAGGCAAATAGACTTACTAATATGATAAAAGTAGAAAAATACAACTGGGAAGAATATTTCAGCATGTAATGACATTGTGTCTATACCTACACAAAACCTAAAAGCTGAAAGTTCTTTTGGTTCCGTTTTTAATTTCCCATATGAAATTTTTAGAAAAAAAGCTTTTTAAAAAAGATTTTTATACAACGTTACATGTATTTTGTGGTGAACACACACATACACACATATACTTACTCATTCCACAGGTTTTCAGTTTGCAGGTATGAATGAATAATTTCAAACTGGTGCTGTTCTTTCAAGACTATATTTTCTCAGCTAATACAATGCCAGCAGTATGCACAGGTGAGTGTAGTGTAACAGGTATACCTGTCTGCTGAAGGCAAACACTTCAGTTGGTACAATATACTTTGCAAAACTGAGGTAAAAGAAATAGAAATCATTGAAGAAACTAATGTAAAATCTTTACTTCCCTGAAGTGCTACACAGCCCTTTATGAAAGGCAAATTTTAACAGCTTTGACAAGAGGATGGTGATATTAATCATAATTCAAACAGCAGTAGTAACTGATGCTGTGTGGAAAAGACAGCAGCTGGTGTAGTCCAGAAAAGACCCTAATTTTGAGATTTCATTCACCTCTGCCTGGGCAAAGGTGGCTCAGCAATATACCATTTGTCTTCATCAGTCTTCCCAGCACTGCAACTTGACAGGATAACAGCATGGTTGCATGGTGGTCTGCAGTGGCAACCTGCCCTTTATCTACCTAATCACAGTTCAGTGTAGCATAAAGAAAGTAATTTTACAGGTGTGTAGCAAAATCTGCATCCTCCTGGCCACCCAGTCGTTGGATTGCTTCACAAGGTGGATCTAATCATAGCGAGATATTTCTGGTCGGCTACTGAGGGCTGCCAGCCTTTGAAGCTGCACTCATGTCAGATGTAAATAACATAAAATGAAGGCACAGAACATTAAAGGCAGAAACTATGTAAAACCAGTTGAGCTGATTAGTACTAAATTACTGATGTTCCATCTGCCAGGGTGGTAATACTTGTTTTCAAACTGCCTGACTGCAATGCTTCATTTCACAGAGAGCCCATGTTCGATGGGCCTACAGGGAACACTTAATAGGCACTGACAATGGAAGGAGAGAGTGACAAATACATAATAACTCTTTGAGAGTGCAATGTGCTCATTAAGAAAACTAGCAATTTGTCTGTGGTACAGAATATATATATATATATAAAAATATGTCTGCATATATGCATAGACTCTACAGACTTGAGAGCAGAATTAGGGAAAAATTTTTGGATCCTCACCACTTTGAAAAACAAGAAAATCTGTAATAATTAATATGTAGAACATATTACCTTAAGAAAAAAAAAAGCAAAAACCAAAACTGAAATCCAACAAAAAACACCATAGGCAATATTTAACCTGTATATAAGTTTCAATATTTAAGAAATTCATTTTGGCATTTTTTAAGCTTGTTCAATCACCTTAATTTATTCATGTTCTTCAGAAAAGACAGTTTTTTTAGAAAGAACTAGCAACACTGTTACCACTGGCACACCCTCAGACAATATCGCAGCTGTAATACTGAGCAGCACTTAAAATGGAATTGGATTCTAATGAAGTAAACTCTAGGAAGCAGAATTAGGAGCAGTGTTAAGCCACATTATGACATAAAAAGCTGATGGAATATGCTAATACCTTACTATCCAGCAATTAGAATTCCTCCTCCTTAGATCTGTCTCCTACAAATACCATCATGTTAGCTCCCACACTGCTCTTAATGATTAAGAATTTATTTTTCCTGTTCACTAAATAACTCATTTTATTCTTAGAGCTGAGTTACTCCTGAGTAAATCCATACCTCCCATCCTGACAAATAATTTTTCTAGAAGTAAGTTTCCAAAAAAGCCAGATTTCCTAGAAAACTTGTGACTAAAAGTGTTCCAGGACACTGCTCAGAAATTTGAAAGATTTTTCTGTCTGGAAACCAGATGAAAGGGGAAGTTCAACTTTTTTTTTTTTTTTTTTTTTTTGGTCAATGTTTTCTTGTCACAAGTTACAATTCCTAAAGTAAGCCATATTGTTTTGATTTTCTTCTGCACTGAGCTGGGAAAAAAAACACCATCATGGAATAATGATCCATAAAAGAAAACAAATAAACATCAGGCAATAATCTTATTCAGACACAAACAGTAAAAAAAGGTGAAGAACTAACCTTCCTCATACATACTCTGTGAATGAAAACTTTGTAGTTATAAAGAGAATGGATACTGTCAAACTGAACAGCTATTTGGAATCCAGTCAAACAACCCAAAATATTTTGTTATTCAAACAGGTTTGGTCTGTGAAAAAAAATTAAACACTGATATAACTCTTTGATACAACTAATAACACATGGGAAAAGGATGGTTTCTGCAATCAACTTAGAAACAACTTTAACAATTAATACAATATTTTAGTTTGGAATGAAGATCGCTCCATATATCTCGTGTGTAAATAAATAAAACAATATCCTGTAACTTTCTGTCACAAAAGACAGGGAAGAAAATCTGAAATTTAAACTAGCGAAAGGAGAAACCGCGAGGAATCCTGCACTCATGCAGACACAGCACAGAGAGTTGCTACACTGGAAGAAAAAAAAAGAAAAAACAAGCTAAAAAAAAAAACCAAAAAAACCAAAACATAAAAACTCCAAAAAACTCCCTGAAAATACAAAGTTTCTTTCTTGCCCATCTGGGGTCCTGCAACTTTGAAAACAAGAATGTTGCCACCTGTACGGACAGGACTAAATCAATAAATCAGTCCCTGAAATGCACAGACATTAATTGGAAAAAAAAAACGCATTAGGAAGCTGAGCTGCAGACCTGAATATCAGAGACAGCTTCAGATTTGGGAATCAGCAGCAAACAGACCATATAGATAAGGCATTTAAAAACAGATTGTCTAAAACCCTGAAATGTGCTAAATTAAAATTAAAATGAAAAATTTTCGACTATTTATATACCTTGTTAAATAACATAATATCTGTATTAGGATTTTACCTTGTCTTCGTACTTAGACACCTGGCAATTGGAAATATGCACTGCTGTAGTGTCCATTGTTAATTAAATTTAACTGTGAAAGTTATAAGTGCATTAAAAGTATTTCACCTGAATTCTAATTTATGTCCCATTTGTCTTTGCAGAATGGACTTTAGACAATTTAAAGACAAATTATGGCCTCTCCAGCATCCAGCTCCCTGGTGACTAAGAAAAATGTCCAAAGAAACATTTTCTTCCCACAAAAAGTTTGTGCTTCAGAGAAATTGTATTGTATCTTGTAGCTTCCTTTAGTGTCCAGTATATGAGCAAATCTAACAAGAAAGGGGCAGATATGACACAGCCAGAAGGTTTATTTACATTTTAGAACTATTAAGAAAGCTGACAAGGAATGTGTGATTTCAAATTATCTAGTCTGTGGCCCTCATTTGCAGACTAATTCAGTTACAGTGACAATTTCACCAATGCCAGAAATTGATTGAATAAAAATAACAGATATCATTAAATATCATTAAAGGTTTTAAACATTTATCAGTTATTTTAAATATGCTAATATGTATATTATGATTTTATTAGGTAATTGTATTTAACATGTTAAATATATCAAGTAAAATGCAATAAATGCAAAGTAATACTGTAAAGTAAAGGATAGCAAGCTTTACAGAGTATTCCCTACGCGATTTTATAAGGCAAAACTGCATTTTCATGGCTTTTGATGCCTTATTTTTTTATTAGCATGCTATAGCTGAAATCATAGTATATATTAAAAAATCTCTTAGTAATGGCAAAATAATATTTTTTTTCAAAATTGTTGCAAAATCAAATATATGGACTACTTTTTGTTTATACTGATTGCCTTAGGTTTTAGTTTTTATATTTTTTATATTCTGTACTGCTTTAGTATGTAGTTCTGAGCTTCATATTAAGGGATAGTAAGCTCTCTACACAGAGTAGCTAGACAAAACAATTCCTTTCCTAGCTTGGGACCAAGGACAGCCACCCCAATTTGAGCCCAAGAACATAAACAATGTGGACTGAAGAGAGAAAAACCAGAAGGATGGGGCTTCATAACCTAAAGCTGTAACTGGACAATAACTCCAATATGCTAATGGACCAGAACTTATAAAAGTGAGAGTCTCTGTGACCAGTCATAAATTTGGTGACCATTTTGGGTTCATCTTGTGTGTAGCCCTGGCCAGGCTCTTGTACAGCTCAAGGTGTGTCTTTTAATAAATATGTTCTTTATTCTTTAACTCTTCTAGCCTCTGTTCTAGGTCAGCCTTGACAAGGCATCAATGCACTCAGCCACTAGACAATGATCTCCGTTCACAGCTATTTGAAAAGTTCTTTAACATGAATTCCATTGATATAATGAAAAGATCAAGAAGAAATAGCTTTTACCTCTTTCAGGGTATCAACCTGTGATTTCCTGTGACTTTCGTTTCCTCATCTGTGCATTTCTTAACCTTTTGCAAACAGAAAAGATATTCCTCTAAGCTTAAGCAAGATATAAGAATAACGAAAAGGAAAAACAACTTCTCTAAATTTCCCATTAATACTACAACACGTAAATATAATTAACACCCACACACAGCCTCTTGACTGATACTAGACATATATTAAACACTATATTGGGTAGTATATAGGCACATTTCTCAGTCAAATATGTACATACACACAAATATATATATATGTGTATGTATGTATGTATGTATATAACAAGAACAAATATAAAGAATTGTTATTTTTCCACAGAAAAATAATTTGGTTCCTGATGTTGATTTTCTCATATGGGGGCCCAAAAAGACAAAAACTTTTGTTCCTTCTCTCTCTTTTCCTTTTACAACTTTAGAGTGAAGACTTCTTAAAATAATGAATTAGACATTTTTATCGTTCCTTCCTAAAGTTTCCATCCTACTTTCATTTTACCTGATTCTAGACTATTCTTCTTCATGCATTTTCAAATTCCTTTGTTGGAAGAAAACCATGTTAACAACTGCAGAGAAATGTGGGCAATTCACACAGAAAAAAATCCCCAAGTAGTTTTTACAGAAAGATCTCCAACAATGACTTGAAACTTAAGGTACTTGTAATGTGCCTTATCACCATTGGTTCTGCAATAGGTTAACTTTATTCACTGGAGACAAAAACCAAAGAAGGGCTTGCATTTGAGCAATAATCCAGAAACTAGCCAAACTGAAATAAGTTTGTCTTATTAGCATTGTCAAAAAGGGTGAAGAGATAAAAAGGTGAAAGAATATTACTGTTGATTTTTTCTATCTCAGAATTGAATTGCATGATAATATTATATTCCTTTGTAAAATACACATTCCCCTATTACCATATGGTCTTTTTGTAATAACAGAAAAATATTGAATTTAAATATTGTATTTATATGCCAGAAAAGAAATTTTTAGCAGTTTTATTGTTAATCAATATTTTTTCATTGAGTTGTTTACTCTGATAGGAAAATCTAATACATCTAAGGTAAATTGTGTTCCATAAGTATTACTTTCATTCTAAAGATTCTGAACAGAATCTAAATGACTATTCAAATAAAGCTGTTTACCTAGCAGACATCTAAAACTGGGTTTCATATAATCAAACCTTATGATCTTGAAAGAATTATACTTAAAAGTGTTTGAGACCTAAGTAAAAATATATCCCAAACAGAATACATCAGAATATTGTACCTTGCTGTTATCACAGCAATATATCTACTAACTGCATAAAATGAACAACTAGCATTGGAGAAATTGAACAAATTAGCAACACATTTGGACACATTTTACTGGTTAAACAGGTCAGTGTTTTTATTTTACTATATGAAGGGAAAAATGTCTTTATATGGAATTCCGCAACTTAGGATTTCATGTTTCATAAAAGTCAATATGTTCCATTAAAATCAGTCTGTTCCATAGAACAGCTCCCAAAGCAACTATGTTTAAGTCTATTTTACCATATTTTGCAACTGAAGTGCAAAAAGATTATTTTATAAATTTTGTGTGACACTATATGCACTGTGTGCAATAAAGCACAGTTCATAACTAAACCTCAATAATTTAGTCATCTTTGGTGAAGCAGAAGGCAAAAATGTTCAGTATCTTCTTCATCTCAGTTGTTACAGGTGTACGTTGCTACAGCAATCTCAGGACCCTGAAGCCAATGGGAAAGACTGTGGTAAGGGAAGCTTATCTTCAATGCAGGTTAAGTATGACCTAAAAGAACTGAACACACAGAATACTGGGATGGGCACACCCACAAGTGCTGAGGAAGCTGTCTGATACCATTGCAAGCCCACCCTTGATAATCTTTGGAAGCTCATGGGATCAAGGGAGGTCCTTGATGGCTGGAAGAAAGAAAATGCTCTCTTTTCAGTAAGAGCAAGAAAAAGTATCCAGGAAACTACAGTCTGGTCAGCCTCTGGATGAAACTGATGAAACAACCAATCTAGAAACAGTTTCTGAATACATGGAGGGCAAGAAAGATATAGGGAATAGTCATTGTGGATCTCTGAAGTGGAAATTATGTACGTCTGACTGACCTCATAGCCTTCCACAATGAGAAGACTGGCTCAGTAGGCCAGGGAAGAGCAGTGAATATTGTTTAGTTTAGCAAGACTTTTGACACTGTCTCTCATAATTTCCACATAGGAAAGTTGATGAACCATGGGCTAGAAAAATGGACAGTAAAGTGATTATGAAATTTGCTGAATTGCTGGACTCAAAATGTTAGCATCAGTGGTATGGAGTCCAGCTGGAGGCCAGCCACAAATAATGTACCCCAGGGGGTGATATTGGCACCAATGCCATTTAGCATCTTCTTCGACAATCTGGACAATGGGGCACAATGTACTTTCAGCAGGTCTGCAGAAAATGCAAAACTGGGACAAGTCTCTGATATACCAGATTGAAGAAATGAGCTGACAGGAACATTATAAAGTTCAACAAGCGTAAATGAAACTTCTGCACCTAGAGGGGAACAATGCTATCCACTAGTAAACATTTGGTCAAACTGGTTGGAATGCAGTTTGGCAAAGAAGAGCCCGATGGTCCTGGTGGTTACTCACCAAGTAGCACAACAAAGAAGGCCTGCAGTATCCCTGGCTGAGTTAGGAAAAGCTTCACCAGCAGGCCAAGAGAAGTGATTCTTCCCCTCTGCTCAGTCCTGATGAGACACATCTATGTTCTGGGTCAATGCCAGGGCCCGCCAGCACAAGAAAGAAGTGCACTTACTGGAGAAAGTCCAGTGCAAGACTGTGGAGATGATGAAATTTTTGGAATATCTTGGCATGAGCTGACGACGAGAAAGCTGGGAGACTTCCAACTGGAGTGGGCTCATGAAAATCTTATTACTAAGTATAATTACCTGATGGGAAACCAGACTCTTAATGGTGTCCAGTGACAGAGTAATACTCAGTGGACACAAAGTAAATCACAGGCAATTCCATTCAAACATAAGGAAAAATTTTGAATTTTTTTTTTTTTTCTTATGATTGTGGTCACACACTGGAACCTACTTTTGCAGGTTGTGGAGTCTGTGTCCTTGGAAGTATTCAAAAGCAAATAGGCACAACCTCAACTTGCTGTGGGTTACCTTGCTCCAAGCAGGAGGGTTGAACTAGATGAGATGATTTCCAATTTCATTCATTCTGTGATTCAATTACCTCTATCCTTCAATGTTCTAATGGAACAGTTGTGGCCATGCTGTGATATCCATAAGCTTGGTATTTATTTCATTGTAGTTTTTAGGTATCTTATGGTTTGTTTATGAATAAAATATGAGTCCTCTAAAATGGAACTTTCCTGTTTGCTTTTAGTTAATTAGTGAATTATGATACATTTATACTCCTATTTAAATTAATATGTAGGATTTAAGGAACAAATTCTTATGCCCAATAATGCAAACTTTATGTGCACAAATAATTCAGAAATTAAAAACCTGAGTTTCTTTTTTTTATACTGAGGTTATAGATGAAATTCAATTACTTATACATTTGAGATAGAAAAAATGTTTCTTTTTTTTTTCTTCATGTCTGTATAATATGAAGGCAATGAACCAAATCCCACTCTTAGGTACACAGGTATAAATTATTTTTCTAATTTCTGTATTTAATAATTCATAGAATTAAATTTATAAATAATAAATTTCCATATGTGTATATGTAAAAATAGAACTTAGCTGGGAAGAAGGTCAGGAAGAAGGTAAAATTTAAATGCCCTCTAATTATAAAAGTAAGCTCTATACAGTAGTAGAAAAAAGATTTCCAGAAGATAATAACTTTGGTCAACTTCAGTGAGTTGGGAAAAATTTCTCTGGATTCCGTAATTGTTATGGGAGCACATAGGTAAAGAATAAGTTGTTTTGCTTACCTAACAATAAGAAGATGAAAAGACTCTCTGTAGTGATGTTATTGTCTTTATTCTCATAGTTAGAAAAAGTTGTGCAACTAACATTTGTGCTAATTCTAATATTTCCCAGTTTCATCTGAAACAGGAAATCTGAAAATTATCACTAATTCAAAGTCATCGTACCTTATTGCACCTGTATTCAATTTCTGAATTTACATTCATCCTTCTGTCCACTTTAATATTTTGCCCTTATAGGCCTTCCCCACTGAAATCATAGAAATATTTCCACTGTAAGTGACAATTCAGTGTTTCTTCCTAAACAGTCCTTTGACTAATATTTGTGAAGAGACTAGCACCTTAAATGGTGCTCAGTAAAACTGAAGCAGAGTTACAGGGAAACCTGAATCACTTCTGATTTCTTTATTACTCTCCATTTAATTATTGGCTAATTAGTGATAGATATTATGACTGTATATAATTTCAAATATTTACTGTTCCTGTCTGTTAGAGATTGTCTGGTTTTCATCTGCTTTACTTTCTTCCATTTGGCATAATTTAATATTGCTGTGATGCAGCATTACATTTGAGTCAATTTGTGAAGAAGACACCTTCAGTGCTGTCTGTGCACAAAAACACTAGACTAAGTTAACAGATGAAAATAACCCAAAATTATTTATTTTTCCTCTTGGATTTCTGCCTTATCCTCTACAAAATACATTGACTACTTGACATCAGTCATCCACAATATGCTGGTTTACATGGTAGGAGCACTACAGAACCATGCATGATTCAGATTTATGAAAAAAAATCTGCAGTAATGAATTTATTGTTTTTAGGAGATCTTTTAGATGGATATACTTTAACACCTCTAAAATCTTTATGGATATGTTTTGCACACTTTCTGTAGACATCACCACTACCATTTCAGGCAGAGAACTTCCGATTTCCTTCTACATAATTTTCTAAAACCAAGTTTCCATTGAGCCAAACTTTGGTGAAATGCTTTGGCGAGTTTTCAGGGAAGGCTTTCCATGTCCCTCTGAGTAAATATGCAGTCTCCAACTCAGGGAAAGTAATTTCCACTGCTCTCAGGCTAATGGAAATAGGAAGCCAAGACATAGGGTGCATGTAGCTTCACTTCAAAATAACATATTTGCAGTGTTCAGAAGATGAGAGATCTCTGCAAAAGGGATTTTCACATCACCATCTTTTCTGAAGTTTCCCTTGGAAGTTTCTGTGGCTATGCAATTCACCTGCTTGGGTTTGTTGAATAAATAGTGTACCCAAACACTCTTGATGTTTGTGGTTATAATAGAGCTTCCATCTTTTACTCAATAATTAAGCAGGGAAAAAAAAAAAAAAAAAAGAGCTTTGGATTCTCAATTATTTAGTATGAATATGTTTTCATGAGTTAGTCATCAGAATTGGCACTGCTACTCTTTGGAAAAATATTCTATTGATGGGTAATGAAACAGTGACATTGCCACAGCGGGAAAGGGAAAGTCAAAAGATTGTTCTCAGTCTGGTTTGCTTGATTAAGCAGCAGCCAGTGACATGGTTTAACTGTATTTTCTTGACAATTTTTTTACTGCTATGATTGATTGGTGGTGTCTAGAGTGTGAGCAAAGGATCAGACATCAGCATTCGTTATGATTTGGGGGAATGAAAGACAAGAGAAAACGTGGGCAAAATAAAAACAAGTCACTTGTAGGCAGTAATCTACATTCAAACTAGACAATAGGGCAGACACTTCTCACGCCTTGGATACTCTCACCCCAGTGGGCATGCTATGAAAAAAGACACATGAAGGGCAAAAGTTCCATGTTAAAATGCAGGACCTTTTCTCTGCAGACAGAAATATGGTTATGAGAAAAAGCAAAAATCTAGGCAGTGTGCACTGAGATAATCATGCCTTGTGATACCATGAAATTGAATCAGTTTCAGATGTGGTAGATTGCCCCTGTACAGAAAATGATGAGAGACTCTGTATCAATCTGAAATACATCCTGAATCTTGAAAGACTTGGGTGAAGAGGCTCAGACTCTCCCCTGTCAACTCGTCTGGGGACAAATTCTACCATCAGGCTCTTTCCATAAGACTAAATCTCTTCAAATAAGTCTCTGAGTCACAGGCATCCCCTCACCATTTCATCATCATCTACAGCCAAACAGGCCTATCCAGCCTCTCCTTTAGTGACTTTAACCTCAGCAGAACAACTCAGGATTACTGACTCCCATTTTCCTTCTTAAAGGCTTTAAATCCCCTCTAATCTTCAGCACTTAAAGTTTGTCAAGGACATTATTCAATTCACAGTTTTCACATGTTATTTTAAGAAGCCTTATTTCTATATTTCTTTCCTGCATTGCCTTTCTTCTAAATCTTTTCTGTTTAAGTCCTTTGGCCAGGCATAGCAAAATCTAGGTTATTAAGATGTACATTTATCAAGCAAATGCAAGCTGTGATATAAAAAATATACAATCTCTGTTTTCATATGCAGGGAGGTATTAGGTAAAAGCATGGCAAAAGAAACAGTTTGACAACTGTAGTTTACTGATACTTTATATTTTGTTCTGGTCCTAAAAGCAATGTAATAATGAAATGATATAGTATGTTCAAGTTTAATTGATCCATCAAAAATAAAATATTAAGGAAAAAGAAGGACAACCAGAAAAGGATTAAAAAAGTAGGAATAGAAATTCAGATAAAGGGTCATTTTCAAATGTGCATTACCACCATTGACAGAATAGACCTTCTTCATCCACAGAGTGGATGTCACTGCACAAAAAAATTAAAAAATCCCATAAATCAACAGTCAGGAAAAATGTTACAACTGGAAGAGTAGAAATTTGTGTTACTTCTCTGAGCTTGACCTCAGCAAATGTTTCTCTAGAAAATTTCTTCTTCCTCTTACATCTTAAAACAAGTTTAACTAGTATAACTAAATGCAAATACCAAAGCAAGTTAAATAAAAAGAGCACATTCTTCTCACTGTCTGAGTTGCTTTCAACAGATTACTAAACTGAAATAAAATATTTGGTTTAAACAAGCGTTACATAGCATGCCCTCAATTTCAGTGGTCTAGTGTGTAAATTTACTTTTAAGAGCACAAGTATTATATTTAGAAAGGGTGAAGACAGGAACTGCAATAGAAAATCCACACTAAATGCATAATATAAAAGAAAATAAGATACAGTTTTGTGTTTTCATAAATTTATGGCATTTAAGGTCGGAGAGCTATTATATTGTGTCATTATGTCACAGGCTATACTTTTTCATCTCGCTAAATCTTTTTAGAAGAATAGCTTGTCTTTGACTGAAGCATAGGTTGTGTTTACCAAGAGCACCTCTTGCACAAAAGCATTTCATCTTGATTTAAAGCCATTAAGAGGTGGGAAATGAACGATCTTGTTCAGTATTCTTTCTGAGAGAGAAATATCTGTTGTTTAACATAGCGTCTTACTTTTTGTAGCAGTCAAGCATGTTGGTTTTAGCATCAAAGTCCTCATTTTCTTGTATTGTCCTAAACTAAAAAAATTGCACTATCCATTCGCATTACTGCTTTTATCTTTAGAAAGAATTTATCTACTGCACATAAGTAATCTTTTAATTTAATACTATACTGAATCTCAGATTGTAGAATATTAATATTAAATAACTAATTGCTTTTCTCAGACTTTTAATATCCCTCTTAAAATATAAACATATTTTTTTCAATGAAAACATAATACATCTCTCACTAAAAAATTATTTGTACATTTAACCACATTGCCCCACTAGAGCAAATATAAGTTGCTAGTTTATCCTGACACTTTTTCCAAGTTGCTGTCTTTCAGAGAGCCATTGCATCCTCTGTCATTAGGAATCCTTTTAATATGAAAATACATTGTTACCGTGTTTGATTTCCTCCACTTCCACAGGACTTTATCAATTTCTTGACTTCAAACCTGAAAAAATGAAGTGTGAAACTAAAACAGCAAAGGTAGTGTGGTACACTGTCCAAAAAAAGCCTAGCAGGAATCTTCCCAGCTGCACAGAACAAAAGAAGTAAGTAATTTTATTTATTAATACAATCTTATAGGTAATTTTCTGAAATATTTCTCTTGATCTCTTTTTATTTTGATATCCAGAAACTTCTGTAAGGATGCTAGTAAATAAATCTTTCAAAACTCAAATAAGGCGTTTTTTAAGATATGTAATTGGCAGAAAATGCTAGTAAATTTTTACCTTTAGAAATTACTGTAGTAAATGAAAATTATACATATGAATTGTATTTATTAATCTCAAAATCAGAGAAATATTGGAAAATCACTGGGATTTTTTTTTTATTTCTGTGTATGATTTGCCCTCTAAATACCTGTTTATTAAAGCATACTCAAGTTATGTGAGACCAAAAATTCATGAAGGAGAACAAAGCAATTTAAATTAAACAAATTAAAACAATGGTTTGGGGGTTTGTTTCTTTTGGGGTTTTGGGGATTTTCTCAGTCATGCTTTGTTTATGATGTAGTTTTTTTGTTACAAACCCTCTGCTGTTGACAAGGACATCTTTCAGCAAAGCAGCTTGCCTGTCATCTGGCTTTGAACACTCTTACAAAATCCTTTCTACCTATGGATTCATGGAAAGTATTATATAGCAATGCATCTGCAACTAAGCCTGAGAATAAGAAATTGCAAATTAGTTTCTCCAAATTAGTGCGTGTAATGGCAGTTGTATAAACAATGTCTAAGTGAAGGTGAGCCATAATCACATCTAAAACATCCTCAATGTAATTTTTAATTCACTTTGTTCAACATGAGAAAAAAAATAGCAAAACCTATGCAGTAGAATGTTCTACATTTCATCCAAAGGATTGTTCTGTACACTTTCCTATTGATTACCCTCATGTATTTTAAGATCTAAAGAACAGAGTATTGATAGTGGAATATATTTTTAAAATTCTTATTTTTCTCACAAAAGAATTTATAGAGATTACTTATTTGAATTACGTTTCTGCCTGAGTGTTTCTTTCAATTAATTCAATTCCCATGGATGGACTTTCTTTTTTCAGCTGTCTAGAATATGTCTTGCAGATAAATTCCCAAAAAAACGGCACACTAAAATGAATTGTGACTTGTTCAGAGGTAAGAAGCCTGCCCTGGAAAATGTCTGCATGGTCAATAGACCTTTGGCATCTCATCTTCTAGAGAGAGCATCTTCCAGTTCTGGAAGGAAGCCAGGTAGCCTGCATATGTGGGGAGGCAAGGAGAACTCTGGCAGGGTGCCAAGCTACCTGATTGCTTTCTCTTGCCTCCCACACTTTTTTGAACAGCCAACCCTCAAAAAGGATATTCACGGATCTCTAGAGGAAGAAAAATTTCATAAATAAAAGCTCATAAATCAGTCTGCAAAGAACAAAAGGAAGGCAATATGTTGCTACAGTGCCTTACTATGTGGGGTTGATTCAAGTTTCTGTAAAATACCGTTGGTTATAAGCATTTCAAGCTGTAGCTGCCTAATTACTGGTTTTGTGGATGGGTAGTTAATGCAGAGTTTTGTTGTCTGTCTTTGGTGCTGAAACAAGCTGCTGGCCAGCTTCTTGAAACAAGACTTCTACGTGCTTGTCCAATTCCTTTTCATGAACAATTTTGGAATAGAGTTACTGGAAGCATGACTTGAAACCTGCACTTAGAGTCTTCACATGTCGTCTTTTGGATAAATCGGCTAAGATTGACATTCCACAGATTCATTAATTCCTGCAGTGGTTGTCACAAGAAGAAATTAATAAAAATGTTTTGATGATTGTGTTCCTTAAAGTATTCCTCATCTTCCTAAGAAAATCCACCCAGAAACAGACCTGAGAGATCTGAGAAGGCATCTGCAGCTCCAGAATTTTGAGAATCATTATATGTAAATTCTAGGTTCATGCTTATCTGTGTCAGATGGCTGTGGTTTCCAGGGAGATACACCTTAGAAGTGTCTTTCCTTTTTTTGTTTCCTTTTCTTTGCTGCTTGTATGGGATACAAGAGGACCTACCTCATCTTTTGCCAATTGTCATTTGGGAAACTTCTTGTGCAAGAAGATTTTTGAGTGAAAAATATCTAGGAACTCTCTGCTACTTTTGCAGAGCCAACACACTGAGCAGTATGCCTGCCTGTTGGAGGCTTCTGATATGTCTCAGATATATCAAAATTTGATTTATATGCTAATGATTTGAGTTAGATATTCACCTACTAAGAAAAAAAAAAGGAAAAATAAGGAATCTATATTATGACTGATTTTGGTGTCCCTAAGACTTTGTAAAAAGATGTGTTCAAGAGGTAGAACAAATGAAAGAGAAGATGAAGAACAACCTTTTCTAATGACATAATTTCTAAGAATACTATGACAAAGAGTTAAAATTAATTTCTGGAGATTTGAGAACAATATGATGAAATAAATAGCTTCTGAAATTATTTTTCCACTAGTGGGGAAAGACTGCCCAAAAGAATCCAACAAAGTGAATTCTGCTAAAAGGACACCACAAAACAGTTTGTTTAATTAACGTGACTTTGGGTGAGTCTGTCTCTGAACAAGAGACAGAATTCTCAGTTCATATGAAGCTATAGTTTTTTCAGTGTTTTTCAGTTATAGTTTATTTAATTGTTGATTTACTTGGTCTGCAATCTTCTGAACTTTCACCTAATGTCATGGTGCGGTCTCAGAACCAAAGGTAAGTAATTTCTTCCATTCAAAGGGGTGGTAGAACATGAAAAAAAAAAAAATTGAGGCAAATTAAGACATGAAGCAATGCAATTTTGGAAACCTGAATTTTATTGTATTTGTTTAGTCTGTGACTTTTTTATTTTCCTTTACTATATCTGTGGATGGAGTGCATGGGATATTCATCAGTTAAATGATACATTCTAAAAGGTACAGAATCCTCTTTCAGAAACTGCATTTGTTTTTGGACCACCACCATTTCTTTTTGGATTGAGAATTTTCAGGTCTTCTCTTATGCTTACATTTGAATGTATCTGTGTGCAAATGATATTTTGACAATTGACTTTTAGTTTCCAGGAATATTAAACTATTGAAACTATTTAGACTATCAACCAGCTTTGACAGTCAATATTTTCTGCATTATAACATTTGACTCTCAACAGACTTTTCATTCTCATCTGAAAACTCAATTTCCTCAGAAACCTCCATAATACAAATCTGGGGTGTTTGGGTTTTTTTGTTTTCTTTTGTTTTTTGTTTAATTGGTTAGTTTTTTGTTTGGTTGGTTTTTGGTTTTGTGTGTTTGTTTGTTTGTTTGTTTTGTTTTTTTTGTTTTTTGCTTTTGGGTTTTTGGTTGCTTGGTTGGTTTAGGTGATTTGTTTCAGGGTGGGTTGTTTTGAATTGTTTTTAAGGAAACAGGGTAAACAGGTTTTTCATTTCAATTCTTTCCTTATTTCAGTTAACTGTAAGGTGCATGTAGGATTCAAGGCTGTCCATGGTCTCTACTGCAAACTAGGAGTCTTTTTATTCACTGATGTCCCAGGTATAACACCACACAACACACTGATAGTTATTTCTAGTCAAATAATACACGGGGAACGTGTGCAGCATGTCTGAAGACATACAGATAAACATGCAGACCACACTGCTTCCCTAATTGAGATAGGTATCCTGCCACCCTTAGTTGCTGCATATTTCAGACTTGGTAAGGATCAAAACTCTTCTAGGTCATAAGGAAGGACTGTGGAGTAGAAGAGAGTCTTAATTTTTATACAGCTCTTTTCACAGCTTCTCTTTCAACCAGGGCACAACAATCAAGCAGTGCTCACTGGACACTTGAATAGGGGAAAATCCTGATTTTACATCCAGTTTACACAGTAAACACAGTATTTTTTTAAAATACACTGCCTCTTTGTTTGGTGTTGAGTCTACCTAAGGTAACTGGTGTTGCATTGTGACTCTCGTCAAATAACATATTTGTCTCACATTTACCCCAAACACCATGTTCAGGTGAGGTTCAGCAAAATCTGGAGAAAAAATATTGAGCTTGAATATGATTGAATCAGGCACCTACTTCCCTTAGCAATGTAACACGGGCTTTCTGATAGCTCAGCAAATTGTGATGTGAATTTCAAATGCACATATCATGGTCTAAAACAGAAGAAATAATTTTTTGACAGTCTACTTTTACACTAAAATTAAAGTCTCTTGGTTGTGCATTCTGTAAGTTTCACGTAAGCAGTAATTTAAATAATTAATCTCTTCCTCATCTTCACCCAACTTTAAACTTTGGCTCCCTACTTACCTCAGAAAGGCTCCTGGATCCTAGGAGGGTCATACAAGATAAGGAGGGGTGAAAAAAAAATAAAATCGTACATTTACCCTTAAAAATATAGGTATGATACTGTTGACATGATTATCACAAAGTTAGCAAGCTAGGATCATAGGCAGAAAAAACAAATTATCAAAAGGAAGAACCCAAGTTTCACCAATTTTCTTGCAGGAGCCAAAATATCTTCTCATCAGACTGTAGTTGTATATAAACAAGGACTTCTCCTATACCTAGGCAAGTTCAGTATCCTTTGACTGATCCCTTTTTAACAAATACTTTTCACTTCTTTTCTTTTCTATTCAAATTCTTTTAGTTTTAATAGAAATGGATCTGGTGAGACAAAAGTAATAAATATCCCAAGGCAGTAATGTGTTGAAAGAATTGTTATCATGTTTCAGATGTGCCAGTGTGATTCCTGGTTGATTTGAGAGACAGGTGGCTTTCAGCTAATATGTGAACACTGTAGAATAATAGGTACTGCTAAAAATCAGCATTTTAATCCAAGCCCTATCAAAGTAAGAAAGACTCCTAATAACTTCACTAGTTATTTGATTGTATCTGAACCAAAACTATTGCAGGATCAAGGTGGAAACTGCACCTCAATTTTATGTTTTAAATTAGGTGCTTGCTATGTCGCTAACTGAGAAAATTGCCTACATTCCTGATTTTGGAAGATGAAAGCACATTTGTAGGAATGCATATGTGGAAAATCTTTAAGGACATACAAGCACTTACAACTTCTGTGCAAAACAGAGAATTTGAAACAATGAAAAAAAAAAAGTCAACTGCCTTTTGTTTTTTTTTTTTTTTTCCTAAAGATGAGCATGTTAGACCTAACAATAAAAAAAAAAAAATCTGTCACAAAACAACAACCAAACAAAAAACAATCAGAAAAAGTACCTGGTCTTTAAGGACTTTTCCAACCCAAGTCATTCCATGATTCTAAGACTCCCATAGGTAAATGACATAAGGCTCAGCTTCACCCTTGGGTCCAGTGCCATATAGCAGATGCAAATCTACTCAGTTTCTATCCACAGACATTCTTCTATCAAGGGCTAGCTGCAGAAAATCAGTGGCATCAATTGCATAGAAAACATGTAGCTACAGAGTATTATAAAACACTTCAGCCTGGAAAAAAATTTATTTGAGAAAATGTCAGTTCTGCCATTAGTGTAATTTATAAGAGCTGACATAAAGATACTCTGCCTTGAACCTTGTTCAAACATTTTAAAATCACTTCTCTTGCTTTAAACAAATAAACCCATGACATAATACAGTCAAAGGTCTTATGCTGCTCTTGTTCATTATAGCAGATCTTTATAATCCACTGTAGATGAGTTTGCACTGCCTTTAGAAATAGCTTTCTGTCAATGGGGAAATTTTAAAAATAGCAATGAAAGCTTCAGAAATTAAAAAGAAAGAAAATAAGGTTTTCGTCTCATCAGGTATACATGGGATGATGGAATTGTTGAGCAACGCTGTTGAGAATGCAAATAATTTTGAACTAACTAACATTCAATTCTGCTGAAACATAACTCATAATTTAACAGGTAAGGACTAGATCATGTTTTATTTTTGTCTTCCCATTTTGACTATCAAGACAGCACTCTAAAGAGCAGTTATCAGAGTGCAAGGGAAGGAAGTCTTTCCTGCGGATAAGTTTTAGCCTGAGAAAAGAAGCTGTCTTTGAGGGCTGCAACCAGATCTGTTTAAAGCAAGCAGAGGATATTTCTGCTGACAATACTGCTATTTGTCTTTCAGCAAGGTAAGTTCAAGGAGAAAAAAAAAAAAGGCAAACCAACAAACAGCAAAAAAAAACCCCAACAAACAGTTTAATAAAATGCAGCAAAGATACTGCTTTCTGAAGTTTCAGGGTTAACACATATGCACCCACAAACAGAAAAACAAAATGGTAAAGGATGTTGTCAACACAGAAACAAATATTTCCCCCTCACTATTCCAACAGGAGATTTTTTTTTTCCCAGAGATTTGTATCAGCTTTTTGCCACTCTAAATTTGTTCACAGTTTGTACCTTTTATCATTTTTCTAGGAGAATTCTTAATTTTCTCACTACTTTAATTTGTTATGCATAACTTTTATAGAACTATATTCTTTATCAACTTTATTTTCTCCAAAGAAGTAAAAATTTTCTGGATCTCCTGGTATTCATATAGCTCTTTATTACCCCTTTTTGATTTCTTATAATTATAAAGGAGGTTTCAGAAAGGTCTTGTACAAAAAAAAATTTCTTTCACAAGGGCCTTGACTGAAATTTCCTTGAGTTGGGATTGCTTTCTCCTTTATCATAACATGGAGTCACCCTCTGACCGCATAATATAGCTAGGACTTTTCTCCTCATCTGTCATTTCCAGTGGGTCTCAGCTTACAGAGAAAAATTGCATTACTGCATAAATGATCTTGTACTTCACACCAATAAATTTTGTCCTATTTATATTACTAGTAGACTGTGCACTTCAGACTGAGTCAAAAAGGTCAGCCATTTCTTCCATCTGCAAATTATCCACAAATATGTAAAGCAAAAAGCTATCTATCAGTTGACTTCACGGTCAGAATTCAGGTTCTGTTGTAAAAGGCGCTACGTCATTGCACTGGAGGAATAACGTTCAAGAAACTGTTGCTATGAGTATCTATCACAGTACATGGCAAGATTGCATGCAACTATTTAAAATGCCTCTGTGAACAATCGCAATACAGATTTTTTTTATTTGTGTACCGTGATTAACCAAAATTTCATAATATTTTCAGCTCCTAAGTAGGTTAATTTTCTCTCTGAAATAAAAATTTAAAGAGTAAAAAAAGTTTGAATTCTTCAGTTACTCTGAGCTATCCCCAGATCAATATCTGCTTACTGAATTCATACTTCTGATTCCAAATGAGCATGAAGTCAGAACAGGAAAAAATCATGTAAAAAGCACGAGTCTGAGTTCACAAAGTTAAGGGAATAATGGTTGTTTAAAGAAAATTTTACCTCAAAAGAAAACGGTTCTTTTCTGTGAGTATATAACTGAAAGGAGAATGTGATATTAGATTGTGCACGACTGGCTGAGATAAAAAGGAAGAAAAAAGGAAGAAAATAAAGCAGAGCTTTGTGAAAGAATACCCTTTGTGTGATAGATGTAACAATACTAAAGCAACAGCAATTCAAATTGCTTATGTTTTATCAAAGCCAAATCACAGACTCACTGTGTTTTTGTTTCACTTAAAGTCCATAACCCTTTATTGGAGAAAAATTCCTTAATGAAAGGAAACCAGACTGATGGAAGAGACAATAAAGAAATATAGTCATTGAACTCTAACAAGTATGCAATACACAAGGTTTTGAGGAACAAGGTGGGCTAATAGACCATAGAATCTTCCAGTTAGTCCAAACTCTTCAATAAAAGTACAAAATATTCCTTTGGGGTTCCTTTCTAGCAGTCAAGATGAGAAGAAAAACATACTGATGTGGAATATTAACTTTCAGCTCAATTCCAGGTATGCACAGGAATATAGTGAGGGAAACCTGCATAACCTCTTAAGTGTGAAGAGTCAGCATGATTCAATATATTACTACTCTTTACAGAAAAAGTACTTGGAAACACATGGATCTGGTATTGGAAAAAAACATTAGCCCAGCAATAAAGTGCCAGACACAAAGACATCAATTTCTGCTAATTTAGATTCACTGAATTTGACACATCGGAGCAGGTAACCCACTCTCTAAACCACATGGTTAGATCCATTTTACTAGCATGGAAACTTCCTTGGTTTTCCCTTTTACCCTGAAATTGGGCAGAAATATGCTGAGTATTGTTTGACATGCTTCCGGTCCTCTCCAAAAGGATTAATTTCTAGGACTCTTACTAGAAATCTACAGCACATTTACTAAGTAGGAAATAGAAATCCACTGAAGTGCTCTCTGAGAGAGCAAGAGCAATGAGCCATTGCAATATCTAATTCACATAATACTGAGACTAACTGCACAGGAATAGTGAACAGTTGATGGGAAGTTATATGAGCTCATCCTTGTCAAGGAACCATTAAGGGAGCTAAACTTGAGACACAATTGGATTACTGAAATTTCTTGTATAACATCAGCGTTAATAAAGTAATAATAAGTGTATTTCACAATCACAAGCAAATTGAATTCTGCCAATTTTCTGTACTCTTTTTATTTGTGATATAGGTACTGTCTTCTAGTAATAGAAAAGGATTTATTTACTTTCAAAGCATCCTTGAGTCAGGAATGTCCAAAATAATTTTTATATAGCAGTTTTAGATGCTGACACTTGAAACAGTGGTGGTCTTATAAAAAGCAGTGCAGTAGAATTTACTTAAATAAAATTGATTTAAATTTAATAGAAATCCATTCCAGAGATGTTCACATATATTTTAAAATGAATACAGTAAATTACCATTTTTTTAAAACAGATATAGTCAACAAAATCTTGGTACAAAAAGCAGACCTATGTAAGACCTGTTCCACCATCTAATGAAGAAACCAATTTCTCCTTTACAGCAACAACTCCTCTAGATCCATGTAAACATATGTTCCACCTGGCAAGATAGCCCTAATTTGGAAGTCTTCAAAAAAATTTGGATTTGTTTGTACAATCTACCAGCACATATAGAGTGAGTCAATGTAAATGTATTGATTTCTTCCTGTAATCAAACATATCCTTTAAAACAAGTGTCCTGAATAAAAGTCAACCTTTTCAGTCGTTATGCACCTCTCAGCATTTCTTTGAAAAACTGATCACTCCAACATTTTCCATGGACAAGGTAATTTTGTTGTTGTAGATGGATTTTCAATAGTCCTCCTCAAATCATTCTTTATATCTGATACATTAGATCTCAGGAAACAGGGAGACATAGGGAAAATGTTTGAAATACACTCATAGTAGCAGCAACAATAGAAAACCAAATACACTAAGTAGATTAAATACATCAGTATTTAGGAGGGTAAGTTAATTTAGCAGTGAATGCTGTGCTTTACAGCACTGAGAACACAAAGCTCAGGTTTAACAAATTCCAATTTAACTCGTCCCCTATCCATGCAGTTAGTTCTTGACCTAAGAAGACATGAACCTAGCACATTATTCAGTTGGTTTTAACTTGGTTCATTATGCAGCAGTCACACCATGCTCTCCTCAGGGCCTGGTATATGCTTGAATGGCTACTAAGGGTAGTAGACAGATGGCTTTTGAAAAGGATAAGGTCTAATAGACTGGCTAGGAGCAGAGGTGACAAAGAGGTAAAGGTTGTGTTGGTTTTTTTTCTTTCTGAAATAAGGTTGAGGTAATGCTATGACTGGACTTAATGAGCTGGGCAAGTGTACGGGCTTAGGCTAAATGTATCAGGAAAGAATCCTGATTTTCTAAGCTTAGGACAAAGCATGTTTAAATGCTTTATAGCTAAGTTAAGCTGTTTTTATCTCTTCTCAGCTCAGTATGCTAACCTCTCAGTATCTCCAACTACTAAATTGTTGAATTAGGAGAGATACCAGCACAATATACTCAATAAATTATCTGAAGGAGTACTCAAAAAAAACTAGATCAAAAAAAAGATCAGTCCTTCCAATCATGACAGGGAGCTGAATCTTACATGACAAACACCTATCTCTATAAACATACCTCCGGTTATTAAAAATTTTAAATGAAAAATGTTCTGGTTGGTACATTACCTGATAAGATTAGTAAACTGATGGAACTGACAGTCATATGGCAATGGAGAGGGTATATGATTTGAAATGATAAGAATAATATAAGGAGATCATATTCAAAATTATATAAGGCATCTAGAAAAAAAAAAGGTGCTCACTTTAAAGATCATGTTGAACATGTTATACAGTCTTAAAGTAATATGCCTACCTGAATGTATATGGAAGCTACTCTGACCTTAGGTTATCCATCCCAGTGCAAAGAATGCATGTAAGTGCTTCATACACTTCCTCCTTTTTTTATGTTATCTTTAATCCTTTGCATCAAAATATGCACACAGTAACTTCAAAAGAATTTCATTGTAAAGCCTTGCAACAATTAACATCAGGTCCTTGCTTTAACAAGTCATCAGCTGTGAGATATTGCCTGCTCTGAGAAGTAACACTGTGACCTGAAAGCTTCAGTCCTGAAAGCATCTTGGCTGTAACACCTCAATCTACATAAACTACTTTTTATACACCTGGTTTATTGATGCATTCCACCATCCCACTCATGTTTTATGTAATTTCTGCTTTGAAGATGTTAAGGAAATAGATTTGATTTTGACAGTTATTTCCTGGGATTTGGAGAATGTGATTCTTAATATCTTGCAAAAGACATTCTCATTATTTGAATAAATCATAATCTGAGGTTACTTTTTTCTTATCTCTTTTCTTTTGACTTATGAATTGTCTTTTTCATTTCCTCTGAGCTATTTTACTAATTGGCAGGCAGTCCTGATGTGGTTCACTACAGCAACCTCTCTCAAGTTACTGGATGACTCTCCAGATGTTTAATTTCATCATTTTGATATGCTTCAGTGACTTTCTAGGCTACTTTTACCTAGCACTGGTACACTTATCCCTCTCTTCTGCTCTTTTCTCCCATTAGAATAAATGGCTTGGTGGTGGTTGTCGTTGCTCACAAGTTGTCTCACAAGTAAATTAATTCCCCTGGCATCAACATAATGATTTTAAAGAATCCATCAAAAAGTTAGTCATGGAAAGACCTCAGATCTCGTCTCATTTCCATCTGAAACATGAATATCTTTGTGCCATTGTGTAAAATTATGATGTTTGATACTACAAAAGCAAGCAATACATTGTCATCCCCACTCAGATTCAAGTCCCTTTTTTTAGAGACATGCAGAAAGAATACCTGGGATTTATCAACGCTATAATTGTTTCAAAATTTTGGGTTCTGTCCTGGATTAGGGTAAATCAGGGAGAAAACCTCCAAAGGGGACTCCCCCAGAAAACAAACCCACACAGCCCCTTTCCCCCACCAGTTCGGGAAGGATCAAAATGCATTTCATTTATTACCTCTGGGCACTGTAAATCTCTCTTTTGTTTGATATGTATGACACCTAGCATGACAAAATGTTCAGATCTGTACCATTTTGTCCAGGGAACATTTTACAGGCTCTGGATAAAGAATGTAATAATTGGTCTGCAACACCTGAAGACTCCTGTAAATTGTCTTATGATGCCAGCTTTCCTGTATTACATTTTTCATGCCATAGATCTGTAAATGAACCACAGTTTTCAAGATGACACTTACTTATTTAATACATTGCTGTGCATTTCACAGTCCTGAGTTAAATTGGTTTACTCCCAGTTCTATAATATGGTGGCTATTCTACCTAGGCAAATATCTGCATTCAGATAAAAAGCCTGCCTATGACAAATTTCCTCAAAAGATTTACAGACATGTTTACCTTTGAATTGTTCAGATAAGGTTTGTTCTAACTTTTGAACTGAACATTCTGGGAGTCACTTATGGCTCTTTCCCTTCTCAAGGAATAACTACTTAAGGAGAAGCATCCATTTTAAATTATAAACTACTTTAGTTACCATGAGAAAAGAGCTTTCAACAACAGAAAAGTGTTTTCTTTTCCTGCTAGCTATATTTCAGTTGCTCTAAGAAAATAATGCAGGACTATGTATTTTATTAAGAAGTAGAGCAGTGTTTTTCAAGGTGTATACTATGCCAAGATAACAGCACTCCACAATTTTCCCTCTTCTAGTTTCTTCATGGGTTTAGAGCCCCTGCCCATGTAACTGTGCTTTCTATCACTGCCATATGTCAAATGTCATGGATCACAGTCTCCTAGTGCGGTTTGTATTGGAAGGGGCCTTAAAAAACCTGTAGTGTCACCCTTGCTTCCATGGGTATGGACGCCTCCCACTAGACCAGGTTGCTCAGAGCTTTATCTAAACTGGCCTTGAACATTTACAGGGATGGGATGTCCTCAGTGTTTCACCAGTCTCTGTGTAAAGAATTTCCTCCTGAAATGTAATCTAAATCTGCTCCCTATTAATTTAAAACCCTTACCCCTTCTCCTATCACTACATGCCCTTATGTCACCCTCCATCTTTTTTACAAGGCACCCTTTAGGTACTGGGCAGCTCCTCTAAGGTTTCCCCAGAGACTTCTCCATATTGAACAAGGCCAGTTCTCTCAGTCTGTCTTTGTAAGAGAGGTGCTCAAGCCCTCAGATCATCTTCTTGTCCCTCCTCTGGACCTGCTTCACCAGCTCTATGACTTTCTTGTGTAAGGATCCCAGAGCTGGATGTAGTACTCCAGGCAGGGTCTTGTGAGAGCAGAGTAGCGGGGGGACAATCAACACCCCTGTCCTGCTGACCGCGTCGTGTCATGTAGTCAACTATCTATTCCAGTGTGTGTTTCAGTACACTAATTCAAGTTAACAGCAACTATGGGCAAACAAAAAACCTCATGTCCCATAAAAAAATTAAATGTTGAATAAAATTGTTCCAGTTCAATCATGAAGTGAATATTTGACATTACAGAACTTCTTAGGTCTCATTTTTTTTTAAATATGATCTGATTTTCTTTTTTTCTTGATATTGGAGGACACGTAACTTGGGAAAAAAAAAAAAAAAAAAAGAAAGAAGGGTCTAGTTACAGTGTTTCCCTGCCTTGATAGTGTGAAGTTTCACAAAGTAAATGAACCTCAGCAAAAATAGGTACATGTCAAAAATATAGGATCAGGAATAGATATTTGGGAAGTAAAAAAATATGTATTTGTTACAGGGTCCAAAATGACCAAGTTTTTGTATTGAACTAAAATGAGAAGCTGTTTTTGTGACGGAAATTAAACTCAGTACTTAATGGTGGAATTATTTAAGAGTAAGATAATTTTTCAGATGAAAAAGACAAAAATTTAAGTCTTCATTTTTTTTTCTATTTAATCTGTCAAAAATAGTCCTTCATCATAACAGTAGTGAGAGAAAATGAAGTGTGAAGTCACACTACAGTGTGAACTTTATCACGTACTATTCTGTGAAAAGTACCATTTGGTTCCTTAAAGAAAAAATAAATTTAAACAAAACAAGAAAAATAAGAGTCATCACATTCTGATTTTATTCCTGAACTGCAAATTTGCAAATGTCCTTAGTGAATTTGGGTGTTATAATGAAATCTTAGCATATCACTTGAATATACCTCCATGAGATGATAGCTGAAACAGACACTCAAAAATCCTGAGAATCTTTTAAGTCAGGGAAGAAAATTTTGAAATTTCCAGTATGAATGTAAAGTACCTGTTATGATATTCAGTATTTATATGCAAATGTTAAAAATATTACTGTAGATATTCGGTTGTTAAAATTATGTCTATGCAAAGCACACTGCCCTAAAAAAACCCAGGTGGAACATGTAAAGCAAGATTTATATAACTTACATAATTTATATAACAGTTTTGTCTGTAATAACTTATACATGCATCATGGCTGCATGAGTCTTAAGGCAAGAGACTGCCAGCACATTAAGTGTTTCACTTATTGTACTTTATGTGACGATTTATTTAACATTTGGAGAGTTTTGACTTTTTTCATTCCTCACATCTCTGTGAGAACCCAACAACAGCTAGTTGCATTCTACGTTGCATTTTTAACAGAAGCTTAAAAACCATAGAATTTAGAGTTCTGTTTTTTGCCTCTTGGCTGTTTCATTAAATGGCAGCTGTTTTTTCCTATAAAGATCAAGCCCTGGAAACAAAAGATACACAAGAAAATAAAAATAAATGGTCTTATAGGCAGCTTTTAAGTTAAAAACAAGGAAAAGCATGTTTCATTATTTCTAAATCAAGGGATACACATGCCAAAAAACATTTTACAGATTAATATATGCCACAAAAAATACTTTAGTTCACAAGGGTGAAAATTCAGAAAATTTAGGCCTTGTCACAGTTTTGGTATACACTGTGTAGAATGTTTTCACTGGGGCAGTAAATCTGTGCTCCTGTTATTTTCAATGAGAATTCCATTCATGTGGCCAAAAAATTTCAAAATGCAGATTATCTCAAGACTGACTTCCAGAAGAGGAGCTAAACAACGAAAGAGGCAAATAAATTGGAATAGGGATAACAGACAAGAGTTTGTAGCAAAACCGTGCTGCACTGAACAATGTGGCCATGTTTAGCCTTCATGAAGAAATACATCATTTAATAATATGTTAATATATGAACTGAGGGAATGGCATGAAGCTGTGTCAGATGAGGTTTAGGCTGGATATTAGGAAAAGGTTCCTCTCCCAGAGTGTGGCTGGGCACTGGAATAGGGCAGTGGTCACAGCACCAACCTGATGGAGTTCAAGAACCATTTCAACAATGCTCTCAAGCACATGGTGTGCCTTGGACACTGTACTGTGAGGACCAGCAGTTGGATTCGATGATCCCTGTGGGTCTCTCCTAGCTTAGGATATTCCATGGTTCTATGTTTTATTTGACTTCATATAACACTGAGAAAATATTTCTCACATATGCAAATTCATTAATTTGCCCTCTATGTCCAAATATTGTTTTCTTCCAGCTGGTAGCACATAAGCAGCACAAGGTATTAAAAATGGCTAAAACTAGTTAATTGAAAATTTCCTAGTTAGACCAAATCTGTAATCTGGCATCTCATGCATTGTCTATGCCCATTAATTTTGGCATAGGACATGAGAACACTCCTAATTTGGCAAAAGAACAGACTGCACTGTAACAACTAACAGCATGAATGTTACAACCCTATGCGTGTCTGAAGTTGCTTTTAAATTTCTGTAAATTAAATAGCCCTGATTCTCTTTGACTGAGAAAGAGTAAATGTCAAAGACAACCGGGGGCCAGCTCACTCTGGAACAGCCCATCATTCTTTTCTGTTCTGTGCCTGCCTAAGTTACCTGGACTGTTGTATTTTTGATTGATAATATCATATACTAACACAGATTCACCTCATTATACTTGAAATCCATCTTGTTCATGAGTTTATTTAATAAACTGTAGCCTCTTGGTAAGATAGCCACAATCAATGTGCATAAACTAATTTTTTATTAGTTATAATTATATGAGGCCATTTTTATTGGTGCTAGATTTATAGATAGCTCTATAATTGTTTTCAGAGACACAGACAGCTATAATACAATTAAGTGACAAAGGATTGATCCTTGCTACATCAAATCAATTGCAACTGATGGCATTCAGAAAGTCACAGAAAAGCTCAATAGACTTTAGGATTCAAGCCTAAACTAAAATCAGCTGACAAGCTCTCCCCATTTTCCCCCGAATTCTGGTTTTACTCTGTATTTAATAAAAAGTCTTTAAAAATTTAGTTACAACCATTTGGTGTATTTTTTGCAATACAACATAGACGTCTAAAAAAGCCATTGACACCGTCTTGTCAATAGTTTGGATTCTTTGTTGGTACTACAAAGCCAAAGGGCTAAAATGTTATCTAAAATTGTGAAAAATCTAACCCTTTATTTCAATGTGACAGATGTACTTGCCTTGAGCACTAACAAGGCATGGCTAATTACTGATACAGTTGCAGAAAAGACACTCTGACAGTCACGATCTATGAGCAAATTTGTCTTCCAAGTGACAAGTCAACCAGAGGTTACAGAGAATCTTGGGCACTGGGTGAGTTATAAAAAAAAATTTGCACATTCATTTTTGTTGCTGTAAGGGAAATATTTCACCTTCAACTCAGATGATGTCAGAGGTCCTTCCATTCTCATAATCCTTCCATTAAAGGCCTCAATATTTATTTCTATATACTGGCAAGCGGTCTATAATCAAAAAGATTTTTGAGCTATCATTTTTCCTAAGTTATTTCATGATGGTTTTCTGACACAATATCTATTCTAGTGTTATCAGCTAATGAATAATTAAATCATGTATCATAAAAATTCCACATTTTTAAAAATTTAGAATGTGTAAAAATGTTACATGTAAATCTATTTTGAAGGGACTATTTTCAAAATAGCTGAAGCTTTATATTTTCTTATCATTTCAAATACAAGGAAGATTTCTAAGAACTTGCATTTCAGTGTAAGTAAATGACAAACTTATGGTAATACAAAAGAATCATATAATTCTATTACAAATTTAATTTTTAGCAATATTATTACTGAAATAAAGTGAAAAACATAGCTAAAAATACTTCCATTATCTTTACTGGAAGATAAATACAAGATAAATATTGAGGATATTATCTATCCTCATTTTCCAAGGATTTCAATCTTGAGATAAAAACATTTTCATTTTCTTATGTCTGAAAAGTGTTCTAATAAGACCAAATAAATATACTGTTCTTTATCAAGTTGAAATAGTTATTTCTATTTATGGTATATGTGAATAGGTATTTCTAATGGTCAAACGGTTTTCTCACTGCTACACTGGCAGGTGTAATTTCAGGACTGAAATACACTAGTAATTTGAAGAATTATTTAATCAGCATTTACTCTCCTCAAGTACACACATTACCTGTATTTATTTCATAGGTATTCAGAAATATCCTATAAAAGCTATCACAATGCCTTTGGGATAGTAAGATTGAATCATTTGGGTCAGGTCCCAAATGGGATTAGGCTTCCTGGCACAAAGCATTGCAGCAATTCAGTGTTAGGCAGTGAGCCCAGGTGTGTAATTCAGGGATTTCTTACATTCCCACATCCCGAGTGCAATGAAAGAGAAAAACTGGCACTTCATAACGGGACAAGAAGTGTGACAAAAACTACTTAAACCAGGCAATATGAGCACCAAACCCCCAATATAATGAAACTTCCTCTCTCTTTTCTGCTCTAAGTGCTTGTGTCTCACCAAGTTTCTGAGCTTAAAACAATTTGCTCTACATTTTTTGCTTAAACCACAGTGATCATTTGCAATGACTTTTCTTACACTCAGTGAATGCAGCAGGAACTTAGTTTCAAGAATATAATTGCTGTCATCAATTTTAAATTCACTTCATACTTTTGATGTAGAGGTATGAACAACACAGGAAAAAAACCCTGTTTGTTTATTCCCCTTTCATAAATCTTGTGTTAAGGATTGCACAGAAATGCAGCTTCAGTTGGAGAAATGGAGGGTCCTTCTTCCTGAGTTTTGCAGCTTGCTGTAGGTCCTTCACATAGAAAATTGGAGTCCTCATATTCAGCTGAGAACACCAAACCCAGTTCTTCCCCCCAGGAATAATAATCATTACCATTGTTATAAAGTTAAAATAATATTTTTTTCAGTATTCGTCTAGTGAATATTTAAGTTTTATTTTATTTTAAAGTATTGTGTTGGATTAAAGAACATTTTATTTAAGAAGTATCATTCATTTTCATATCATATTCTTTTAAAATGATACTTTATCATGGGCTAATTGAGTTGCCAAAAATTATAAAACAATATTTTTTTTTCTTCTTTTTCAGATTTTCCTTTTTGCAAAGGTCCATCACAGCTCCAATTTATAGATCCACTTTCATTACGGCAGTGTAAGAAAAATTCATACCAAGTCATACCCACTAAGTGAATACCCAGAGAGGGAATTTTGGGTGGTTTACTTCTGAACATTAGACAAAGACCCTTCAAATAACAAGAGGTTTTCTCCACTTCTCTTTATTCTCTGAGGAAACTAAGATACCTCTAGAGTGCTATCCCTAATTTTTTATTTTTCATGTTTTGATATGGAAAAACTAGTGCAAAAGTTCCTCGGCTTGAGACAGATTTGCAGAGAGGTAATGTGGCAGTCTATAGACAATATGCACAGGGAGAAATTGAAGGGTATTCTTTGTAGGTAAAAGGAAAGGATGGGCATGAAAATGGCTTCAACAAAGAACCCTATTAAAGTGGTTATGATTGTTTTAACACCCCTGCAAACCTGACCCTCTCCACTGGGGCACAAGTGATCCTTAACATGTGGGAAATGTACAATACTGACATTATGCAAATGTTGTCACCTCTCCAAACAGGGAAAGTTCAAATTAATTTTTATTAATTTTACTGACCTATTTTTCCATCCCCATAACATCCTTTTAAAAATTTTCATGCTTCTGCATAACTAACATAGGAAGAAACCAGACAAACAAAGCAAACCACTCAGCCAGAGTGAAAAATTAAGAGTTCTCTCTTTGCTTACTTACAGAGCCTAAGTGCATACACCATCATGTAAATAAAGTATATTAATATGCATTTTCATTTTATGAAAGGCTTTAACCAGAAAGATTTTGCTGATAATATTGATGCAATAAACTCCTGCTGTTAAATGTTCATTCCTGACTGAACTTCAGTTCTCTGTCCTCTCAGCTGTGCCAACACAATGCTGGGGTCATGACATAAATGGGACTAGTAAACTAACCCAGAAAGTAATTCTTCATTTAATAGGAGCTATGATATGCTGCAGGTGAATCCAGAAGGGTAATTTTATTGTACTACGTTATGTTCTGATGAGAATTAAATAAAGGGCTAGCTGAAATATTGCTGTCAGCACAGCATCTGCTCGTTTGATCCTTTAGTCATAATAATAGTGCTAATTTACAGCATATCGAAGCAGACGTGGCAACTAACACACACAGTGCATCTTCTGAATATTCCCTATGAACTGCTCATGAGCAATCTGCAGGCCAAGAATTTATTCACTGAGGAAATAGATGAATATTTTCTAGGTAATGAATAAATCCACAAATTTTGCCATATGTTTGTGGACAACTGGTGAACAGAAAAAAAAAAGTTGGTGAAATTTAACCCAATAAATAATTCATTGCAAATTTCTTGCCTAGTCTAAAATTAAACACACAGATTTAACTACTTCCAAGCTCTTTTTTATGAGTAGCACCAGCACCTAGTGCCTTCATTCATTATATACTTTGCCATCACCATTGGTTATCATCAAAGGCCTTTCATTGAGGCAGTAAAGGAAGAGAGCAATCCCTTCTGGTTAAAATGTTAAATCAAGTTACACTTCACCTCACTATTTCAACACTGAAACCATCACCTGCATTTGAATGACCAAGAGACTGAGACAGATCACAGGCACAGAATAATGCAGTGGGTTGTCTGCCACTTAATTTGCCTCGACCTCTGCTTTGTAACGTACCACTACTGAATTTTAGAGGAAAAATTACTAGAGATAGACAGCCCGGCAGAGTGAAAGTCAACATCATCATCTCTCTCCCCGCAGGTCAATAGTTCAGCATCATCATTCCGGAAGAACTAATCTCGTTTCTGAAACCTATTTCTAAGTGTACAGTGGTTATCTAAAAGAGAATCTGGAGACTTTTTTTAATGCTAACAGATGGAGGAAGTTGAAACAAAGCAAAACAGAAGAATATAGAAATGAACTTCCACTGCCCTTTTATGTGGAGAGAAGAGGTATTTAAGATCAACTTTTTTACTTAGAGTACAGGGACTTTTTGCATAATCCTTCCCAAGAAGGTCTGCTTGAGTGACTTATTTCAGTTTATTGACCTAAGAGTGTTTTACATCTAATGAATAACAAAGAAAAATAAAAGCTCAGAAAGAACAACTTGCTATGAATGCCATGCTGGTAAAGAATATAATGTCTGCCACTGTAAATTATCGAGGTATTTAAGGCCTTAATTTACTTTCATAGGAAGAACAGTAAAATGCATTGTCTTACATGAAATTTTAATATAACAAACTTATAAAATAATCTTTCTTTCCAGCACAATTTACATTTTATCAATTTTCCTTATATATTCCTTGCCCAAGTAGTACTGCAGATTTGAATGGTTGATGCAGATGCTAGTTGGGAGTTTTAATTGGTTTGATATGGTTCAAGTCCTGCTGTAGTCTCAGGAGGGAAAAGAGAGAGAAACATAAATACATACTGAAAAGTGAGGCCTTTTGTGACTCTGCTTAGGATGACAGAAAAATTGGTACAGCCGGTGCTTAGCTGTAAAGGTCCTACATTCAGGCAAGCCAGAGAGTTTCAAAAAGGGTGATTTAAAGGGGACTATTATCTATAAACCCTATCATTTCATTCACTAAATAAGTGAGAATCTGCAGATATCGTACAAAGTCAAAGGTGATTTCAATATGTAAACGCTGCACTATGACTGTTTGAAATCTGCTAAATTCCAGTATAGAGGATCCAGCCCTAATCTTTGGTAACAAGCATACTTATACAACATCTACTGGCATCAGTACAGCTAGCAGTATGGGGCAATATTACATTTTCAAAATCAATTCTGACATCCCCATATTACCACCCTAATGTAAATCTACCTTTTCAAGTCCTTTCCTTTGATACTTGTTTCTTAGACTGTTTTTCAACTCAAAAGTGAAGACATTTTGAAGAAATGTTCCAAGTGTTTCTGAATTAAACATTTACTGTAAGGGTTTATACAAATAGATCTTGATACATTTAATCTAATACCTTTAAAAATCCTGATTTCAAAAATTAAGTGGAGGCTTAGATTACCACCAGGGAGGTAACAGCACAAGTTGTTGCCCATAGATCACCATTAGAAATATGATTCAATACATATATCCTCAAAAAACCCAATGAGATGTTTGACTGCTTTTCAAAAGGCCTCCATCCACCTTCAACCATACATTCAGCTGAGCTAATTGTCACATTGAAAAAATTACACATACATAAAGTTCACGTATTTGTATATTTTGGTTAGTTGTGGTCAGTGATGTCAATAGCCAAATGTACCTTTCACACCCACAGCAAAAGACTCCAGAACAGCTGCCTCCTTGCCACCCACTTGGAGCTATTGCAGCTTTTAAGAAATATCTCAAAGCGTCAGTTTGTTTTTCAGCCCAGTTACTGATATTTTTGTACTACTCTAGAGTAATTTCCAAATTAGGATGCCTCTAATCACTGTTGTTGTTAGAATACTTTTAGAGCACATCTGAATGAGTAAGCAGCACAAAAGGATGTCACTCTCCTCTCTCAAATTGTGATTTTAAAGCTAATCTTAATTCCCGTGGCTTAATTTGCGGTTCTTGAAGGTTTCTGGTAAAACACTGCCTTTCTTCTTACAAATAAAGTTAGTATTTATTGCCAAAGCCTGATTTTTCTGTTTACAGTGTCTCCAGGAAATGTGCAGTAATACTGCCTTTTGTCTGTTTTCTTTCTATTAAAAATAAGTATTTTAAGGAATAAAAATAGTGCAAAGATAATTTAAAAAAAAATGGCAAGCAGGAAAAGCAAGATTTCTAAGTCAGAAAGCTAAATAAGAAAAAGCAAGAAAAGAAGAGACATACAATTACAAGTAACAAGTCAATCTAAAGTCAGACAATAGACAGATTTAATTCCTTCTGTCTTCCATATTTTTATACTGATCTCAAAATTTTAAGTCCTAACAGAAAGTATCACTATATTTAAATTCTATTTTACTCTTGCAATAAAATAAATTTTAAGACCACATCTCCTAAATAATACTTGTAGAAGCCTGCATGTACTTAGTCCTTCAGAAATTCTTATTTAGAATTTCTGAGGAATAAGTATAAGGTAACGCCAAACAGGCATATTAGTCAACCAAAGTTTGGAGCAGCATTTTGAGTTTTTGTACATATAATTTACCTCATTTATGTCTCAAGATAATAAAATAAAAACGGTTACTTTCCTCTAAGGAAAAGGAGATAATAATTATTTTAAATTGTTTTTCATCATTATTATTATTATTATGTATACCTACCAGGTTTTTTCTAATTAATATGCTATTATAATGGTATTTTATACATAGGATTTTGATTATCCAAACATTTTGAGGAATTTGTGGAGCATCTAAGACATTATGAAGAAATCAACATAAAGGCAATAAAAGGACAGACAAAGCCTATTTCTGATAATCAGATAGTGAGAGATGATTGATGGCCAACTAGCAAAATAAGGTCCTGGTATAAATGAAAGTAATATTGCAAAACCGGAACTCTGAGCCTATGAAATTCAGCTCCTAACACTTAGAGGTAGGTCACATTTTAAATTTTGCTATATTAAGGTGCTTGCTCTTTCTTGTCTATTAGATAGTTACTTACACATTTGGAAATTGATAGATCATTTTTGGCAGGCCTTAGTGCAGGAACATAGAGTTGCTTTCCAGTTTAGCCAGTGTAGCAGTAAATGGTAAGCGTCAGAGATTGGGAAAAATATATCCAATAATACGAGTAAGAAGGTTCTGTGCCTTTTGTGTTTTCCCCTATTTCTCTAAAGTGGTCAATACAATATGTTATTGAAGTAAATTTCAGCTCTAATCAACAGTAATGGAGGTCAGGCTTTGGCAGTTGTATAAAGCCAATGAGGTTAAATAGCCCATAAAAAATAAGTGCTGAAGTGTTCATTTTTTGTGGGTTATACTGCTAGGTGACTTGCTTTTCCTGTTGTAACCACTTATTACAAGTTTCCACAGCAAAGAAAATGCTAAGTGATTTCTGGAGAAGACATGAACTATAAAAGTCACTGTAGCTTTCATATGCTAGATAATATTTGTGTACAACAGAATGACCCTAATATAGTTCTATTAGGCTTTTTTTTCTACAGTGAAAAAGTAAGAAATAGATCAGATGGAATGGTTCTATATTTAGTAACCATTTTTTAAAATGACAGGTGAAATACATCTTTCTCTTCTGATGGTGTATTTGATTTTGAGATTACAATAGATTTTGAAAATATGGTAGAGTTTTTTTTGTTTGATTGTTTGTTTGGTTGTTTGTTTGATTGTTTGTTTGTTTCTGAAGCCAAGGAATAAAATAGAAGCCTGGGAATTAACTGATTAACTTCCATTTTCCACTGACCAGTGTCAGGATGTTAGAATTTGACCTTTTTTTTCATAAAATAAGCAGTATTTGCTCATAACCTTACATTCTGCAGTTACTTACTTTCTGCAGTTATTTCATTCCACTCAGAGTTATGCTGGGAATTTTGCCTGTTCTATCTGAATGAAAAGTTTGTATGGGGACTAGTCTTGTGGCAGCAGAACCTTTCTCTTGTGAGAGGCATTTAGATTTTTTTTATAACCCTTATTACATAGGCGTATCTTTTCAGCTTCCAAAACACACAACATTTACAAGCCAAAAGTTACACACTTCAGTTAGCATATATTTAGATTATTTCTCCTGGAAAAAGGAGGGAAAATGAAACAGTATTTAAATTAATTTTACATTTCCCACTTTTGAAACTAATAATTTTAACAGTGAACCTTATTTTCATTACATATAAGATAAGGTATACAGTGACTAGAGCATTTTGGAAATAAATAATTCCAGATTTGTATGTGTTTGTATGTATTTGTATATATTTATATGTATTTGTATGTATCAGTTAGCAGAATTGTTCATATGATAAATATTTAAGAGTGTTACTTTAAGGCATGGAAGTCTTTAAAGTGGTAAAATCTGGCACAGTTTTGAAATTAGCAGACTAGCAAAGTATTTTTCCTTTTTGAATTCAGTCTTCTCTGTTTTTCATGAACAACTTAAATAATCAGACTTTAAGGTTTTGAGGAGAGGAAGTGGTAACAATGACAGTATTCCTAACAGTTCACTGAATTTAAAGTTTTATGGTTCCAATGATTGCATCCATCTCTGTCATTGACCTTTCTCGAGGCATCTGAACTATCTCAGCCTTTTTGCCTTTCAATTCTTCAGTCTTTTTAGTCTGCAAGGACTTCTAGAGGAGGATCTAGCTTCTATAGAGTGTGCAAGTAGATCCTCATGTGGTGGATCCCCACTGAGTAGCTGTGACCTCTGGCTGATGTCATTTTACAGGTAGCAAACAAGAGCTGTAACATCACAGGCTGGAGTTCTTCCATTCAGATTACACGTCTCCCAAGAAGTTCCATGTAGCTCTGCATAAAAAAACAACAGAAACCATGTAAAGGCAGATAATAGTTTCTTCACAGAATAGTAGAATAATCACAAAAGACCAAGCATTAAACAGGAATACTAAGGATATATTTATGAAATGGGAGATATCTTCAGATAAAGTCATTATGATAAATAATCACTGCTAATATGAATCTATTTGTCTGCAGAGAATGCATTGATTTTTAAGCACTGAAATCAATGGGAACTTCTACTTAAAAACTGATGGTGCAGCCATGTTATCAGTTGTTTACATTTATTCACTCTATCTCTAGTCTGAGATTTTCACTGGATTGTATTTTGGATTAGGTGTTGAGCTTCTAGAATTGTAGCCCAAACTTGATCTTATGTGGGATAACACTCTACAAGCTTCATTTCAGGCAAATGAAATTACTACTACTACTTCTACTCAAAGTAACAGCTACATAGCCTGACTTAATACAGTTCTCTTAATGGAAATTATTCTATGATCACATACCCTATTACCCCCCTGAAGACCAGAATTTCTCAGCTGGAATTTTTTAACTGAATGTGGTAGCTCTGGAGTTCTTTATTTAGCGTAGGTGACTGCTGTTTCATATGCAAAATCTTTTCAAGTAGTCTACTTTAATGCTTTGGGAGGGTGTTGATCACTACCAGAGAATAAAAATTCTTGCCTATGTCCTCCGAAGACAGGAGGATCTGAAGGACTGATACATTGCTCTATATATTTCAACCTTCTTACTACACAAACCAAGTCAATAAGGTTTTGTTCCACCATACTTCAGGATACAGAAGGTGACATAAATGTTGCACAAGTGGAGAAGAGCAGAAAATCTTGGAAGAAAATCAATAGCCTGAAACACTTGAAATATTGTTTTGAATTTAAGCTGATTGTCTACCAACTGTACTTTTCATGTGAGTTTAAACCTTTCCATGAAGCTAATGAAAAGGACATAAATGTGGACTGTTAGAACCAGAGATCTGATTCAGGGTAGCTGTTCTTCTGCTGAAGTTCTGGGAAAGGTTTTGCAGTGTTTGTTGTTGCTGTTTTGATGGGGTTGTTATTATTAGTAGTGGTTATTTCTAGCACTGTCTAGTGCAACATATCTTTCTCTGATAAGACAAGGCAAGGATTGCAAGACATCGTTCTGTGTGATGATATGTAAGTTACAGAGGATAAAGTTAACCTGTTCATAACTTCTCAGCCTAATAAAAACCAAACTTTGTCACCATAACAAAATAGGGAGCAATGTATCATAAATATAAAATGTGTAATGTAGACTTTAAACTCCCTAAAAGCAATGGTACAATATATAAGATAAATCTGTTTGGCTTATATCAAAATGTAGGTCAGCAGATAAACTGATTTAAAAAGAAAATAAATTTGCTTGGAAATTATTAAAGAAAGGCATAATTTAGTGTTCTTTAAATTGTATCTTGTTCTTATATGAATAAAATTGAGTCTAAAGCTGCTCCAAAGAAAGAATTTCTTTCTGTCTTTCTGCATCTTTAATTCTATAGACAAATATCTTGATTATTGGAAGTAATAATTACACAATGAGGTTTTATTAACTGTTCAATAAGAACAAGGGAATTTTTAAAGTACATAAAATTGAAGAGCAAGTATATTTTCTCCCTTCTCTAAGAATTGCCTGTCCTAGTTTTGAGCTTACTGTAAGTCTCTCATACCCACAAAAAAACCCCTCTTCATTGCTCTGCTAAGTCTGATTTGTAAAAGGCGGGGTGAAGAGTTCAAACAAGCATCTAAGCACACCCTGAACAAAATAGCTCTGATTCCTGTACTGTACATGAACAAACAAGAGATGCATCCCATCAGACCCTCGACAGATCTGTCATTGTTTACCATTAGCTCTGTCATCTTCGCATGCCTTGTCATTCTGTGCAGCAGCGCAAGGGTTGGCCCGCTGCCCAACTGCTGATGTGCAGAACTGACTATCTCCCAGCCTCGGTAGATGCTGCAGGCAGCATAATTCCTGATGAAAGTGTGCTCCCTAGTGTTACACTGCTACAAAGGCCAGAGAGCTCCAGTTAGGAAGGCAGAGAGGGGAAAAAACATCTCCAAGTATGACTTTAGCAGATCTTATTTCTGGAAGGCTTACTCTGTTCAGAGTGTCTAGGTCATTACACAATTTTGAAAATAAAAACGGGTTCAGGAAATTTTCTCTTTCTTTAAAAAGATGTAAGGACTATTTCATTGTTTACTACTCAGCAGCAACTTTTTTAGTTTGGCATAATAAATAAAGTCTGTGCTTAAAAAATATTCAGGGACATATTACCGGTTGACTTTTTATATTCTCAATGTGAACAGTGGCTTCCAATTTACAGAGACCTTTTGATTATCAGCTTTCTTAAAACAAGGCTCAAAAAACTCAGGTGTGCTGGTGGCTCAGCTGGTCCTATAATCAATTGAACCTGTTGTATAGTACAGGATGAAAGTTTAAACATTATGTTTTTAGCTCAAACTCCTGCAGGATAGAGCTATCCATATTCAACCCTTGTGCACTAAGCCTAGGGTGATGACAAGTTAAGCCATCCAACTTTCAGCCTTTAAACTTAAGCAAGATTAAAGACCAAGCTTTTAATTTGCCATCAAGGCTAATTCCGTGTATAGTGGAGGGAGAGACAAATCTCTCAGGTAGTTGTCCATTTTAGCTGCATAAGAGACTCATTTTAGTCTGGAATACATTACCCTATCACCAGATTAAATAGATGTTGAATTTTCACATGACCAAAGTCAAACAAGGTGAAATCTGCTGTAAGTGCTAAGTCATAAAATTTTTATGTGAATACATGTAAAATTTTATATTTGCTCATGTTTCACAGATGTACATTGCGGCACAAGGCGCCTCCACACCGGGGAATAAAACAACACAGTATTTAGTGATGTGAATGCACATAATGACAGAACTGTTGACTGCAGTGAGGTCGTCCCAGAGGCACAGCACACAGATCTGAATCCAGGTCAAAGAAAGCCATAACTAGTCCCACAGTCCTCCAGCACCTCTAACAGAAATTACTTATTCTGGTAACATCACAGTCCTCTGTACAGTGACAGTGTCACAAGGACAAAATGATGGTCTGATGTCACAGGTAGCTGGAGAGCTCATTAAAAAGAGGGAGTTTAAAGAGTTTTGTAAGAATACTGATTTTGAAAAGCAAAATATATTGAACAAATTCTGTATTTAAGTAAGAGTTTAGAACGAGAAAATGATACCACAGTGAACTCCTTCCATCATATAATTAATATCTGGTAGAGCTTTAGGCATCTGCTTTGCAGGCACAATCACTTAATCATCCAAAGGAAATTATTTGCTTCTACCAGAATAGTAGCAAGGAAGCCTATATTTTTCAAATGCAGTTAAATGATTAATACTGATATTCCTACTCACAGATAACAAATAGCTTACTATGCAAATTGCCCAGATGAGTATAACAACAATATCAAAAATATGAGACAATAATATTGTCTGGAATACTTTTCAAATTCTGACACAGTACTGGAAAACCTGAACATCAAATAAGTGATTGAAACTCAAATTTTCTGAGTTTCTCTTATAAAAAACTCACATTATATTTGCTAACATATTCAAGCAAGCATTTTAAGGGATCTGTTGACCATTACATGGGCTAGGGAGATAAGTATAGCTTAATATCTATCAAAAATTAAATTCTTCTGGGAATGGTTTTGCAGTGTTTGTTTATGTATGTGATAATGATTATGTATGTGATATTTTAGAAGCTGATATTTTAGGCTCCTTTCTAACTACATATTTACCTAGTCAGTAAATGTATGGGATATTTTAAATTATGTTCTTTTTTTTTTTTTTGCTTCTTTACTGATATTGCAATCAGTTGTTACAAGTAACTGTCATCAAAAAAGATTCACATTTCATTTCATACAATAAATATGAATGATGAAAAAAATATTGACATAGACTTATCTCATGACATAATGTTATATGTCAATATTTTTTTCAATATTTATCCATGGAAAAGGAATTAAAGACTTTAAATTTCATAAATATTTTTATTTAAAAGTTTCTGTTCTTTATTCAAAGAAACAGGTGTTTAATACATACTATTCTATTTCTCTACTGCCTGAAGAACAAAATTTTAGACTTTTAATGTAATATGTTCAATTAAAAAAAGGGTGTTTTAGGGGCAGATAATCATGTAGCTGTTATATTCATACCTCTTAAAGTTTCTTCTAAAATATTTTCAATTAATTTCTGAGAGAAGGGGAGTTTTCTCCTGAATCCCGTGCTTTGGTATTTCAATCTTTGGTATCTCAGTACTGCCACTATTTAACAGAAAAGAAACAATATTCTCATGGTAAAAAAAAAAAATGGTCCTTATCCCACAGTACTTACCATCCAGGGAGAATATTTTAGAGTTCCTTTGAAGTCATTGAGGTTTTATGGTATGATAAGGAGACCCACCATACAGTAGTGCAAGTTTCTTCTGGATTTTCAATGTAATTTTGACATTTCAGAATATATATGTATATGATATATTAGTAGTGGGTGTAGAAGTCACTACACCTATACTTTCTTCTTTTAATCTTAGCACAAGTTTAATGTCACAATGAAATCAAAGGATGGAGGTCACTAAGAAAATTTAGCACTGGCAACTCAGCAGGCTAATAGCAAGGATGCGTTTCAGCACTGATGTGGCGGAAGCAAACATAGGGAAAGCAGAGGTGGTCTCCTCACAGGCTTTAAAGGGTTGAATCCACATATTATAGTAATCCTGGTTAGTATCTGGTAGTCTCCATGACTTCATTTGGGCTCCAAGGCTACTTTTAAATGTGGGCGATTTTTGCCCCATTGTGTTTTGTTTCCACGAGGATTTGAACAGTCCAGAATGCAATATCAGAAGGGTTCCCATCTGACATGGTGCCTCCTATTTAGCAAGAGATTAAAAAATCCTAAATTGCCTTCACATCTCGATGACTCCACATGGAAGAGAAAGAAAATAGGACATGAAAAGCCATGTTGATATCTTATTATTTTGTCAGTTTCTTTATTTCTCATGCTAGTTAATATATGCTAGACTTTGGTATTAAGCTTTAGCAAAGACAAATTAACATAAGTGTTCTTCTAAGGGGCACATTTTCTTATTTGGGACAGGAACACAAGTCAACACATCCTCCCAGTATCCAAATCAGGAGTTTTTCAATCATCACTGAATTATTTGTTTTATTAAAAACAAATTATTTAATTTTCATTAGACTTACTGCCTTACTCAAAACTTTTTACAATATCAGATATTCTGCTTATATTTGCTATAATTATCATCATATTAATCAATTGATTTTAACCTTTTAATTTGTGATTTATGGAGAGCAAACAGAGTCTGATGTGTGATCAACCTGACCTATTAATAAAAAAGGATAATTTAAGTTTTTAAGATGTCTGCAAGAAACAAACTATAACTAGTGACATGAGTTCATATCACCACTTATTATTTAAAGTTTAATATTATATTTGTACCTGCATTTAGTTTGGTTTTTGCCTGTCCTACACGTTCTATGAGGCAAGAGTTATATTTTTAGTGAGTTGCTGCAGTCTAGAGCTCTGTTGCATTTTGAGTGACTTTTCCTTATCCTTCTATTTCTATGCCAAAGTGAGGTTCATCTAGTGTATCAATGCCCAAATAGTATGAAGTCTTGTTTGATTCTAAAGTTTATATCCTATAAAACACTTACAGTGACCCTTAGATTTTATCTTGTGGTAACAAAATACTGAGATGCTTTCTTCTAGCAATTGACTTCATAACAAAGTTTACAAATTACTTCATTTCCTACCCATACTTTTCTCAACAAGTTTTCGAAGGGTTTTAAATAAAACTCAACTCAGGATTTGGGTTCTGCAGTAGGCCTTCTCTTTCCACTTAAGACTCGAAATATTACAAACAAGCATGCAAAATTAATACCTCTTGTGCCATACATTTTAAAGGCAAAAACCAAAAACAAACACTTAAAATTAAACAACAAATTAATAAATAAACAAACCAACCAAAAAACCCCCACAAACCAAAAAAACTCATTACATGTGGTAACTAATTTGATTAATGTGGTGCATAGTATATATTTGGGGGGGGGGGAAGGAAATTACCATAAATAAATTCACTATTTCAGTGGGCAATATCTTGTAGAAAGCACATAACAGTAAGCTGACACTCACAATTAATAACTGAAGCTGTACTTTCTTTTTGTTATATGGCATGATCACAGAAGCTGGCATGATGATAGATGTTTTTTTTCATGAGAAATGGCAGAGATAGATAGAAGTTTTATGTATATTTAATTTTACTACAATAATGGTGTGGAGAATTGTTTTTGGTGCAGATTTCTTCTATAATCCTCAAACAATTTATACTAAGGATTAATGAACAGAATCTAATTACTTAGATATTTTAAGTTACTCACTATTCCACAGCAAGATTCACATACCTTTGGGTAACCTTTTCTTTACCACCAGTTCCCTTCTTTTTCTTTCCCTACACTTCAGCTAATAGGTAGGCAACATTAAGTGCACAGCCATTTTTAATGCAAAAATCAAGTGTTTATACCAAAATGTAGATGCAAAAATTCATCTCAAAGGCAGAATGGAAAGAATGTGTGAAACTTCCTGAAAAGTGGAAAGTACTATCTGAGGTATAAAAATTATTTTGTCTGTAGCTGTCATGATCTGTGGCACTGCTGTATAGTGGAGCTAGAGGAACAAAGAGACAATCCTAACTTTCCACTTCTTCACTTGCATTTTACAGAGAATTCTTGCATGATTTTGCATGAAAATCACTTGCATGATTTTCAGAATGGAATCCTATCTATACGACTCTTCCTAGAGGTTCCATAAGAAAACTTTTATTCTGCTTTGGTTGTAGGAAAGGTCTTTTTTCAAAGCATCCTTCATTGATTTTTAGAAAAATCTCTAGATACAATACTTTTCCACTGGCAAATAAACAGAAATTAATATATCTTACTGAATAGAAATCTAGGATTATCATGTTTTTAAAAGTCCAAAGTATTTTTTATAGGTGTAGGTTTGGGTCTTCCCTGTTCTGAAGAGTTCTTCACCCCAGTTTTGAAGTAAATGTGCAAATACCCAAAACAAGGTTGTATCCAGGTGGAAGCCAACTTCTTTCCCCAGGCAACTAGGACACGACAAGAGCACCAATGTAAGTTCAGGTTGGAAATAAGGAATTTCTTTGGAGAAAGGGTGATTACACATTGGAATGAGCTGCACGGGGGGCGGTGGAATCACTGTGCCTGTAGGTGTTCAAGGACAGACTCGACATGGCACTCAATGCCATGGTCTAGCTGACGTGGTGGTTCAGTCATAGGTTGGACTTCATGATCTCAGAAGTCTTTTCCAGCCTAGTTGTTTGATTCTCTGATTCTGTAACACTCTTCAAAAGGATGTTTCTTGGTCTATGGGCAGACAACAGTAAAGGTTATATCCTAGTTCACAACTCAGCCACATTCTATATTCACAAAGTGAATCTTATTTAATTTCTCCATCACTTTCACTCACACTAATAGAGAAAAAATATAGTTGGTTTTAAGAATTGGTTATATCACTCTCCTCCTACATGTCCTGTCTGATGTATGGAGACTGCCAATGGCTCTGAAGTTTGCGTCTGTTTCTAAACTTTCAAATTCTGATCTCTTCTCTGAGAGTTTACAAGACTTTCTAGGACAGAAGATGTACAGCTAAACTATTCTGGAGAGAGAGGAACATCTGCCTTTCCCATATCTTGTTTCCACTTGTTGGTGGGAGACCACAATTATGGTCTGTAATCGTATATACATTTCCCAAATTGTGAATGCATTTACCTCTGTGCACTTCCTGCTCTTAGGCAAGAGCAGAATTTTGAACAAAAAAAGGTTTGATTTCCTGCAGTGAATGAGGATTCATGGCTATTCTCATCATACTGTGACTCCTCCTTATTATTCTTTCTAAAGTTGTTTTGCTCCACATTACTCTAATGCCTGGCCCTTGCCAAATGAAATGTCATTTAATGAATTAGATTAAACAGTGCTGTCATCACAATCAGCATCAGCAGTTCTATTTGACCTCTGTTTTTGTATTGGTTCAATCTCTCTTAGGAATTTAAGGTCGGATAAAATTTTAACATTTTTGCCATTTAGAATTATAAGCATATGTTTAGGACAAAGACAATGAGAAGAAAAATACTGAAACTTTGTTAAAGATTTTGCAAAGAAAACATCCCTATTTTCTCCACTTGTAACAATTACTAAAACAACAAAAAACCCCAAATGAACCCTCCAAGCAAAACTTTCTACAGCTAGTTACTGTTAAGTAAAATTTTTTTTGTAAAAAATACCTTTTAGGCAAAAATGTAGGAGTGAAAATAAAGGAGTGGATAAAAGGTCTAGAGGAGCTAAAGGGAGATGAAGAATAAGAAGGAAAAGGAAAAAATAACCATCATAAAAATCTTTCTGGCCATGAAATTTTAAAAGATTGTGAAAATATACCAGTAAAATAATGAAAAAATTTCATTATTTAGAATAAGTAATGGGACAAACAGCTAACTATTGCTGTAAAAATTCAGGCAGGACTTAACAGGCTATAAATCCATCTTTACATCTTAATACCTGCAACTAGAAGTGCAGATATGTATTCAGTATAGAGTTTTTTTTCTGAACATGAAATGATCATTCACACAGTTTTGAAAATCACTAACATTTAAGATTTACTCTGTGAATCACAAAAAGGGGCCATCAAATCAAACCTAATTTAGAGGGACCCTGCACTGACAGAACACACTGTTTAAAAGGAAGATTAAGCTACTATTTATCAAAATCAGGCCTCTGTGGCTGAAGACTGTGTGGTAGACAGTTTTCAGAGAACATTGTCCCCTGGAGACGACACTTCAGGTACACCCCTGAACATGAGAGGTCCCAGCAGTGGCCTTTCTATACACCCCAAACTTTTTTTTCCCATGGGGCTACATCTGAAGGCTGAGTTTTAGCTGCCCAGAAAAGGAAGAGCAATAATGAGGGCCAGATAGCAGTGTGCTGGACTTAGATGAAAGCAGACAACCTCTCAAGCCCTCTTGAAGATTGGACAGGGCATATATGAATCAATGACTGAGTACACCAACCACCCCATCTGCCACAGAGATGAAATCTCAAATGGCAGGATTCAGAATCTGCAACCGTGGGGTTTAAAGTTGGTCTGTCCAGAGGAAAAGAATGTGTTTATTGCTCAGAAATTGAATATATATGAGCACATATAGGAGCCAATATAGAGAATAGAATAAGTTTTGCCAAAAGGATTCAAAAGTCTTCACGTGAAACACAACTGCTTTGATATTTTGATGCAAAAACTGAGGCTTGGTTTTCACCATTTGAGATTTTGCAGTATCAGTTAACTCAGCCTGGGTTTTGTTGGAACCTCCTGGTTTTACTTATAACCGACTATTAAATATTTTCTTTTGGTAAGGAACTTTTTTTACTTGGTTTCTTCCCAAGTTGGAAAATCTGAACAAAGTCCAGACATATGTTTGAATTAGATTGAAGGAATAGGGGAAAGAGAGTAGTAGACTTTTTCATTAACAAACTTATTTTAAAATGACAGTATTTGAACTGGAATTTTTTTTTTTCTGAATAATATTTGCTTGTGTAGTGAAGAATTTAAAAGATTAAAAAAAAAATTGGACTAAAACACAAAACAAACAAACAAACCAGGATAACCTATCAAAAAAACCCTAACATACAAAAAAGCTTGACTGAAGTCATTCTGGTCTTACAATACACACACTTACACACGCACACACACATCCCAGTTGTATATAATAAGGAATGATTCTACAAATCTTCCACTGTGCCAGATAGCTCTAAAGCCAATCAATGGGCAGAGACAGGAGTGAATGGCTCCAAACCTGAATCATTGCTGAGGAAGCACAAGCATGTCAGCACACCTTTGCCAATGCACAGTGGTGCCATATGTTACAGAAACTTGTAGCTCTACTGAGCTGTGCTAAATAATGTTCTACAAGGCCGAGAAACCACAATTTAAAGTGGAACATTTTATTGAGGAACTTGAGGGAAGCATTTGAGGTGGCAGAGAGTGGAAAGAAGAGCAAATCATTCTGAAGGTATTGCAGAAAAGCCGGACTGAGTACATTGTCAGTGTAACAGGCATGTCTCTGATTTTTACTTTTTCTCTTGAACTGAGTTTTGCCAGTTTATGTGAATTTGCCCTTCAAAGTTAAATGCAATATCTCAAAATGCATGGTTCTGGATAAAATGTATCCCGGAGACAATGACTAAAAGAAATGAGAGGGCTTTAAGTGAGTAGACAAAATCACTTTTGAAAAGCAGTAGTTCCATCTTTAGGGAGACACAGATTTCATGTGGCTATTTAAATAATACTAGCTAGGCTCTCCATTTGCATCTGCAACTGATCTAGATTGGATCATTTATTTAAAGCACTATTCATTCTTGTGGTTCAGCGGAAGAAACTAACTCATCTGCTCCTTCAGAGCATAAAGGTCATTATAAAAATGAAGTGCATGCAATGTAATAAGAGGACAATTACAAAGTGAATAAAGAAGATAAGGATTAACATTTTGAAATATCATAGAATCATAAGTCAAGGATAGAAATACATCCAATGGGGGCTTCTATTAACTATTTAATTACTCTGTAGGACTAGTTCATCAGCACACACAGATGCTTTCACCCATGCACACAGAGTTTCTAGCTAGTGTAAGAGGGCAATTAAATTAGTTCACCACTTAGCAGGTCATGGACTGCTAAGATAATTTCAATTGTTTTGTTCTGAGATTAGAGACTTTGTTATTTTTAAACCCATCCTCTAAAATCAGAACCTGCAAAGGCTAACAGATTATAATGCTGTAAAGCAAATTGAACCTTTTTGGCTTTTAGAAAGAAAAAAGTAGTAATGAATATGAAGAGCATTGAACACATGTCCCAGTGGATGCCTGCTGGCAGAAATTAGTTTTACTTATCTTGGTTTACCCCTCAAAAGTAAAAATTAAAAAAAAAAACCCAAAAACCAACAGAATTTAAAAAAAGAATCCCAAGGTGGAAAGAGATAAGAAATCATTCTCTACAGAGAAAAAAATAGTTTTCCCAACAAACTAAAACATAATAAATTTATTTCATTCCTAAACTACATCTATCCAAGGAAACAAGTGGAAAAAGACTCCTTCTATAAATCCACTGTATCCATATAGAACTGTGACAGCAGAGAATGGAGCCATTTACTGAGTTTTCATTTTGCTAACAGTTTTTTAGTACATTGCTGGAAGTCACCCTCATTTTAACACCATCATTTGCAATTTAAAACTGTGCAATTTATCAAGAAATTGTACTAATAAGATTAAATCTTTTCTGCTGGCTTTGAGTAGAATTCATTACATAAAATGAATTTGACCCAAAACCAGTATCTAGACCACTGCTTGTAAATTGCTTAATTTTCCTGTCTGTATCTCGACAGCCCTTGAGTTTTCCTTAGGCAATAGCAGTCATTTCCTGCAAGTGGCAAGATACATCTGAAAGCCTCAGTAATGTATTTGAGGTTTGGTTTCCAGCTTCAAGTCAGAGAGTGAAAAAAAAAAAAAAGGAGAAACTAATGAATTGTCTTCAGTCAAACAGAAGCGATTTCTTATCCTTCCTCTGCAATCCCCTAAGGAAATAATTTTGAAATATTTCACACATTCTTTTTTTACCCTTAGGTTTCTAAATTGTTGTGGCAAATTTTGGTTTTCCCCCTGAACCTCCAGCATAAGTAGTTCTACTACTGGGTTTTTTTCCCAAAAGTCAGCTTAATGTTGGATTGTTGATTTTGGGTATCAAACCAAAGACAGATTCTCTAGTGGCACATTCTGCATAATTTCTGACCAGAAATAAAAGAGGAATAAGTTCAGTTTGGAAGTCCAGCTGTCTTTTCAGGAAATCAGGAAGCATACTTCAGGTGCAGCATGACTTTTCTCAGCTTGGGTCCAAACCAAAAGTGAGCATATTGCCAACCTAGCTGTTCAGAGACAGCTGGCAATAACTTTGCTAATAGTGTAGGTTGAAAATAAAGACAAATGAAATGCAAAAAAAAAATCACCTAAATTTCAATGTTTAGGAAAATTTTAAATCCAGACAATGTATATCCGTCTTAAGGGAAAGGTTAACGTTTCCAGTGTGTTTTTGAAAATCAACTATCAGCCAAGATAAGGAGTATATGTTGTCTGGGCTTAAACTTAAAAGCTGGCCGGCCCTGTATTTTATTTTCCACCACTGTTCATGACTTACTGAAAGAACTTGCAAAAGTCATCTTGCCAATATGTTTCTATTCCCAAAAGACCAAAGCAAAGCTAATACACTTACCTTTATCCAGAACTTCATAACCCTTAGATGTACTTAACCCTCTGTGTGGTACTGGCAGATACCACTATTTTAAGTTATTTTGGATCGTGGTCTCTCATCAGCTCTACTCACATGAATTCACATCATCAATTTGTTTTGGTTTTATACTGAAGTGTGTGCAAATAGGAATTGAATTTGCAACATATTTATTTTAAACATAATTTTTTTTGGAAGGGCAAGAAAGGGAATGGGAAGGGAAGGGGAAAGGGAGAGTTTACATAAAGATGTATTCCCTTGGAAAATAATATCAAACAAATATTAAACAATACAAATAAGTAATGGACAGAGGGAATATTTAGAAAGAAAGCCTTAGCTGTAGATGAAGTCGTGTCTGCAAAAAGGCCAGGAGAACAGCGTTGTGGATCTCCCTACTTTTCCAAGCAAACTTTTACATTATTCATCTGGAACAGGCCCATTTCCATAATGTATACAAGGGAATTTTCTGTGAGTAGGAGAGTAATTACAACCTGTGAAAGGTTAGTTTACCCTTCAAAAAGACTATTTTCCTGACACTATTAGTCAAGAATTTACCATATGGCTGCAAGTTTGACCATTTTTTTTTTCTTTTAATCAATAATCCAGGCAACTTGAAGATTTTTTTTTTTTTAAACTCAGCTGTTGTGAATGGGGGGTTTGGTAGGTTGAGAAGTCAGGGACATTTCAAACAATCTCTGCACAGGTAGTAAAATGCAGCATAAGGTGAGAATCAGAAAAGCTGCCACTTATATACCCTCTCAAGAATAAGCACCTGGTAAGCATGTACAAGATACTAAACAGGTTTAGAGAGTTTAGAGAGAGTTTAGAGAGAAGAGCTACTGGGCTCTCTTAGCCCCTTTGCTGTTGTTTAATAGCAATAACATATGGATGCCAGGAGGCTGTCACGTGAGGCAGTGTAAGCTGAAGATAAACTAAAAACAGAAGTAAAATAAACTTTAGAAGAATTTAAAACTGCCAACACAGCCTGATGTCCAAAGTTGATAATGGATTTGTATTTCCTCCAGTCCTCTGAATTCTTTATCACTACATTTCCCTGTAAAATATTAGGGTTGCATTTGGCATGTAGGAACTTTTATATAATGTATCCCAGTGAATTACAAAGGGATCTGCAAGCAGAAAAATATATTGCCTCTTTTTAGAATTTAATATGTTGACTGCCCTCTAAAAATGCAGTCTCTATCAGCACAAATTTAATGCATAACGTCATCTGTTTGACATATAATTGACTTAATTTAATAATGCATGACAATATTTGATTTGGGATTGTGGTTCATCCAAAGACATTGAAAAGGTGAACACACTTATGCAGCAAATAAGACCACTTTTTTTTTAAAAAAAAAGCTTATCACTAGTTTCTATGCTTAAAGAGACCACTGCCCTACAACAAAAGGCTCTCTTTTGTTTGTTTTTATTTCCCTTCTTGTTTTATATTGCTAACAGCAAAGGAATTAGAGGAAAAATAGCTAAAACAGATTTTTCTCCCCCCCTGCCCCATAATTCTGACTTACATATCTTTCTTATTTTTCTGCATCATCTCACATTTTCACCTGAAAAGTCTTCTTGATTCTTTTGGAAAATAAAACACCTAGGGGGAAAAAACCAGTTTTTTGTAAACAAGAGAGAAAAATATCCACCTGATGAAAACAATGTCAAAAGGAACAAACACCAGTTGTTCTATATGAAATTGTTTTAAATTTGCCTAAATATGTGCACAAGACCACACTCCTTTAAAAGAATATTGGTTTATATTAATAATTTTGTTTTTTGAAAATGGACTTGACTATTCTCTAATGCATCTATGACGTGAGTCAAAACATTGTTCCCACATGGAAAAATATAGAATCCTGTCCTGCAGGTGAGAGAATTAAGATCTTAGCCTAATTCTACTGAAATTTATGAGTCTATCATTCATTTTGAAGGTTTTTAAAATCCAGAGCTTCAATAAAGACAAAGGTACATAAAGCAGGACTAATCAGAGATGTAACTACTGAACTGAAAACTACAAATTCCAAAATCTCTTTTCAAGAACATCAGTCTGGAAGGAACAAGCATGTTTTATGCCTTGTGGTGGGTTGACTCTGATGTCCACCACATAAAACTCCAACTGCTGGAAAGAAACCAGATTAGAACGGAAATTCACCTTTGTAAATAATATTTTATCCTATTCAAGATGGCACAAGTTCTGCATTGATGAGCTCCAGAGAACAAGTCCTTTAGAATATGTTACTTCAAGAGTTAATATGCCTCTAAGCCTTTTTATTTATTTGGCTTTTTTTTTTCTTTTATCCTTTTCTTTATCATCTTACTTCAAAAAAGTTATTCAAAATACATTTTGGATTAACTCTCTCAACTTGACAGCATATGGTTTATCAATGCATGACTAGACGCCCACTCTGCTTTTATGGCTGAGAAGAGAGGGTGAAAATTCTTTTAGGTCATCAATGAAGTGGCCTTCATCTACTGCGGGAATATTTTCTTCTCTTGGATGCAGTGAGGTTTAAAAAAGCAACATTATGTGAACATGTTCTGCACATGAAGGAATTTACTTCGTACACCATGAAAAATTCATGGCTATTACTCTTTGCAGTCCCAAAATGTCTGTAAAAGCAGCAAGTGACCAGAGATTTCTTCATTTCAATTCAGGTCTTGCTAATACTCCACTTAAATCCACTTAAGTAGATGTTAACTATTTAAATAATAGAATGTGAGGAAAAAACAAGTGAATGAGAATAATCATTACGTTTTTAATTCTGTGTTTTGGCATTTACAGCTATCTCAACGTATTTGTAATTGACTAAAAGGAGAATGAAAATCTCATAGGGCAATTTATGCGTCATCCTTCAGTATCACTCATGTCAAAAATTGGATCAAAACCTATTACACTGAATTTTGAATAATACAATAATCAGATGGTCAAATTCTTTTTAACTGATTGTTAAATTTAATTTATTACACCTCGTACTTTATGGTGCTTTGAGGTGCAAAATGATACAGGTTCTATTAATGAAAACAATAAACAGATGACAGGTGAGATTGAAAAATAAACTTAAAATTTTAGGAAATAAAAATACAAGTTCATGAAATGAATCAAGTATGTGCTGAGCCTGACTTAGAGTCTTGAAGCACAAACCCAAGTATCACCAAAACCTCAATGCGAAATCTGGATTCAGATTTATCTGCTTAAATTGCTGGAAACTTGTCATTTTGTAAGAACACCAAACATTTCAGAAAGGAAGCCCAAACCAAGTGTTAACAGGTAATAAATGGTGTATCTGCCTGTACTTATGCTATTCTCATATATATATAATGAAATATTTAAACATAGTCTTCAAAAGAAGCATGTAGGTTATCTCCACTAAATATAGACCTTCCACATGAGAAGTTCTGTCATTCCGAGTGATTTGTCCAAAGTTAGCTGCAAGAAATTTCTTATATATATATGTGTCTCTGTAATGATGCTTTAACGCCAAATTTACTGTAATACTTTATGACTGGTGTCCCAGATTGGATCAAAAACCTATTTATCCCAATGCTTTATCTCTGATACTGATCAGTGGCAACTTCAAAGGAAAGTTTTTTAAAACAGTGAAAATACACTTTCCATCTGTACCTTCCCGATTTCTGGGAGTCAAAGTTAAAAGTATATCCTGAACTTGAGGCTGTAATTATAGGAAGTCCACAACAGGACTTTCTTCCAGGACCTCTTTTACTGCCCTGCTTTTGGCTTATGCCTTCCACACGATATCATAAAAAATAGAAAAAGCTTCTTCATTCCATTGAGGATTTTATAGATCCCAGTCATATCTTCTTTATTTAGCCTCTCCTTGGAACCTGTCCTGCTATTCTGACTGACCTCACAGCACTTTTGGGTCCCGTCCTACCCTTGGACCAGAGAAAGAGGGTGCAGCATTCACACTGTGACTGTTCCAGAGGTTTACACAATGGCAGAGTCAAGTCTTTCATCTTGTTCTTTATTGTCTTTCTGATAATTTCAACATTCTATTTGTTCTTTAAATTGCTATTCAGCACCAGGCTGACATTTAGAAAACTGTACACAATTTCCTTGTGGAATACTGAAAGCTAATTTAGAGCCAATCACTCTGTGTGTATAATTAGAATGCATTTGGTATTTTTCCCCCTTGAAAATTATTTTGTATTTATCAACAATGAATTTCATTTACTACTTTATTGTCATGAGAGTCATCTGTGGTATTTTGCAGTCAATTTTTGTTTTAACTATGTGAATAATTTTTTATTACTAACAAAGCTTGACATCTCATTATTCATTCTGTTTCCCAATAATTTATGAATATGTTTAACAGCAGAAAACCCTGGTAAATCAAATACTAATTTTATTTGCCATAAAGTTTCCAGTAATGAGTGGCAATAGCCAACTTAGACTAACCCTTTCTCTCTAAAATTAGGATTCTTTTTTTCCCATGGTGTGCACCATATTACATTTATCAGCACTGAATTTCTCTTTCTTTTATAGTGTCCAGTCACACATAACTGTACTGTTCTTTGCCATTCTTCAATCAACTTTCATCTGTGCTGCTGTTAATTACTCAGTATTCATCAGGAAGTTGTGTCCTTTGCTATTGACCCTCTCTTCAGGTCAGTTACAATCTTGACAAGAAAACACTGGCTGCAGCCTGGATCACTGTGGCACTGCAGGGTTTGACCTCAGTGCAAAAACACTGTTTACCCTCACTTTGTTTCCAGTGTTTATCCAGTTATTTATCCAAAGGAATATCCCCCCGCCCTTATCTCATGAGAGATGAGATATCCTTCTGGAGAAGGATATTGTTGAAATCCTTTGGAAGCTATATAACATAGCTCTCTGCGCTTCTCTGAAGCTGCTTCTAGGACACTGAAATTTTACCTGCTGCTTTTAATAACCATTTCAGCTTTGATGCTGTTTTTTCCTTAAAATTAAATAGTATTGTGAAAGATCCTGAAGGGACATTTTAATCTTTCAAGAATATTAAAATTTATATAATTTTCTATTACAGGCAGGCTTTTCTCAATGTGGCTGAATATGCAGCTCAGGCCTAAGTTAAGAGATGTTTATTTTCTTGTGAACTTTTAAATTAGGAATGCCAATAAGCAGGTATGTATGTTATCTAATTGCTTATTTCCTACATTAGGAAAAGATGCCAAAATTAAAACTTCATTTTACATGGAGGTAGCTGGATTCTCTCTTTATAGCTGTACTTTTTTTTGAGATGTCAGATTTTTTACATCAATGCTTCTCTTGCAACCTTCCTGATTGAGTAGTTGATAGTGTAGTGCTACTAATACTCTGCCTAGTCAAACCTTCAGGTATGGGAATAATCTGGTGTTTGAACTCACAGTTAAAGTATTTACCTTATTTCACTTCTTTAATGTGCAATGTCATGGCTCCATATAGCAGGTTTTCTCTCATTTCGGTGCCATTCATGTACTGCTATTTCAGTATTTTGCTGACTCTCATCCTGTTTCTGAGACGTGTGTTATGTCATATCTCTCCTAATCATAAATGTTTCTACTTCATTAATTTGTGTCCAGCTTTGCATAGATGAAGGCAAACAGTTCACTTCCATCTCTATGCCTCCCTTGTAAGTCTCTGCTGAAATGGAACTCTAAGTTATATTTTCTGTCCCTTGAGGAGATGGAGTTGCTCTGGTGGGTACCTGGTATCCAGTCAGGGTCAACCCACCAGAAAAGCAAATTCATACTTGATATAATGAAAAAGTACATATGAAGGACAAATACATTAAAAACCCCAATATATTTATTCTATTTTGATAGGAAATTTCCTTTTTTTTTCCCCTTTCCCCCCCTGGTACATTGCACAAAGACAGGAAAAAATTTTCTGTTCTCAAAAATAAATTTAGAAGACTCATAAAAACTCAAACTCAAAAATGAAAATATAATTTTTGACCATTTTTTTGGAAATTAATAAAGGTATATTTCATTTACAATTATGCAAATTATTTATTGCCATTATTTTAAAATTTTTTTCTGTTGTGTTCCTACCTTCCTATCAATATAAAAACACCTTCAGCTGAAATCAACATGTAGGTGAGACCTGTGCTGTCAACTATTTGTCATCTGATCTGAGGTTGTTGGCCACAACAAGTTGCCTTAGCCTAGGGCACGTTTTTACTTAGCAGGGCTTAGCAGGGCTGTTATGGTAGTGACAATGTGGTAAGATTTCATTAGACTCAGTTGCAATCAATTGATACATTCAGTTAAAATTTCTAAGGCTTTTTGGTTTTGTGTTAAAAGGCCTTCTTCCCCATATAATTGTGGGGCAATGACCACCTTTTGTCTGAAGAGTTATATAAGGAAAAGAAGCCAAAAATACTATCTTTGCCTAGTGAATATTTGAAGACTTATTTTGGTGATTTTTTTATATATGAATTCCAGGTTATACCTGTTAACTCACATGAAATGTTTTACACCTTTAACCCAGTACTTCATTTTCAAATTGTGCTGTGGTGTGCAACCTTGGGATGAACGAAAAACATAAGATAATTTTGTTATCATGAACCTGATTAAAGGCATAGTCAGGTGCTAACACAACTCTTACAATTACAGTCTGTTAAGTACAACTGACAAAGATGTTACCTAATTTCATATTAATATAGAAGGCAAAGGATTAAGAAACCAGTGCTATCACTTGAAAAAAGAAAATTAACCAATGAGAAATGGGATGTTTTAAAAACAGGATATGTAGCAACATTAAAATAAGAATATTTGAACACACCACCTGAAAAATATTAGCAGTAATTCTGGTAGCAAACAAAACGTTTATGTATTTTTTAGTAACACACTATTAGGTCTGGAGATCTAGGATCAGTTTCTTCCTTTGTCTCACATGATAAGTAATTAATCTCATCTTCTAAGAGAAGCATCCAGCAAGCCCGATAGAAGATGTTTTGTGATCATGTTCTTTAAGTCTCAAATCTAAGTATTATATCACTGTGTTAAGAAACATAAATAATGACATGGTCTGCTACTTTGGATCTACAGTTGCCTTCTTACTCTGAAACCAATAAAGAGCTTGCCCATCCCAAGGGAGAGCTTTAATCACAGGAATAACATTAATTTGGTATCAGCTCCTTAGCATCTCTTGCAGACAGCTTTTCTTCATGTAATTTTTTAAAGTATTTATTAGATCAATGAGACGATTACTCTACATCTTAATGTTTATGATAGTCACTTTCAAGATTATTCCAATACATAGAAAGAATTCTAAGCAAAATTTCTACCCAAATAAAACCCCACCTCTTTTGCTTTTTTGCGCTAATGGATAGTTTTTCGTTCAGGTGGGTGCAGAATAAGTGCTCCAGGTAGAAAGATTTTCAGATATGGGATCATGTTCTCTAACACTGGCAAATTTTCATGACTGGCTGCTAAACAGAGAGTCACTACAGTCAGTTGTGTAAATCTCAACTTTATTTCTTCAGCCTTACTTGTAAGGGCCTGAAACAAAAATGGTTCTACAAAGTGATGCAGAAACTTGAAACATGTTCTTTTTTCATTACAGGTGAATCCTCTTGATGAAAATGGCCCAAAGCAGAAAAAGTTCAGATTTTCTCAACGGTGAATGTTCAATGATAAAATATTCATTCCGTTTCAGTAAGGGAACACTAAGTATGCATAATTGCTTTGCTCTGCTGCCCTCCTCTTCCATGGGCCCTACGACACAAACCTGTGTAAGTACTTTATCAGGGATTCCCTGGGCAGGGCTAGTCTGGACTGAGTTGGGCTGTCTTATAATAGTTCTCGAGTCCTTATAGAGCAGAATCTCTGCAGCCCTGGGCTGCATTATTACTTCCTTGTCTGTTTGATGGTCCTGGTGGAAGAATGACCTGAATTTTCTTTGCTCTGCCTCTAGGCAACCCATCTCTGACTTGGTTTTCATATTTATCAAGTGATATCAGCAGTCTTGGGGGAAAAGGAGAATATGTCATGGAGACAATTGTCTATCTCATCCAGAGAAGACATAATAAAATTAATCATACTTTTTAGATATCAGTCTCCAGAGCATGCAATTGCCCATAGTCAGTAATTTATGAAGTGTCTCCCTTTTGTTAGCATGAATTGCTGGTACATACATCAGTGGATAAGTCAGTAAAAAAATCAGAAGTCAATTACCTAATCAATATTAATTGAAAGAGAGATGTGTATTAGAAATTTCAACTCAAGCTTTGAAGTTTTTAAAAAATCTTCAAATCATTCCTAATTTAAGAATTGCAGAAGTCCTTCTTGCAAGCAGAGATGATAAACACATAAACCTGAAAATTTAGATACAGTTAGACAAAAATATCTTCCTAAGATAGACAGGAAAAAGAGAAAACTAGGGCATTTACTTTACTGAGGTCACTTTCTTCTCTGCAGCTGTCTATTTATAAAAATAATTATATTCTCAGCATAATCAAAGGGTTTCAGAATTAACACTCTGAGTTTTGTGGACTATGAAGACACACTGCCAAAAAGGTCTGGACAGAAGAACTTTCAATGGTGGCAAAAAAGTGCTTGTGAGATTTATGGATTACAAGGAGAGAATGTAAATGCATAATCATACTTACTGTTTCTCTATTATCCCCAACCAAGCTACTAAGAATGTAATCTCATTAGGTTTAAATTGACTACACATTGCTTTGGCAATATTTGTAAAACTCTATGGTTTGGTAATTAAGGAAATGGAAGTGAGTTAATAAACTCTCTAGTTTCAATTGAATATAATTTTAATTATAAGACAATAGTCATACTTTTAGGAAAATAAATATTTGAATGCCCTCACAAGGTAGTACAGTACTGAGTGACATTGATTTCACGTTGAATACAACTACACCCATGTGGATCTGTAATTCACTTGTCCTGCTTAGTGAAATAGCTGCTATATAACCCTTGTAAGAACCAGGAAGAAATTGGTGATGACCACCATAGTAAGGGCTTAACGGAATAACAGAAAGAAAATGGAGATTAAACAAAATCAAAGGATGTGCTTTATAACTTTTCTTAGCATTCAAAAATTCCTTAGCAGATGGCAAGTCATCATAATCAAGTAAATTAACTGATCAGGCATTAAAAAAAATAAAGCAGTGGGTTATTTGACACACACTGTAATCATATTGGACATATTGCTTTCAATAAACGTTAAAGGACAAATTAACATTACAGTTGTGCCAACTATGCTTCTAAATCTGCTTTTTGAGCTTATAATTATAACCCTAAATTATTACTGCAGCAAATTAACACTTTTAATAGGATTCAAACATTAGAACCATCATGCTTTTATTTCCCCTCCAAAACAGACTTTTATAAAATACAAATCTAAACAATGCAGTACTTCCACAAATACTAAAAGGCTAGATGGCATAAATTGTATCTTTTAACATGCATATTCCAAAACTAGAGCTTTTCAAAATCAGTATGATATAGTAATCTATAATAATGCTATATAATATTCTATTACAATTATAAAATTGTGCACTGTAAAGACCCAATTTATTTTTAGTCTTTGCACTTTAAAAGATTTTCTACCATAACACTTAAGTTGATCATATATATTTGTTTTTATGAGGATCAGGTCTGAAAACCAAGCACAAAGAGAATCTCTCTGTTAAGCTTCAAGAGAAGTGAACCAGATTGAGTTTGTTTATTATTTTCAAATGACCATGTACTTCTCCTTCAACCTGGGCACCTTCATATCCCTTCCTGTAATTATTTCTGTCTTGTTCTGATCCTTACCTATGTCTCTGAAATGTGACTATGTTTTGGGTTGTTTTTTATTTATCTGGAAAATGAGGAGCCTAAGGAACTAAAAATTGTAGCAACATTTAAAACACACAGCTGAGTAATTTAAACACTCAATTTGTACTGAAAAAATCAAGGATTTTTTAGAAGCATTTTCCAACCCTGTGATTCTGACAGTTTTCTACACCATCCCAGGAATTTTAGGTCCTTAAACTAGGATTTGTGGACATTATAACTCTGTTAATTGAACTAAAACAGGTTTCAGTTTACTTAAAACTCTGTGTGCTTAGTTCAGCATTATCTTCTTCTTTTTCTGTTTTTTCTTAAAAAAGTTAATTGAAAGTATATGAGATATGAATAATTAAATATCTATTTGTGTTTTCTTGATCTACTCCATTAATTCAAAGTTCCAGTTTATTTCCTGTGAAACATTCAAACATGAAATCACACTATAATGAGTTTCATTTTCCAGTAACTCTCTGTTAATATCCTTTAAGCATTTCCTAAAACAAGCTGATATTTTGTATGGAAGATTTGGTGGCTTGACATAAATCTCATGGAAAAGATTAGACTGCTTACATGTTATGAGACCCTTCTGCTTACTGAAATGAGTGTGGTGATACATTACAGAAGTTTTTGGAAGCACAAAGGCAACAAGTGAAGATCTCCCTTAAAATAATAAATAATAATATTATTATTTTTAATCCAGTGACCAGGATTAATTCACCTCCCTCACCATCCCTATGCACTAAATTAAAAACAAAAAGTCATATCATTTAAGTCATGTGACCCAGGCAATGACTCCTATGCACTAAATTAAAAAAAAAAAAAAATCATATCATTTAAGTCATGTGACCCAGGCAATGACAAAGGATGGCCACTTTTGATTTCTGTCCTTACAGGAATACTCTGATACTGTGCTTTAATCAGAGAGTGAGGTTTTGTAACTTTCAAATGTTTTTGAGTAATGCTTGATTTCAAAAGCATTCTAAAAGAATCTTTTAATTGTTTGAAAAATCTCTTTCAGGTTTCTGTGTATGTGTTAAATTTAGACATATACACTCAATCTGAAAAATTAATAGATATCAATTTATAGAGATACCTGATAAATTGAGAAATTAGGACCTTATTTTCATCTTTCTTAATAAATATATGGTCTAATAAGAATAATCCAAAATACATCATTTTAACAATGTAATCAAAGCTATCAATTATTTTTCATTTTGAGGACCGTTATCCTGTCTTGTTTAAAATAAGTTGGGTTAAATTTTTAGTCTCTCCTCAGCATTTTTAGAAATACTTTTGCCATCGTCACTTGAATCATCTGTTTAACTTCAGCCTTAGAGGAGATACATACATTTCCATAGCTCAAAATGTTGTAGTACCAGATGTGAAGTCTTACACTTCTGCTATACTTAAATAGTCATTATCTTCTTTCAGTAATTATATTCAAATATAAAAGGACTACACAGCTTTAATGATGTATAACTCATCTTATTTTAGTATACTATTGTAGGGATGTTTTATGACACTCTTAATGTTATGTTGTAACAGATTACCACACTTAATTTACAATAATAAATTCATTTAATGAATATTAATGTGACCTCTTTAAATACTCTACAGTAGACCTTTGTTTTTAATATACTTATTCAACAATTTAAGTCTCAGGAATTATGACACCACTGTTTTATCATCCAAAGATTGTAACGTTCCACATAGTATTATGTAGGGCTGGTGACATCTATGTAATGTCTTGTGAAAGTATCTCACAGAAACCAAAGATTATAAATAAACTGCTTAAACATTTTATAATTAAGATAAAAAAAACTTATTCTTGGAAAGAAAACCTGGCCCCACTAAACAGAATTGTTTTCAACAAACTTGAGCAAGAAACATATGTTACTTAACGAGATATTCATTCTGATTCAGTAAATTGGTGTATTATTGATTCCTTCTTTCTATGTGTTTCTATCATTACAGTAAAACAATAAACAAATATATATATATAATTAAGAACTAATACAAAATATAACATTAGAAATAAATATTTTATAGTCACATATACAAGTCAATAATCTAAATCATGAAAGATATAAATATATGTGGAATGTTTCTATACTTAGAAGGTCTTTGGTTTTCATATACTTTGGATAACAGAGACTCTGTAGGTGCAAATTTTTCATTTTTTTACTATTTTTATATTGTCATGGCAGGAGAATGATGAGGCTTGTTACTGTTTTTAAATCATAAAGAATAAATAAAAGATTTCCTGTAATATTTGGAGAAGATTTCAATTCTGCCTTAAAAAGTTTATTCTCTAAAGATATTTAGTAGGAAGACAAGTTTTCTGTTACATTTACTGTACCCTGAACTCTTTGTGTTCCCACCAAACCAGAAAACACAGCAGATTTAAGAGAACAGAAAAGTCACAGGCTCAGAATCAAGATTTTTCTTCACCAGCTTCCCTAATTCGATGCTCTGTCTGCTACCAAGCTCTGAATTTTCATGAAATTTTAGGTTTTAATTGGGTTTGGCCAGCTTATTATTTTTGTGTATTTTACTCTTCTGCCACATTGTACTGGGGATGGGTTCAGTTTTCATGTGAGAACTGACAGGTAGGTAAGAAGAAGAACTCGGCCTTTGCATAAACTTATGTTCTTAGGAAACCAAATTAAAATGTTTTTTGATGCCAAGGAAGGGAACACTCTGTTCAGGTTTCCCAGACAACAAAACTACAGCTTAAACTCGTAATACTTTTCATGATCAAATGACTTGCTTAATTATGATTGTGCCACTTCCTCCCAAATATTAGAGCAGCTTATTAACACAGAAACAAACAAAAAAGGCATAAATGTCCTCATGTTGTGAGGTGTGACCTTAGTGAAGGTTAATTATCACTCCTAAATCTTATTCTAGATTTCTTTGGCCTTCTCTTTAACCTGGAAAGAAATAGCTTTATTCTGTAGACATGTCTTCTGAAATAAATTGCACTTTTTTTTTTTTTTCTTCTGAGTTTGCAAAATGATGAAATACTGAGTAGACAATGTAAAAATGTGAATTTCATTTGTATCCATTATTTTGGCTTTTGACTGTGCATTCTCCCTGCCCATTTTCCCCATAATTAATATTTGACATCAGTAATCCGAAAATAAGACCTGTGTATATACAGACCTGATCTGAACTGATCTGTATACAAAAGACACACCCATCCTTCATAATAAACCATTAATAACCATTACCTACCTTAACTCATTAAACTTGTATGCAACCTCAACATATAACATGATCTGTGTGTTCCGTCTTTATTTTCCTTAAATTGCTTGCTGTCACAGGGTGAAATTAAAATTGGGGATAGTAATGCAACAGAATAAAGAAGGCAAATAAGTGCTTAGAACTCTTTATCCAGGATGTTTCCAAATACTTCCAGCTTGGGCTTCTGAAATCATTTACAGAACTTCATATTTCTTGTTTTGGTTTTTTTTTTAATAATTTGTACACATTTGCTGAAGAAGACAAAAACATCCTGTATTACATTTAGGCAAGAATATGAAAATAATAAGGTTGTTCCCAAATGTTTTCACCAAGCTTTCAAAGAAAATTTAAACTTGTTTTTTTAATACATACATTAAAGGATTCTTTTCCTGGGATGTCTGTGAGACATGAAAACACTTCAAGAGTCATTCCATCATCAAGACTTATACATTTTCTTATATTTCCCACAGATGTGTTAATGTGTAGTATAAAATACAAAGAAAGATGCAGAGAAATCAAATTCCCTGAAAAATGTACTTTGATAGATTCAGAAATAAGTCGAATTTCTTTAAGCTTAGAAAGAATAGTCCAGGTTTGAATACAACAGGACTATGCAATGCTTCAGTGCCCCTGAGATTAAGAAAGTCTCTCTTTTCTGAAAATCTTAACTTAAAACAAATGTGGTCAATAATTTTCTATACAAAAATCATTTAAGGGCCAAAGACATCCTGTGTTCACAAGCATTAGCAACAAATGTCAAACCTAAAACAGGAAAGTGGTTTCAGAAATGTAGCTCTCTGAGACACTGTTTAGTTCAATTTTATTGAACAGACTTTCTATCAACCTCCCATGATTTTATTTCCTGCATATGGATATATATCAGCAGACTGACAAATGTAGATATGTGGCAAAACTAGAACTTTCCCTAGAAAAATGCCTGTGAAGATAATTTCTATAACATTTCATTTGCTGATTTTCTTGTTTTTATTTTAGGGTCTTTCAGTTTCAGAAAAGGGAGTTGCAAGTCTTTAAATTCACTAATTGACATATTTTTGACATATGAATAGTAATAAGGTATAATGTAATATTATTTGCAATGACTTAATATGCTGGTTTTGGCTGAGATAGAGTTAATTTTCTTCACAGTAGCTGTAGTGGGGCTGTGTTTTGGATCTGTGATGGAAGCAGGGACAATAATACAAGGATGTTTTAGCTGAGTGGCATGTGAACACAGTCAAAGCCTTTTCTGCTTTTCCCACTGCTTTGCTACTGAGCAGGCAGGAGGTGCACAAGGAGTTTGGAGAGGGGACAGCCAGGACATCTGATTCCAGCTGGCCAGATGCCATCCCCTCCCATCATTATGCTCATCACATAAAACTTGGGGAAGAAGAGGGAAGGGGGTGACTTTAGGAGTGACAGCATTTGTCTTCTCAGCTCACTGTGATGGAGACCAGCTTGCTGGACATGGCTGAACCCCTGCCTGCCCATGGAAAGTGGTGAATAAATGTCTTGCTTTGCTTTTCTTGTGCGTGTAACTTTTCCTTTAAACTATAAAATTGTCTTTATATCAACCCATGAGTTTTCTCACTTTTATTCTACCTACACTAGAGGGGGAGTGAGCAAGCAGCTGTATGGGGCTCAGTTTGCTGGCTGGAGTTAAATTATGACTCTTAGTAAAATTTTCTTCATTCAGATCCACTGGGGTTCAGATAGGAAGCAATAAAAACATATATACAATGCAATGATATGAACCCAATCTTCTATCTAAGTAATTGCCAAACTCTTGAAGTCTCTTGTTTAAAATCTGTCATGTCTTAACTTTTAAAATATCATGTCTATTTGTCACACTATCTACTTTCCAGGCTTGGGGTAGCTGAGTCTCTTTATAATCTTATTCATGTAACATATAGCATTTATTTCTAATTTCGAATATAGTGCCAGAATGGCTGCAACTCCATTCCCCTATGGCACACTTGAAAATTCATGACCTTTAATATAAAATCAAATAACCTATTTCTACAGCATGGGACAGATAGAAGGCTATTCAAAAAAGACCCCTAAATTAATAAAGTTTGAGCTGTGCATTTTTGAGATGCCTACAAATATTTTAATAAGCAAAGACAAAGTTCAAGTCTTTGCCCACAAAGTGTTAGCAGCACCCTATAGAAAACTGGAGTTATTCATAGCTCGACATGGGGTTACTCTATTCTTATTTAAGAAAAAACAAACAACCTCTGAAGAGGGTTTTATTTTTCCATTAGGAAAAACTGATGTCTGTTACGTGTATGAATAATGTAATGAATACTGCAGTTAAAATTTTAGATAGTGTGAAGGGCATAGGTATTCAGATAAATTGAGGCAGAGTTGGTTTTTTCAGATATACTTTGCAAGAAAAGCATACTTTCCTTCACGCTAAACTGCTTTATACTTTGCTAGACATCACTCCTAGCTGTGACTGCTCCAGAAATGGAACTGTCTCCAGCAAGTCACAGATAATATAATGCCAATGTAGACACAGATACTATTTTTTAAACTGTAAATCTTCATACAGGAGTCATAAATTAAGTAAGGGAAATGAATAAGTTAAATACTTGAAACTGAATAAAATTTTTGCTTTGTTCTTTAAAAAAAAGGAAAAAAAAGAAAAACAACACATTTTTTTTTTCCCTAAAAGGAGAAAAAATGGAAAGAGCAAGTGGTTATATGAGATACTAAAAGACGTCATGCTGGAACTGACAAAGAATAACTACCTGAATTTTCAACATCAAATGCTTGTGTATTTAAATTTTAGTAGTGAAATTCAGGACCAACTAAGTCATGCTGAGCAGAGTCACAAATTAATTGGTTTTAAGTTTTGTTCTGGGGAGGGTGGCCTCTACCACTCCTGAATTTCCAACTCTGTGCAGGCTCCAGACTGATCTCAATAATGCAGCTAGCAAGAAAAATACTTTGATTAAAAATAATAATTGTAACTAATCATAAGTGCCCTGAAATAACAGCCAGTATCACTAAGCTGTGACTTATGCACTGAAATTATCTTATATGGAAATGGAGCATTCAAGATATAGCTATTGGTCTTACTAAGAAATTTTTTTTAAATCAACAATTAAAATATCTATATTACATTTATCTAATTATAACTGGAAAATATTTCTTCTTTTGTACTTTGAAATCGCAATATTGTTTACTCTGATTGCTCCAAATTTTTCATCTTTCTCTAGCACACATAAAACCCTCACTAACTCAGCACAGCTGCTTTCTGATTGTATTCTCCATGTTGTTTTCTCTCATGACTCTTATTCACATGTCCTGCTTAATACATTTAGAATTTCTCATTCTGAAGTTTTTAACACGGTAAAGTTAATGGATTCAAGGACAGCAGGACCAGGGCAGTGATCACCCTGTACTCAGCACTGGAGAGGCCTCAGCTCAAATGCTGCATTCAGTTTTGGGCCTTTCACCGCTAGAAAGACATTGAGGTCCTGGAATGAGTCCAGAGAAGGGCAACAGAGCTGGGGAAGGGTCTGGAGGACAAGTCCTGTGAGGAACTGGGGTTGTTTAGTCAGGAGAAAGGGAGGCTCAGGTGGTACCTTATCACTCTTTACTACCACCTGAACGGAGGTTGTAGCCAGTAGGAGTCGGTCTCTTCTCCCAGGCAACCAGCAACAGGGCAAGAGGGAATGGCCTCAAGCTCAGGCTGGACATCAGGGAGAGTTTCTTCACTGACAGGGTAGCTAGGTCTTGGAACAAACTGCCCAGGGAGGTTGTGGACTCACATCCTTGGAAGTGTTCAAGAAATGACTGGACATGGCATGTAGTGCTACTGCCCAGTTGGTATTGCCCAGTTGCTATTCAGTCGAAGGTTGGACACAGTGATCTTAGACATCTTTTCCAGCCTTCATGATTCTATGAGTCTTTGATGTTTCTGAGAACAATTATTGTAAAGGACAGAAAGGACTATTTTAAGAACTCCCTCTGTGCTTCCCATGTTCATCCAGCATCAGCAACTGTCAAGTACTGAAAGGCTCCCCAGTGAAATCTCAAAATACCCTCTTTATAACATTCACATCTATAGGCACTCTGGAGAAGGCTGAAGAACATTTATTTACATTCCCCATGTAATTTAATAGAGAGTAAGCAGTTTCTTTTACTGAAATATGTTTGAAAATTATGTAAAAATTGCTAATAAAATGAATGAAAATAAGAAAATCCTTCCAGAAATTCTGCAGTTTGTTTTTTTGTTGTTTTTTTTTTTTTTTTTTAATGGGTAATACTTTCTATTAATTTGTATTTCTTTATTTTCCAGTCATTCTGGAAGTTTTGTTTGGGTTTGAGGGTTTGGGGGTTTTTTAGTTGTTTTGTTTTTTTGGTGTTTTTTTTGGTTGGGTTTTTGTTTCTCTGTTTTTGTTTCTCTGTTTTTTGTTGGGTTTTTTATCTGTTTGTTTGTTTGTTTGCTTTTGCTGTTAGTTTTTGTTTTGTTTTGGGGTTTTTTTGGTTTTTTTTTTTGGGGGGGGGAGGTTTTTTGGGTTTTTTTGTACAGTGGAAAAGTTTTTTTTATGTTTTTTGTGTTGTTCTTGTCAGTATGCCATCTAAGATACAAGGGAAAAATAAACTGGGAAAATTTATGATAAAGGAAGACATATTGTAGTTCTCTTCTCCACTGTTCACATGCATATATTTTGATTTCGACTCTTTCAAGTATTTCAGCAGTTCAGATAATGTTTAGACATGATAAATAAAATCATAAAAAGACCTGCTACAACCAACCAATATTAGTGAATCGTAACTCAAAAGTCGTATGATAAACAAAACTGCACCCAAACTACTTTGATCAATTTGGGTCTTCAACAGAAATAAAGCAAATGTATCCTGAAGAATCTCCCTGGTTTTCCCATGCCTAATGATTACACATATATCACCCAAGTGATAAAATCCAATATTTGACACGTTGAGTTGACAGAAAAATGCAAGCAATTCATCTCATTACAAACAGTAGCCAAGAGAAATGGGTTTTGGACTATATTACTTCCATGTTCTTCAGTTTTGTCTACTTCTACAGTACTAGGCTACCTAGGTGAGGAGTTTGGCTTTGACCACTTGAAATGGGAAAGGAAAAAGCTGTCTGTGTGTGTGTCTTCAGGGCATGTAGCACAAAAACACAAGGACAAGTAACAGAATATACCTTAATTTAAAAATCCATGAGATTAACAAATTATAGAAGAAGAAGGACTTTTTGTGAAGTCCTCTGTGAGAGCCAGAATTTATATTGTCTTTCTACCTCTTTCTATCTTTTGACTAAAAGGTCAGATAATTGTGGCTACAAAGAGCATTCCACATCCAATTTGAAAAGCAGGCATCATCCAAAATTTCTTAAAGACACTAATGATAAATTTAAAAGTGCCCAAACCTAGACATGAAGTTCAACAATTTTGAAATAATATTTTTAAAACAATAGTCAAGTGCAGGATATGAAAAAAAATATCATAAAACAGCTAAAAGCCCATATGAAAAGTTTACTCAGGATGAGCAATGTAGTTCCAAGGTGAGAAATGGATATTCTAATTTCTAGTGGTTTGTTCTCAAATCAGTGTTTTGAGAAAACAAGTGATAATGTATCTGAGAAGCCAGATTCAAAATCAGGAACTGAATGTTTGAATATCTTTGAGGGGTTGCAGTAACAAAATTTAAAACTGTGGTATTGCATTGAGATACAGTTATTTAGCTTTAGTTAGCTGAAGAGAGCTACAACTGAATAACAACACATATAGTTTATCTGCCAGAATCCTAGTACCTGAAGATCAGAAGAGAGTCTATTTTCTTAAGCATCTTCCACATCAATTACCTAATGGTAATAAAAATTCTCCAGAGATATTAAGAGTTGGACTAGGGAAGGAACAAAGCACTTTCGTCTAACATATATCCCTCTTCCACAAATCATACTCTGAAACCACTTAGCTCAAAAATCACTTAGCATAAAACAGCTCTCAAGAGACTAGCCTGATAAAATATTTGATCTAAGCCCTTCCCCCTCATTAAGGTCTCTAGTCTCTGTATTGTAGATTCATGCATGCCTGACTTTAATATCCCATAATTCAGAAAATATACACAGGAGACAGAGTATTGATATGATAGGGAGCTTCACATCTCTATGCACCTTGACCTGCTGAACTAAAGCTGATGGTCAGTCAGCTGCAAACATTCAGCTGCTCTTCCTTGTAAAATACAGAAGCAATGAATATTAGGTCCATCAACAGACCACACAAAGCCAGCTGTCATTTGGCCCATTTTTCACTGCCTTCTCTAGACATTATTCACCCTGGAGGCTTTCAGGATCTGCCTGATGTTTTTGTTTGTATCTCAGTACAGTGGAGTTTTCAGAAAGGATTATTTTAACTTGATAATCTGAATAGTGATCTAATAGGGGGGCAGCTGTGGCATCTGAGTCCCAGGGGCTATTTATTGTCAATTAGTATGAATCTTAAACATATTCCTTTCATACTTTACTTGGCCTGTTCTTAAATAAAGGACAACACTCTCCGGGGGGCGTGAAAATGAGTGCATGGCAAGGACCAGTGAAATGAACCTAAACAGAAAAACCATGAGGAAACTTCAAGATTAATTAGTGAAAGACTAAGGATAATGAGTCTTTGTGGTGGGGAGAAAACTGATAACAAAAGCAAAATTTGATCATATAAGGTGCCCAAAGGGACATTGCAGCAAAAATTCAAGCTGTCAGGTTTAAATCATGCATTACCTTATAACCACAACTGTATTTCTCTGTAAGCCACTCTAGGACTTCAGTGGCATTTTTTTTGCATGTTTGTTTGGTTTTTTGTTTGTGGGGGTTTTTTTAAGGAAAATTTATGCTTCGAGAAAGTAGAACCTTAAAAGCCCTGTGCAGGAAGATCAGCTGTGAGATGCCATACGGTGGAACTACAGTCTGCATGTGTCATCCAGGAGATAAGGATGTGAGAGGACAAGGCAACACCATGGCAAGGCCGCTGTTTCTGCCTGGACACCACAGAGTGGTATCTGAGACCATAATTTGCTTTCCAAGTTTAGAATACTAATAATAACAAATCGAATACTAATATTAATAATATGGAAAATATTTTCTGTGTCTATACAGGAACAAAGGAGAAAAATTACATCTTTGATATGGTAAAGTATCAAATATGCCCTATTGATACATATATATCAAATATATATATTTTGGTATGGCTTTGAGAATAACAACAACTAAAATAAAAAATAAAATTGAGAGGCCTCATTATGCTTAGGTCATTTGAAGCAATGTGATAATGAAGTGCCATATGAAGCCCAGTAAATATTACAAGTCAAAAAATACATGCATTAATCCTAGAGCATGTTTCCTTTAAAGATTTTAAATATACCATATTTAAAAGGAAGCAATTACATCACAGTATTGATTCCAATGATGGATAATCAATATATTGATGATTGTAAACAGACGTGGCTCAGCTGGTTGTATTCTCCTAGAGAAACCTGAAATACAGAAAAATAAAACAAAGTTGAAGTCAGAGAATCAGAAAAGGCTTTAGAAGTTAGTTTAACTTGCTTATAATGTACTTATGATAACACCAGTTTATTCAGACTTAATTTATCTGCAATAAAGTGGTCAAAAGGTTAGTCCAAAAGCATAAAATTTTACTCAGCACTAAACAGTCATTTTCTGAGGGCAACTACCTGTTGGAGATAGGGGTTATGAAAGGTCACAGGAGAAAGAGCGAGTTAAAATAATTAATACTGCTTATACCAACCCATTCCTGAAATTATTTTTAAATAAATGAAAACTTCATATTTTTTATTTGAGTGTTCTCCTATGCAATGTTAAAATAATTGAAGCAAAACTTTGGCAGAGTGTCCCAAGAAATGTGTTTTACATACACTTTTTTTAGAATTCAGTGTTATTGAGAATTATATAGAGAAATCTTTGTTTGATAAAATGCTTAACTTTTGCACACAAAGTGTTAGCTATACCATTGCAGCACAAAGGACCACAAAATCAGAAAGAGACAACTCAACGATTATGAAGATCAATAAGGAAAATGGAACTTCCAGACTGGCAGGATAATCAAGGAGAAAGAAGGGTATCAAATGGGATAAAGTGAATGATCCATTCTTATAAAAGAATTCTGACACATCTACTCCTGACACAGAGATGTGTTCCATTTCCTGGAAATTAAGGTGAATATAATATAAAAATGTTAGTACTCTGAGCACTAAAAAAATAGAGATTGGTAATGAAGATTTTGAAAAATAAAACAAATGTAATCAAAGGTGTAATATTTAACAGATTTATTTAAAGTCCCTTTCTACACATGTTTTGAATAAAAAAACAAATATTGCTTGATCATACTCTGTCTTTCACTGTCTGTATGAATAAATCAGAGCCATATCCTAAAAATTTGGGCCCTGGCTATTTATTTAAGAAACTAGATGGTTTGAAATTAGTGAAATAAGGACTTGTTGTACAAGGAAGCCGGGAGCACGACATTTCTGAGTACTGGTGTTTGTCCCTCTTTCTCTGGTGGATCTCTGTGCACATAAGTCACAATCCAAGAATCACTCATTCTGGAAGGGACCTCAGGTGTTCTTTAGTCCGGATAGCAGTGTTGGCCCAAACAGGTTTCTAAGGGCTTTATCCAAAACCTCCAAGGATGGAGAGTGCCTGTCTAGACAGGTTGTTACAATCACCGTTTTCCTGAGGGAAAAGCTCATCTCGGATCCAATACAAAATTATTTTTTTTTTCAATTTAGGCCTCTTTCACTATGCTCTACTATGAAAATCCTGGTTACATCTCCTTCATGATCTCCCTGTAGAACCTGGGGTAGCTGTGGCATGTCCTCAAATCCACCTCTGACTCTGCCTGAAAGACATCTGTTCCCCCAGTCTCTCTGCATGGAGCAGCAATTCCAGATTCAAATCATGCTGATGGCTGCTACTGAACTCACTGAAATTTGTCAGTCCTTTCTGTACTAGAGGCTCACAGCTAGGCACAGATGTTGTCTGACGACTGCTGGCTAAAAGGAGATAATATTTTTCTTAGTTTTCCCAGCTTTTCCTGGAGTAGCGAGTAGCCCTAGATGAACTCTCTCTGGTTCAAGTTCATCTTGCTTTTCATCAGAACACCCAGGTCCTTTCTCCAGAGCTTCTCCTCAGCCAGTGCATATCACTGCCAAGGACTATACCTTTGAAGGAGCAGGACTTTGAATTTGTCCTTGTTGAATTTGATAAGGTTCTTGCTTGTCCTTTTCTCCCCTTTTGTATGGGTCCCTCTGTGAGACAGCTCTTCTCTCAAGCACATTGGCTGGTGCCTTCAGTGTCACATCATCTGCAAACTTGTTGGGAGTGTCATCTGTTGCTGTTGGCCACGATGTCAAGCAGAAGTCACAGGACAGACGTGTGCAGTACTGCACTTGTCACTGGCCTCCAACCAGGGTACCACCCATTAATCACAGCCCTCTGTGCCCAGTCTTCCAAACAACTCTTTTACAGATTCATTATCCACTCGTCCATACTGCAGTATCTTGGCTTGGGTTCAAGAATGTTATGGAGAACAGTGTCAAAAACCTTGCTAAAGATGGGATAAATGACACCTACTACTCTCCCCTAGTCCACAAATCCACTGATTTCATTATAAAAGGCAAATGGTTTGGGCAGGCATGATTTATCCCAGGAAAATCCTTTCTGACTACTTCCAATAACCTTTGCCTCCTTGAAATGTTCAGAAGCATGTTCCAAGATTTATAGGGTTTTCAAGAAAGTTACTTCACATTCTTCCAGGGGTGGAAGTAAGGCTGACCAATGTGTAGTTGCCTAGATAATCTTTTTGGTCTTTCTCACTTTTTTATGTTGCTGTCGGGGGCAGTAGGGTGATTTGTCCTATGCAATTTTTTTCTGAGTATTTTTGTTTTTCTCTGCTGTTTCTCTTTTAAACTAAATTGATTTATTCATTAATTAGAAAATCCAATAAAATATCCAGGTGTTATTTTGATATTAATACAGACTAATTCCTTGTTTACTACTTCTTCCATTCAGAAGAAAGTGACTACCAGTTGACAAATCCACAAATATGATTTTTTCTTTTCACTAACAGAACTCCTTCCTCTAAATTAAATGGCAAACTGCAACTGGTGATAGTAAAGTTCATGTGTTTTCAAGCATGTTCTGGGCAAGCAAATGCTTGCTAAATACTTTTTTGATTCTTTAGAGTATGAACAATCTACTTATTTAAAAATTCTTGTTGAATATGTCATGAACACTAACAAAAAATTGAACAATTAAAGTCTTTAAGGTTTGCATTTTCATTCAATGAAGATAATGATCTCACTAAAAACAATCTCCCTTAATTTCCTATAAACTTAGAATAATTTATTCACGGGAATTGTGACTTTACTGAATGTTCTGAAAACACTACTGTTGGACCACCAAGAAGGTATAGAGAATATACTCCAAAGGAGTATACTTTTCAATTGACATAAAATTTAATGAGTCAACTCCTTAAAGTATCATGAAGCTATTCTTTTTCTTTTTTCAACTGAACACAATTATGGGTAATCTGCCAAAAAACTAAATACAGGGTTTGTATTAAGAATATTTGAATCTACTAATCCTAAGGCCTGATCTTCTTTCATGTAGTTTTTCCTTTCCCCAGACATATATATCTCTTTTTTGGCATTTCAGGTTATATTTTCTATTGTCTTTTTCATCACAGCCATGTGGTTTTCCTCCTCTCATTCTTAGATTTAATTCTTCTCTTTCTTCCTTCTGTTTCAGTCTCTCATAGCTCAGACATGTTTTTATTTTTGTTTTTCTTTCTGGTCTCCTTTCTTTCACCTTTAATTTTCTTCTTTGCCTGTTCTAGTTAATTTTATCAATGGTACCCCGAGCTCTATCCTCTCCTGTGGCTATGTTTCCTCTTCCCCTTTTATATTAATTTATGTAAGTCAAATATCCAGGAAATGCCATATACTAATATGATATGCACTTTAAGGAAGCATTATCTGGGAAATGTGAATGAAGCTGCTTCCTTATTCACAAAAGGTTGGATAAAGAGAAGGCTGCTTTTAATGAGAAAATACTAGAGTGATTCCATTTGAGTCCAATAGTTCAATGAAGAACATTTCTAATATAAGATGGCTGATTTGAAGTTTTGTAAAACTTTGAAAACAATGCTGTCTATTTTTTCTGAATAAAATGGCTAAAACTGTAACATCTCCTGTACGTGACAGTAATAGTGAAGTTTAATTTCAGGTTTAGCTAAAATTAGATAAATCTTATTCTTTTAAAAACTATACTTCATTATATCCATCATCAGGATATTTTTAATTTGTATAGACCTGGAATAAATTATGTCAAAAGTTACATCAGTTATAAGAACAATCAGCCCATTAACTCAGATAAGCAGTAATGTTAAAATCTTTGTCAGTCATGCTCCTGTATCCCTTCACTTCGCAGAAGAGATGTTAAATGGTACAGGTACACACAATTACACCACTTGTCCTACTGCCAGAACATCTAAAACAGGAGTGAAGATTACAAACTTCACTACAAAAAATAGCTGGGTTTTTTCTTTGTTGATATTAATTTATCCACTTGTCCTAGTTAAGCTTCTACAATTAATGATTTCCCAGCCCTGTAATTTATCAAGGTCTTTCTGGAAGGCCTTTTGGTCTCCAAAGGAGAGAACAGTTTCTCCCAGTTTTGTATCATCAACAAACTTGTTTAGGGTCTCTTGAGGTCCTACCTTAAAGTCCTTTCTGAAGTTGTTGAGGAGCACAGGGCCTAAGAGAGAGCTCTATGGCACCCCACTAGTGACAGGTTGCCAGCACATATATAGTGTCCTTATATTTCTCCAAGGATGCACAGGAAGTTCTTCTGGGACATGCTGGTCTCAAGTGTGATGAAAGAAAAATCTAAAATGTTTAACTTTTTATTCATGTACAAAAACTATTTCAAACTACTATTTTCTTATGCTCACTTTACCTCAGCATTTATCTTGAACTGGGCACACTTCCTAAAATAAGCCATGAAATACACTCAGCTTTTTCATCCATACATCTTTTCTTTCCGACTAAACTCTTTTCTTCTCTAATTAAAACATCTTTTAGCCAACTAGAGAGCACAGCCTGTCAAGTGACACACTTAGAAGGAAGGGTTTAGTATATACACCCTTGGGCTCCTTTCCTCAAAAAGGTTATCTAACATTTATTTTTTATAAACTTTACTAGGAAAAAGTTTCAGAATGTACTTTCCAGAATAAAGTACAGTACATTCTTTTTTTAAACTATTGATTTTATTCTTCTGTGCAAAGAGGCCAACTTGCCATTTGAGATGAGCTCAGGAGACTTCAATTAAACCTTAGGGCCATCAGGTCTTCAATCCAGTTTTGCATTTTAAAATACAGTGATGCAATGTCAAAAATGAAGCACAGAAAATTCTCAAAGGAAAGAAAGAAAGAAAGAAAGAAAGAAAGAAAGAAACTTCATGCCATTGCTCAAACTTAGGGATGATAATTTAAAGGCAACCAATTGCTATCAAAACCCATAGATGAGTAGTCAGATGAAACAGTGTCTATTGCGCAGCTTATAGTGATTGTAATCTCTCACAAGCCATGTTTTGAAAGCTGTTTTACATAAACTTTTAGTAGTGACAACATATTGAGATACTACATATTCATGAATCAGTGTCAGAGTCACAAGATCTCATAAAATTTGGTTGTAATCAGAAAGGAGAACAGTAGAAGTCAAGCTCATGTATCAAATTTAGCTTCAGGTTTTTCAATATGATTTTATTGTCCATGTTGTTTGACATATTTTGTACACTCCAAAACAAAGAGATCAAGCCATTCTAAGCTGTGTATATTATACTCCTGCGCTATAGTCAAACTATTATTATTCTTCAACATTTCTTGTTGAAACTATTCTGGGCTTACCCAAAAAGGAACAGACATGTTTCTGGGGGAAAAAAAAAATCATCATATTGTGGATAATTCATTAACTAGAAAAGAAGCTTCAGTCGGTGATAAATGTGAACTTCAGCAACAGTCTGGCTAGCTTTACTGAATATACTTGACATTTGGAAGTATTGTTCAGACCTGACTGATGGTTTATGAAATGCCAGTATTTTGAATTAATATCTTTAAACAAAGAGATAGCACAGTATATTCTTCAAGGTATTACAATTTAATTAACTTTTCATATAGTTTTATTTTTCTAATAATATAATTACTTAGATATATTGATTTTTTTAAAAAATACAAGTCTCATAAATAATAAATGCAAAATGAAGCTCACACAGAATTACAGAACTATGTTTGGTAAAAGCTACAATAATCATTTTCTGCTCACTATTTGATATATCTTTAATTTTAAAAATCCTACTATATCTAAGAGTGAACTTAATGGAAGTGTTCCTCTTCTTGCCAAATAAGAAAAATGCACCGTATAATGCACAAATAATTCTTGGCTAACTTCCTGCAAGTAAAATTCTCTATACCTCAATTCTTTTGCTTGTCACACAGGAGAACTTCACTGTTCACTTTGTCTATTAATAAAATTCCAAAACTTAAACACCGCAACTCATAACAACTGATCAGAATCCCACTGAGAACACACACAGAGAGCTGCAGTAAGAAAGAGCAATTAGACCTATTAATTTTTGCTATGTTTTTATAACCCCAGCTTACATATACCCTGAATGCTTTTTCCATCATTAATTTTCCCAGCATTATTTTTCTCCTCAGCTAATAAATTTGTATTTTAAATCAATGCTAACTTTATTCCTCTAATAAGATAATAATTCAAAATGTACCTACTCACATTATAACCAAAATAGAAATTCTGCTTTTCAGAAGTGTACTATTAAGCTGCTTTTAAAAATATAAGGAATACTTACTACTTGAAGATCAATTTCTCTTAAAGATATGGTGGATTAAAAGCTGATTACAGGGTCCATTCTTTCCCTTTGTAGGTAGTGGAAATGTTTTATGAGTGTTAGAAAGAAAATGGAACTGTCAAAATGGAATATAGATAAATTTATAATGAATTAGGGCAAAGATTTTCAATAATGATAAATGAAAATTCAAAATTTTTGGGCTTCACTGCACTGAAACTCAGCAAACCTATTAAAATGTTCTTGGTTTCCTCTCTTGGCTTCTGAGTCATGCTGCCACAATATTTAGGAACTTTGAAATAAAGCTTCCTCATTTAATTTGAAATTCAGGAATTGACATGTAATAGGTGAACTCTCTGTTATCTTACAATCAACGAATCACTAATATTTACCTTTTGCTAGTAACTAAACATTTTTAAAAAGCAACAAAAAACACCAAAAACACCACCCCAAACAAAAAAAAAAAAATCCCACAAAAACAAAAACCAATTTCTATACCTTCCTAAAAAGAAATAAGAATTACCTGGGGTTTGTCACTTTAACAGCTACAAAGTGTTCAAGTGTCTCAAACATATGCTTGAAAAGAAGTAGAGAGTTTCTTTTGTATTGGCCTATTCTCAATACTTCAGTAGCAACTAAACTATGACTATGTGCCAAAAGGCTTTCATCATTTAATCCCTTTACTTTTCCTCAAGATATTTAGTGGAAATGTTAGGAAAATTGTTACTTTTTTCCTGACCCTCAGCCAAAAGAGTCTTAGATATATATTGCTTTAGGCCAGAGCACAGGCTGGTTTCAGTTTGCTATGCAAAAAAAACACTCAAGAGGAAAAGGAGAGGGCAAAATCAAATGTACACATTACTAATTTGGTGTTTGAGAAAGCCACCAAATAATAACATTTTCTCCTTTCTTTCCCTAACCCTTCCACATATGGTGCATCGCAACTCAGCAATTTATGCCACAGTTTTCACCCTACACCAAATCTGAGATTTCTTGGCATGCTTACTTTTCAGGTATGTAACCATATCAGCAGGATGCAATCTAAGTCTAAAAAGCTGGTTTAAAAGTATTTTTTAAAAATCAGGTCTAAGAAGATTTCTAGATTTAAAAATAGCAATCTTATCAAAAGTTTTGTTCACTGTTGATAAAATCATGGTTTTAGACTAGACATAAACCTGCTTCGTCACAAGCCAAAATCTTATTCCATCTTTTCATTAGCTATGCAGAGCTCAAATACACCCATTAAATAAAGTAGAAAAGGCCATTATGTGAATCAGTTAATTAATTGATGCTTTTGTAGAAGCATAAAATCATTAAGGTTGGAAAAGACCTCCAAGATCATCAAGTCCAACCTCTGATGTAATACCACTATGCCCATTAAACCACATGAAAAAGTGCCCTGTCCAGTTATTTTTTGGGCACTTCCAGGGATGGTGACTCTACCACATCTCTTGTATTACCAGGACTCACAAATATAACACAGAAAAAAAAAAATTGTTTGACCTTGAATTGCAGCTCACAATTTGTTTAATGTTACTCATCTAATAAAGTATTCTCGGTATATAGGGTTTGGCACTGGCTCTTTGAAACATTCCAAATGTACAGAATTATGCCATACATTTGAAAAATTTCCACTGTTTTTTTTTTTTGTCTGCACTTGAAAAATATATTTTGAGTTAAGTGAGGTCAGAATTATGCAACAGAAAATTCCTCTTCAGAAAGATAAATCAATAAGATGAATTAGAAACATCTACAAGACTGAAAGTTAGCAAGAATTCCTTTGGAGTTCTATACATAAAACCATAATGCTTTAACCACTTGCTAAATGCTTAGAGTTCAAATAAAATGCAGCCCACACAGAGAGATATGCAGATATCTTTCATTTGTGATGTCATTAAAATAATACTTTTGTCTTTCCTGTATGTCACACATATAGCTATTGCCTACAGAAAAGTATAAAATAATGTCAGAAGACAGTCTACTGTAGATTTCAGTATTTTAGAGGCTGAAAATAGTATATTACAGCAACTGAGAAAAAATCCTAGTTTTTGAGCTCATAGTTTCCTCTTGGCAAAAATAGAATTGTATATGGGACATGTATATTTGAAATCCTCTAGGTCATCAAATTGGCTCCCCTCCTTGATGTCATAAAATGTAGGTCTGGTATTTCATGAGATGTTCTGTATCACCTTTCTGTTCCGCTCTTCTTTCTACTTACAGTGTGACTGAATGGCAAGATGACTGGAGATAATTTTTATGTGAGTGAAGGAAGCATAGAAAATGTTTGGCTCATACCCTGGTCTTATTCCAGAGTTACTTCTTCAAGACTGACACAGGAATAATATTTCATGTAAGAATAAAAATTTAGGTAAATTCTGGATGTACCTGGAAAGGAGTAACTATGTTATGTAAATGTGTGCATTGCATGGATCTTAAAATGCAAAGATTTTCCTTAGAGATGTTGATAATAGTTTTGCAAAATACATGAAGTAGATTTTTCCATAGTAACTCATGATACTTCTGATAATTTTTTCTTAATAAACCTAGATCTACTCTTTTTAACAGACTTATCATATGCATAAATATATCCATATTTCTTGTGGCCTGTAACTCTAGGTCTTTGATTGGTTTTCTGTCTCTTTTCCCAGCTTCATTACTTTCTGAAATACTGGTTCAGTTTTCACAGATATTGCAAAAATGGATCTTGTGGATGCAGCTAGTTTTGAAATAAATGAGTAAAGTTCAGCTACAAATGCAGAAGAAAGGAAGAAATTTAAAATAGTGTTCTACCACTGTGCCTAAATCAGGCTGCATTAATTATAGCTGGTGGAGGAAAATACCACTTAAAAATTATATGCTGTGCATGATGTTACAGCAAACATATCTTGCTGTATTTATGCATCTATTGGATTTTTCTAGCTCACTGAAAATAAATATAAATTATCTTGTTTTCACAACATTAATGAAGATTTGATATCTTTGGTGATATAGGAGCTAGTTTCTTCTCTTTCCCCTTTGCCTCATAAATCTTTCTGAGGAAGGTGTAGTTACTCCAATACGTTGTTGATTTTTATACCATCTTTTGGGGTCAGGATAATGAGTTACAAAAATTATATTGATCTCATGTCAACTAGGTAAATCTTCCATGACCTTGTATTTTTTTTTCTTCCTCTCATCCCCTGTCCCCTTTAGTTTCCTCTATTAATTTTTTTAACACATCCTAGAGTAAGCTGCTTTCTGTATACAAATGATTCAGGAAGGCTGAAGATAAAAAAAAAGCATGTTAATTATTTGCTGCATTGCAATAAACTTCTCTTCACAGGTCCTCTAAGTACAGGTAAGTTCAATTATGCAGTTGTTCAATTATATTCTTATCCCTGTACTGGTGTTCCTTCACTGCCATTCTTCCTTCTGCCTTGAATGAACTCTGGGAAATAGTAGATTAAAAAGACCATTTTAGGACAAGCTGGCACAATAATCTCACTTTGATCTTCCATAGGAGTTCTGCAACTTTAAATATTGATCATAGAAAAAATGCTGCTTCTCCTCAAGATATTACTGAAGAAAAGTCCTTGTGTTATTGCCCACAGTCATAAAGCAAATGCAGACATTTTACTTTTTGTCGCAATAAGAGTTTCAGGACTATACAGTGATAGGAAGGGTTATCTTAAGAATCCAAAAGTAGAAACAAAGACCAAAGTATCTCCTGAAAATAGTTAACAAACACATTAAATTCCCAGACATTATCTTGAAAACTGGAATTCTATGTTTGTGCCACAGTTTCTCCTTTCTCAGTAATCATACCACAGAATCAGTATTGTCTATAATCTTCAGCTATGTGATAGGCAATGACATTCACATCTGCCTTATTGTTCTGAGCTTTATATATATTCTGAAAGAAACAGAAACTTTGGTAAAGATAATGTGTGAGGCAATCACAGGTTTATAATACTGTGGTCATAGACAATGAAGACTATTTTCCAGACATCTGTGATGAAACATAAGAAAATTCCTCACCAATTGTATTTTGTTTTCTGCTCTTAAATCTATAACATGCTTAGGAGTTCTGGCACTTTTATTCTCTCTAAGATTCTCTCTTATTTCAACAGTATTTGTCAACTGACTGCTACAGATAATATGTAGGAAAATTAAAAGCAAGTGTGGTATTTTGGTGACATTTTTGTTTCCCTCTTGTTTGTCTCACTTTTTACTCTTCTGGACGAGGCTTGAAAATAATGGACATTCTTTAGAAATTCCTTTGTTTTTCTTCCATGACAATATATGTTTAGGGCTTGGGCAATGGCATGGGAGTAAAAGATTCTCCTAATAAAACAAACTCAAGAACTAGAAATATCCTTGGAGAAATCATTATTGGCAGAAACAAAGCCACAAACACTTTTAAGCAGCCTTACTAAAAAAAAATACCTCATTTTAATATATTAATAATTAGAAATAACCAGCATTATTACCACTAAAAGGAAGCTTTGTATTCACAAATGAGAAATCATATTCACTAATAATGACATTGTTATAACACAATAGCAGGCATTTTTAAAATCATTGAAGGTTAGAAAAAAGACTCAAGGTATTGTAACAGAACCTAGAGAAGAGGTAGACCTTGTTGCCAAATTGTCATATCTATTAAATAAAAATAGGAACACAATCAATATCAGCCACTGAGAAAATAAAATTACTTAAAGCAACCACATTAATTTCTCAAATCTAGTGGTTAGTTTCTCCCCACAATGTTCCCACAGCTTTTGTCAGGTAGATTCAGTCACTGACCAGAACTAGCAAAATTAAAAGAAAAAAAAATCCAGATATGATGCCAGTTTTAGAAATGGTATCCTTTTACTCTGTATTTTGATTATGTGAGTCACTAATCAATGTTTTATCTTACATTTTTTAGGGATTTAATAATTATACCAAGCTTAGAGTTCAGCAGAATAAGCCAAATGTATTCTATCAACATTCCTCTGCAATTTTTCTGTACTGCAAAGAGAAGAAATTTACAGTTCATTCCTTTAGAAAAAAGAGGATCTCTCAAGGGTAGAATATTTTGATTACTACATAAAAATACAAAAACTTTGTTTTACATACTTTTCATATCCTGAGGTAAATTTAAACTTAGTAAAGTGGCTGAACCAAGAGAAAAAGCTTTATCAATATTCTGACATTGATGCAATGAAAAAAATATTGAATATTCCTTCTAGGTGTAGCATTTTCATCAACTTCCTTTAATCTCACCGAAATATTTAAACTGTTAATATTGTCACTCTGCATACAAATCAGTGTTGTAACAGATTTGCTACATACACCATACAAGAAGCTTATGAGCTGCAAACACAGAGACACATAAAGCATTATAACTTGAATTCTCTTTCAGAATTTAATTTGTAGACACTCAAATTTTCTGGTTTCTAGACCTGCCACTAGAAAAGGGAATATTTGTCGATCCATGTGATTGGAACTGTGATAGTGCACTGTGCTTGTGAAATAAGAACAGCAGGCTAGCATACTGAGGGTCTACTCCATACTACTAATTAGGAAAGTGAGATGAGACAGCTTTAGGTGCTATGCTTCACAGCAGAAAAATTGTTCAAAGAATTCAAATAAAAGGTGGTCTCTTGACTTATTCTTTCATTGGACTGTATCCAGAGATCTCTCCTTGAGACTTCAGTCTGATATTTTGATTTAGATGGATAGTCATGCTGAAAAAAACCCACTAGGATTTATGGAAACTTAATAATCTTAATATCCCAATGTGATAGTCATATGGGTAAAATGGTGATTTCATTATGTGTCTATGAAAGGCATAATTTTCGGTGTGAGCTCTAGTTAAGTGAATACAAATGGAGTCTTACTTGAAATAGCAGTCAGTAAATAAGCAAAAAGTATTTAGGTAGGAGAATAATTAAAAGATTAAAAAAAATGTTATATTGCATTTCAAAAATGTTGCTGTTGAGTAAATACCACTTATGAATAATTTCCATAGTGCTGAATGTATATAATATCTTTTTACCCAATATATAGGAAGAAATCCCTGGTAGTACAATTAATACTATGCAAGATGTTGTTTTAAAAGGTCTGCAAGAGACACAGAGCTACCTCTCCCTCTACTGTAATTGCAATTTTGAAACTAGCCAAAGCAGTGCTCCTTTTAAAACTTGCTATTGCTATGCTACTGTTGTATGTTGGGCTGGGAGGCATTTAAACAGAAAAAGAGTGAGCTGGAAAACACTCAAAAATTCTCAGTCCTGAGCCAGGTTTTGACTAATAAATATAAATTAAAAGTAAACAAACCAACAAATAACACTACCACAACAATCCCCCCACACACACACAAACCCTCAAATGAACAACTCCCCTTAGTAAGTATTTAAATACTTCAGTCAAAATTATGTGGACTGAAGGCATTTCAGGATCAAGTGGCTGTCCTGAAAACCTTGATTGGTGGTCCTTAGACTGGATTTATGTTATCTCCAGCTGGTTCAGTTGGATGAGCTTTTAGACTCAGCTCGCCTCATGCAGACACAAAGCTGTAGAGGGAAAAAACCCCAATAACATCACCATCTCCCTATCTACCACTAGAAATAACTGTTTTTTAAAGCCAGTACCTTGGTCTTGTTGCATACCTTCCTTAACAGGTGAAATATTCTTTCATTATAGCCCCAGACCCCAGCTTCTCTGGTACTAGGGTAAACAAGATTCCTTTGGTGTTGGAGGACTAAACTCCATACCATGACCTAACCATGCTAGGTACTTACCCACAGAAGTACCCACACAAGTATGATAGAAGATGACTCCCACCCAAATCCTCATATGTACATGGACTTAATAGGAATTTCTTTTGCACATGCATTTGAAACTCTGTGCTCAACTTTTCTGAAACTCCAGCTGTTTTGATTGTATTGTGTTTAACTTCATGACTCCCACATCTGCTTTTCACTTACTTGCTTGTGTTTGTATAGAACCATAAAAAGTTTTGGGTTGGAAGAAACCTTTGCAGATCTACTGCAAGTCCTTGCTGTGAATGGTGACACAATTCACTAGGTCAGGCTGCTAAAAGCCCCATTCAACCCTGAACAATTGCAGTGGTGTGACAGCCACAACTTCTCACTCTCATCATAAAATATTTCCTGCTTAAGTTCAATTTAATATACCTCTTCCAGTTTAAAACCACTACCCCTTGTCTTGTCACTGCAGGCCTTGGTAAAAAAAGTTTCTCTCCACCTTTCTTTTAAGATTTTTTTGTATGTTGGAAGGCCTCAATAAGGTTTCCTCTCCAGACTGAACACCCTCAGAAATCTCAGCCTTTCTTCACAGGAAATGTGTTCCATCCTTCTGGCCATTTTTGTGACCTTCCTCTGGACCTGCTCCAAGATGCTTATGTCTTGCTTGTACTGATGAGTCCAGAGTGTTGTGCAGTACTCTAGGTGGAGTCTCATGAGAGTGGGGTGGAGTGGAAAGGAAAAATCACCTCCCTTGATCTGCTGCTGGCCACAATAATTTTGATGCAGCCCAATGTGACGGCCTTTCTAAGATGAAAGTTCACATTTCCAGCTCATATCAAGGACTTTCTGCTTGGCTTTGTTGTATTCATGAGGCTCATACTGACCCACTTCTACAGGGTGGCAAGGTCCCTCTGGATGGCAACCCTTCCCTGAAGTCTACCAAACCTTCCGTGTTTCTATAACAGCAGACAGGCACTTGTATCTGCATTTCTGGTGTAAAAATCCAAAGGTGGAGGACATTCACAGTGCTTCCATAAGCACACATAGGTTTTTGGTTTTTTCATTTGGATTATCTATTGCTTGACTGATGGTGTGAAATACATCTTCTATACAAGAAAAAGTTATTTATTTCCTTCAAAAAGAAAACAGGTTTCTCTTATGTGAGTAGACCATCAAGTCCTTCAAAGAGATAGAATTTCCCAGTACTATGTGGGAAATCTGCATGACTGGGCAATAAGCACCAGATCAGTCTGCTTTTTAATATGACCCAGGATTAAAAAAGTACTTTCAATTGAAATCGTAATTTATTAGTATAATATTATTTTTTCACGGTAGGTTGGTTCAGATCCCAGTATAAATTTCTGTATTGCTAGGAAAGATATCACTTTCATGAAGTGGCAAGGCAAAAAAATCACGCTTTATCTCCCCTATGTATTAGCTAATCCACAGTTTTGAGAAGCTCTTTCTGAAGACTTATCTCATAGAAACTTTAATCTCTATCAGCAGTTCTCCTAATACATATTCCCAGTTGCGAGTATATCCCCGCTTCTTGCTTAGTAATTTATTCTATCCTGGGATTTGTGTGAGGTATTAAGAAACAAAACTAAGAACTAGAATAAAATACATAGGAATGTACCCAGGCCAAATATCTTAAAGAATTGGGCTGGCAAATAGCTTCCAGTAGAACCAGTGACCAGTTGGATGCACAGTGCTCTTAAAGTACTTTGAGGTTCTGAGTCTTCAGAGTTAAGTAAATCCAGAGGACAATCATAGGACCATTTATAGGATCAAAATAAAATTAATTAGTAATGTTAAACCTGAAAACAAATTTTAAAAATTTTTAAAAGGTTTAAAAAAAGACAAGAGGGAAATATATACATGGGGATCAACATATGAAGTAGAAAAATTGCCATTTGACCTCTTTCTCTCTTTCTGGTAGAATGATTATAACATCATTATGTTTCAGGAACTTAATGAACGTTTATAAAAGTATTCTTATGACAGGCACTGCTTTAGGGGATATCACATCTACTCTTACCTGAACCTTTTACAAGAGAATATCAGGAAAAGATTACATTAGTTTTTATTCCAAGAAGAGTTATATATAAAAAGAGCAAGCTGCCTCTCATATTCTGAAAGTCTGAAAAGACAAGCCATTTCTTGGAGTGCATAATATTTTTTCTTGAGGACTACATTTTTGAAAGTCTTCTAGTTCTATAGTCCAACAGTCAGAACAAAACAATTGTATTTTAATCTAGTTCACAAAAAAAACCCCCAAAATCTACAAAACAGCACAGATCTTAGCTTCTTAAATATGGTACTACAAAAATTAAAAAGAGACATATTAATTTAAAGGTTAGGAGAACCACAGAACAACAATATACATATAACAGGTGTACTAAATGTTTGTCTTTTTGAGGGGTGGTGGTGTTTATTTTGTTTTAAGATTGGGTTTTATCATCAAGGTTCATTTCTAGCTGGAGATGACCAAAAGACATCTGTTTTTTCTCTAAAGGAAACTAAGGAAACTTTCTAGGAATTAACTACTAGAATGATATGGCTTGAAGAGGGATTTAATATGAAGCAGTTATCAAATTTCAATTTATATTGGAACAGCTGAGCTCACAACCCATTGCATAGCACATGAATCACAGTCTAGGGCATTCCCAGATTTCTTCTAAAACCTCATGCAATGTACCTACCTGAATTCAGGAACTTTATGTGGGTAGATTTTAAAAAAGTTTCTGAGCTATTCTGATTCAGGACTGACTGATCTTACTTGAAATATTCTGACATATGTAATGAAATTTCTTGTCACAAAATGCATTCATTGGGGAAAAAGATGGTATCAGATATAAGCAAATACACAGTTTAATAATTTTATCTACTTTTTCCCCTCAGAACACAAATGCAAAGTTAGATATGTTTCTAAAGACATTGTCACATACAGTACTGTCTGAAACAATATGACAAGTTATTAAAATTTTTTAAAAAATAATTTTTGAACAGCATTTCTCATCATTATTTTTGATTAATTGCTCTTAGACAGGACACTCTGAAAGCACATTTACAAACTTTTAATCAGTCTTTAGTTGTCCTAATACTTTCTAAAAATAAATGTTGAATACCTCTCTTTGATCTGTATATAAGGAATTATAAAAATTAAATATACATCATTCTTCTTGCAACACACAAGGTCCTAGGCTCTCACACAAGTTCTGCACAGAGCAATTCATTAAACCTCGCATGATGCAATAAGTATAAACTACTTGGTGTCCTATATGCACCAAAAAAAATCTCATTGCAATAGCTGAAATGCTTTAATTAATGACTGATATGAAGGGCACAAACATTCTTCATGCTCTTGATGACAAGGTTTTTCAGCAGTAAAGTGCTCTCTCTAGTAAAACAAAGGAGAAAACTGAATATCCAGCCCAGGAAGAACAGAATGAGGTACACTACATTTTCAGACAAGTAATCTTGTTCAACATCTTTGTCAGTGATACAGACAGTGGGATTCCATGCACCCTCATCAAGTTTGTCCATGACACCAAACTGTGTGATATGGTGGACATACTGGAGGCAAAGGACTCCAGAGGGACCTCACCAAGTAAGTCCATATGAACCTCGTCAAGTTCAACAGGGCAAAGCACCTGGATCAGGGAAATCCTTAACACAAATATTGGCTGGTTGGAAAATGAATTAGTTGCAGCCCTGAGGAGAAGAACTTGTGGTGTGTTGATTGATGAGAAATTTATGAGCCAGCAATGTGAGCTTGCGGTGCAGAAAGCCAACCATTACCTGAGGTGCATCAGAAGCAGCATGGCCAGCAGGACAAGGAAGGTGATACTGCCCCTCTACTCTGCTCTCCAGAGGTCCCACCTGGGGTGCTGCATCCACCTCTGGGGTCCCCAGCATACACAGGACATGGGCCTGCTGGAGCAAGTCCAGAGGAGGCCACAAAGATGGTCAGAGGGCTGGAAAAGGTCTACTATGAAGACAGGCTGAGAGAGCTGGGGCTGCTCATCCTGGAGAAGAGAAGGCTCTGGGCTGACCTTAGAGCAGCCTTCCAGTACCTGAGGGGGTTACAGAAATGCTGGAGTGGGATTTTTTACAAGAAGCCTGTAGAGATAGGACAAAGGGAAATGACGTTAAACTCAACATGAGTAGGTTATGATTAGCCATTAGGAAGAAATTCTTAACTAAGAAGGTGGGGAGGCACTGGAACAGATTGCTCAAAGTTGAGTGCTCCACCCCTCTAATTGTTCAAGGCTAGGCTGAACAATAAGCTAGGGATCTGAGAAACCGGGTTTTATGGAAGGAGCCCCTGACCACAGCAGGGAGGTTAGAGAAAGGTGATCTTTAAGGTCTCTTCCATCCCAAAACATTCTCTGAGTCTATTCTATAGTTAATCAGACAAATACTTAGGAAAAAATAAATTAAACTAACAGGTGACAATAAAAAGATTAAGAATACAAATTAACATGTCAAAGCAAGCATCAGATAAGTAAATACAGGCTTAGAAAAATTACTGGAAGCTGGAGGTCAATAAGGGCAGACACAACAGGGGGCTTATGAAGTTGAAATTTAGCGAAAAAAAAGCTGTGCTGGAACAAAATTTGCCTTTATTTTCAAAGGTCAATTTCTGATCAGTAAGGAAGTTTTCTTTGGTGTGAAATTTCTGAACACAAATTATGGATTTCTCTGTATTGCACTGCTAGAATAAGTCCTTAACATGTTTTAGTTTACAGTCCTACTACTCTTATTCAGATTATCTCTGGTAGTTTCAAGACTAATTTTCATCTGAAAGAAAACCCACTTGAATTTTGTAATTACTTCAAATTTAGTCCATTTTTATTTCACTTTTCAGTGATTGGCAGCAGCTTTCCTGAGATTATATTTGTTCACCTGTAACCTTTTCTGCTTCTGAAATATTTTACTTGTATATTTTTCTTGATCTCCTCAGTGTCACCTCCTGATTTAGATTTGTTATTTCATACTGAGTTATTTGATTTCTTGTCTGCTAAGATTTGTTTGATTTCAATGGGGTTGTGACTGGTATAAGTGAATTTTTTACTTCCCCTGGAATTAATTGTCCTTCAATTCATAGATTATAGTTTAGAACTGAAAAATAAAAGGGCATATTTACAAAGCAACTGCTATTGCATAGTACAGCACTTGTGTTCAAAAGGAAGATTGTTTGAACTTTTATGTGATCATACTCCCTTTAGCTGTCATTTGAGACCTCAAGCCTGTTTACCAAGGCAGTATTATATAAACACTGAAAAGATGAGTTAGTCTACATTTTTAATAGAAAATTAAAGTTGCTACAGTCACATGTGAGAGATATATGAGTAATATAAGCAAAATTAAAAAATAAAAACACAAAATTCAGTTTAAAAAGTTACTAAAGAAAATAATTTATTGAAAAATATATTTAAAATGTGGTGTTATTTTCTTTCTTAGGCCCCATTCTGTAAATTATGCCTAAAGTTAAAGTTTATTTTCTCATAAAATGTTTAAATATAATGCAATCCTTCAATCTATGGAACCTGTACTCCATATTTTATTTCTGGGGTCAGCTCAATTTTTAAAAAGGTAAATATTTCTCAAAGATATTTTCAAGCTGGTAAAGATTAAATATTTCTCAAAGATATTTTCAAGCTGGTAAAGATTAAAAATTGCTCACAGAATAAATAATTTGCTGGATCAAGCTTTTCTATTTAATAATTGTTTTGCATTATTGTTGTATGTGTACTTGTTTGCTCCTAGTGAGGGAAATAAGGGCAGTCATTGCAGGGTATTTCAACATCCTCAGTGTTTAGCAACATCCCAGAAATGCTCACCTGTGTGATCAAGTGAAGATAGTGGTGTGGGTTTCCTTCTGCAGTCTGAGCCAACGCTGCTGTGCAAAAAGAGTTGCCTCACTTCCATGCAGCAATGCCTGAAGTGTTTTGTGACAAATTGTGCAGCAGAGTGGTTGGAGTGAGGGGTAACTGTCAATACCAAGTTGTGCAGATGTGGTCCAAAATGGCCAGGATCTCAGTGTTTTGCTTACCCATGGATTTCCAGTCACATACAAAGGCTGTGTTTTAATTCTGTCTATGCAGACAGCAGTTACATTCTAGGAAGTAGTATGGTGAAAGCAGGAAGGAAGAAAGACTTCAGAATATTATGCCAGTAAGGAAATTACAGGACCTGGATGAGAAAGTAACAGGTCAAGTGCACACAAGTGGACTTCTAAGTCTAACCACTGAATGGGTGGAAAGGCTTGGAAGTTCAGCAAGGGTAACGACATCTTCTGGGAAAAGAATTCCAGTGGTCCTTCTGCCAAAGTCATCAACCTTTACTGAGAGCCTATGATTATCCTAAGTAGACTAGTGAAAAAAATTGCTCTCACTCTCCTATCATTATTTTAATTGCAGTGTGTCACTCACAAATATTTTATCTATCAAAATAAACTTGACTTCCCAAAAGTCTGAGTGGCCCTATCCACCAGAGGAAGGGACTGTCACATCAGAAGAATAAGAACATTGATTTCCAAAGATTATTTAAATTTCTTATCGATACACATATTGCTCCTTGCTTTGTATTGTATATGAGTAGTACCACTATGTCAACCTCAGAAGAGCTGGTGAGAATGGAGCTTAAATGTATAGTTTAGATGTAAAAATTTCCTCAACAATCCTCATATACATCTTCACCAATGATTTATATATTTGCCCAAGGTTTGCTCAAATGTTTCATTCAATTAAAAAAAATGCATATAATTGAAAAATCTCCATCTTATATTAAAAAGTTGTTTATATTCATTCTTGACTGCTCACTTAGGGATAGGAAGGTGAAAGGAACACATTTTTGTTAAAATATTTATAAAATGAGCTGGTAGATTTCTTAGAGGAAGTTCCCTATTTATTCTGTTTGGAAATGATAACAAGTAGGCTTGAAGGAACACTTAACCTTTAATATAAGGAAATTAAAATTCTTTACCACACGCTGCTAAATGCTAAAGCTGAAGTTTCCTTTACTAATTCGCATAATAATAATGCCACGCAGAATATTTGTCATAAAATCCAAAGTTATTTTTTTACAAAACACATCCACCCACCCTGAAGACGCACCTTAAATGATCTCTATTCACTCTACTAATGAAAAAGAAACAAATATTCTATTGTGAAGAGATGAACGACATTTCAGGCACAATTCCCTTTGCAAAGGAGAACTATTTAAGTAATTTGTCATGCATTTTTGCATGCTTGTTTGTCTCGTCTGAGTGCACGTGAACAGATTTCTTAATGAGACACATTTGTTTTATTTGGATAATGTTTGTGCAGCTCTTTGAGCACAAAAAGAGCTATGTAAGGGCTCAGTATTATTCAGCCCAATCCTCAGTCATGACCTCTGTTATTTTTTGATTCCTGATATGGCCTATTATCTGGAAAGGTAAGAAAAAATAATTTTAAAATTATGTCTCATTTAAGACTGTGACTGAGATCTATTGAATTGTGACCACAGAATAAGGAAGCAGAACATCAGACTAAATTCCTCTTTGTAAAAGAGAATGGAAAAATGAAAGAGAGAAAGACTTGATCTGAGGGGCTTTCCAGTTATGGTTAAAAATCCAGAGTACGCATACAAGTCATAAGTTCAGATTCAGTCCAGGTCACTAATGGCTGAAAATCATTACCACCTGAAAGTTATTTAGCTGCCCATATGAAAATATGTTAGTGTTCTAAGGTCACAGAGAAGAGAAATCTGTATATTGTCATATTAGGCAGTATGTGCCTTTTGGAAATGGCCTTGAGGCTGATTTTTAGCTCAGAGCACACCTGTTCCAACTAACACAAATTAAGTTCTGCATTAGAACCTTCTAGACAAAATTAGTACAAAGTTCTGGAAGTTAAAAAAGACAATGAGAAATGCATTATTATATATGAGGAGAAAATTGAATTAAAATTCTACATGTCACACATCACATCAATTTCTCATGATGAAAAGTCTTGTGTTCATTGTATAGAGAGATTTAGGAAGTTCTTGAGCTAGATCTTTTTTAAGAAATGAGCTTGAGAAAATATTTCCAAGCATAGAACAGACATTAAAACAAACTGAAAGACTAAGAACCAGTAAATCAGCAATATTATGGCCAGTAAAGATCTTTAAATGAGTTTTATTAAACCATGGAAATTTCAATTATGTATATATTTTACTAGCTAAATTCTATGTAATTAACTAATTAAGTACTGCTAAAATTTGTCTCATGGTTAGAGGAAGGAAATGTTCAGAGATTGTGTGGGGACTTGTACTCCTCAATGCATTTGCATCTAATACAGTGACTAGAGAGAGCAGCGAAATGAAAAGATTTGTTGATATTACAGATATAGAAAAATTGAATCTGACCGAAAAGAGCTGCATGACAATTTCACAAAAATCAAAGACTAGTTGATAGAATGAATCTAGTGAGGCAGTGTAACAGGTTGGCCAGAGAAACTGTGTCTGCCTCATTAGTTGGAGATGTTCAAGGTTGGATGGGGTTTGAGCAGCCTAATCTGGTAGAAGATATTCCTGTTCATGGAAAGGGGCTGGAACTAGGTGATCTTTGGGGTCCCTTCCAATCCCTAACATTCTATGATTCTATAAATTTCAATGTGAAATAATACGCAGAGTAAAACAAATGTAACTGTATCCAGACAAAAATTAATTTGAAGTAACTACAAATCAATACATTTGTGGTGAATAAGTCCTTCAAAATTTCGGTGTTCATCATTGATTGAAAAAACCACCCAGAAATATTAGAAGAAGAGATGAAAAAAAAAGAAGCAGCAAACATAATTTGGCTACTGGGTAAATATTTTGAACCTGAGCACTTTATTTTCTGGAGATGGTAATTGGCAGGGTACCATAGGGAAAAACATAAAGAAAAACTCCAAAGGTAAACAAAGGTTTCAAACTTCTGCACAAAGACAAAGTTAATCAACTAGAAGCTTAAAAATATTAAAATTTTGTGGCTGAGAAAACAGTTTTACTTAATTAATGAGATGGATAAAAAAGTAGAAAAACTTACTCATTGAGAGAATTCACCATGTCCCACAGTGAATGAATGAAGGGCCATCAAATGAAGCAGTCAAGTTATTAGTTTAAACAAATATATATATATATATATATATATATTTTCACATAACATACAATTAAATTGTTGCACTTACTGTTTAGAATGTTGTGCATGTTAACAGTTGAGACTGGTTAAAAAAATCTATTTGATTAATTCATGAGCAAAAAGTGTATCAAAATCTATTAAACAAAAAAATACAATTTTTAGTCAGGAATTCTATCACAGTCTAAAAGAAACTTAGACATTACCCAAGAAATAGTGTTAATGTTGAGCTAGCCTCCTATAAGGAATTCATAGGTTTGATTTCAGGTGGAAGAATATAATTTATGTTTCTCAGTAATGATGTAGTAGTTTAAAATGTAGCAGAATTGTAGAAAGGAGTTTGCCTTACTCTAGAATAAGGAGAATACTTTTGGGCTCAATCATGGGCTCAAAAGCTTCCACGGCTCAATCATGTCAGCAGATTTCTCAGTGAGAAAAGGATTTAATTAATTTTAAAATAGTCCCATTTTTATTCTTGAAAAGTGATGGTCAAGCCTATTTATTCCCAATTTTCATCATTCAATATTCAAAAATCTAAAGTTGCTTCTCTTTCTTCCTTGACTTATTTGTCACTGTCATTCCTCAAGTTGCACTACTGTCTGTGCCTCAGTGGTTTTGAAAACCGTCACTTTCATCTGTTGCCATTTCACATGGCCAGTCCTCAATGGGAGATTATTTTATACTCCATTACCTTCACATAGGACAAGGACTGAAGCATAGCTTCAGTTAAGAAAACTTACTCAAAGTCACAAATTTTCCTATCGTTTAAGAGAACCAAACGCATTTTGGTTCTTTCTATAACTCTGCTGCTTATATAACTTCAAACTCTCACCATTTATAATGACATTGCAGTTGAAATGAGGTTGTTTTGTTGTTTTTTTCTTTTTTTTAATTTGATTCAATTGAACTATTCTGCAGTTACTTTAGCTAACAGAATCACATAAAAAATTCATCCTGATTTTAAGAGTTATTTTAAAGAAAGTTTATGTTATTAAAATTATTTAAAGTTACCAGATTTTGAGCTCCTAGCCTGGTAATTTAACAAATCGTAAAATGTGCTGTTCTTTGGTGATATGCTGCACAATGAAGTCACATTTTTCACAGAGATGCTCATTTGAATTCGAACTAAAAAAAAAAAAAAAAAATAGGCACTAGGGAGAAAAAGGGGCATTTTACAAGGTTCACTTCCTCACAGGCTTTTATGAAATCATTTATACTTTTAAGCCTGAAAAATTGTAGTAAACTAGAATCCCAATAGACTTGAAGATGGAGGCTAGTATATCTAAATGCTGCTTCACCATAACACTTGGTCTTTGAGCTCATTTATATTAACAATAGACAGAAAAGCAGCCAGATAAGATCACTATTACTTTCCATTTCCAGATGGGACTTTTGCACTGGGTTCATTAATCTCTTGTCCTTTTCAAAGTACAAATAAAAAGTCTCAGTTTATTTTAGCTAAACTAGAAAAGCTTTGTAGACATTCTTAGCATAAGTATCTGTGTGTATTGGATTTGCATGGCTAGGTTTTGGTAGCAGAAGAGACTGTGGGGTGGCTTCTGTGAGAAGTTCCTATAAACTTACTCCATGTCTGACAGGACCAATGCCAGCTAGCCCCAGGACAGGCCTGCCACTGGCCAAGGCTCAGCCCATCAGAGAGGGCAGTTACATCTCTGTGAAAATGTATTTAATAAGAAAAAATTATTATTGCACAGATGTAATTTCACTAAGAGAATAGAGGAGGGAGAATTTGTGGGAGGACAGACACCAAGTTCAGTGGACAAGGAGGTGGCAGAGGTGCTCCAGGTGCCAGAAATGAGATTCCCTTGCAGGCCAAGGCAAAGATCCTGGTGTAGCAGCTGTGCCCTTGCATGGAGGACCACGAAGATGCAGAGACCCACCTGCATGCCGTAGAGTAGAGCCAGACAAGAGCAGGTGGATGCCTGAGAGAAGGCTATGACCCCTGGGGACACCCACGCCAGAGCAGAGCCCTGGCAGGGACCTGTAACCCATGGAGAGAGGACCCCATGCTGGAGCAGGTTTGCTGGTAAGACCTGTGATCCTGTGGGGAACCCATGTTGCCTGTCCATGACAGACTGCACCTTCTGGAAAGGGAAACCCATTGGAGCAGTTCACAAATAACTGCTGCTTGTGGGAAGGACTGACATTGAAACAGATCATGGAGGACTGTCTTCTGTGGGAGGAATCCAGCACTAGAGCCAGGGAAGGACTCCTCTCCCTCATCAATGGCAGAAACAACCTGTGAGTTTTCAAGATTTGTTTTATTTCTCATTATCTTGCTCTTATTTTTATTGATAATAAATTCAATTAATTTCCCCAAGTAAAGTCTGTTTTGCCTATGACAGGAAGCAATGAGTGATCTCTCCTTGTTCTTATCTCAATTTATAAACCTTTTGTTATATTTTTCTCCCTTCCGCCCCTTTGTGGAAGGCAGTGATAGTGCAGCTTTGGTGGGTACCTGGTATCAAGCCAGGGTCAACCCACACACTGTGCAAACTAGTTTTCCCTATCACCCACCAGCCTTTAGATATGCTGCATCTGGACAACACAAGTGTTGGTTTCCTACCTGCTGAAATATATATATATTTTTTCTTCTACATCACTCAAATACTATCTTTACAGTGTTGAGAAAGAAAGCAGAGATGACAGAACTTTGTTCTAAACCAAATATCTTTTGCATTATTTTCTTCTGAAGGCTGCTGGACTAGAACCAAAACTAGATTAAGACGAATCAATAAACACTTATCACCCTCTATTCCCTGAACCTGTATGAATGGCTGTCTCTGTGCATTCATCCCCAGGACCACCACATCAGTCATGTAAGAAAACTTGATGGTCAGCAGTGCATATCATCATCATGCATTCAACGCTATTTGCTTTTTTCAATTAAAAATACCTCCATATCAACAAAATAATCCAATTTCTTTTTCATTACTCCTGACCATGTTTTCCCATCATATTCACAGAGTCCATTTCACAGTTCCTGTTTAACAAATGCACTTGGCCCAACTAGAACTACATCAGCATTTTATGATACACCTAGTAAATTAAGTGTAAAGAAAAATTATGGCCGTTTTTAGTCAGTGCTTAGGTAGAACATTGCAACCCACACTTGCCTGCATGTCATCAAAGAAGGACCACTTGGGAGAGCTGAAAGTCTTTCCATCCCTCTCTGAAGGTATACAAAACTTGTGGTGCTGCACTAATGGAATACTCTGCCTCTGGGTAGGCTTGAGGGTTCTGCATGCTCCAGAAGTTCCATATTCCCTCCCTGGCATCATAGATAACTGAGGATAACCAAAAGTTACAGTACTGATGTACTCAATAGGCTCAAAATTATCTTGGAGGTATGGCATGTGCTATACAGCAAGCGCTTTGTGTTTACTAATATCAAATAAGGTTTTGGTTAGTAATATTAAACTTATATTGAGTGCATTTTCTGAAATAGAAAAAAAAAATAAACCCTCTAAATGTTGTAGATTTGTACTTTTGTACATACAAATATTGTATATTAAAACAGTGAAAATTTGGTATTCCAGAAGTGACAATTTTAGAGACTCAAACAATTGTGAGAAGTTAACACAGCTGATGCAATATTTCCAGAGAAGATGAATTGTGAGGTTGGTTGAAGTGGATTTTCCTTTTGATATTATTTTTTCACAAACTATGTGGGTTTTTTACCTGCTGCATACAGCTTTTAGATATGTGGCACTGAAACACTTAGCTAATACACTAACAGCATTCTGCTTGCAAATCACAGCACACACAGAGGACTTGACTTATATTTCAACCTGGCAGCTGTCTTTCCATTTGCTATTTAATGAACCCAGCAGCTTCATTTATATTTTTTTCATCCTAATTTTATTATGAGGAGCTTTCAGAGGCCATGCAGAACACTGCTTGCAAGAAAAAGTGGATGGGGCATTTTAAAGGCACATATAGTTATTTGCAAAGGAACAGCTCTTAGATACTACTCAGAACTTCTGTGTTTATGAATCAAGTCATTCCAAAGCACCATGCAGAAAGAAAAAAGAAAACACTTCTTCGTTTCATTCAACACTGCTCACTGTGCTTCTTAATAAGGAAAATTTATGGCATAAAATGATATTGCACTCCAGTGGAATGTTTTATGACTCTTTTTTTTTTTATTTGCTTAATATATTCTTGCATAACTTTAGATATAGTTAGTACCACAATTTTTTTGCTTTGGATTTGGTGTAGAATTTAATTTTAATCTATTAGAATAAATATATAAAAATCTTCTTGTAGTACAAGTCACTTACAAAAAGAGAAGCAGGACCTAGTCTCAGCTTCAAATCATGCTGCCTTTGTACTCTACTTTTGCAATATTAACTAAGCAGCTAATACAAAATACTAGTATTAGTAGTTAGTAATACTAAATAGCATGAATGCTATTTGGTGCAAGGATTCTTGACTGAAAAAGGAGGCCTATTATCAACATGCCCTAATTTTTGCCATAATGAATGTTTTAAATACTACATTTTTCCCTGGCCAAATTCCAACCTTAAGGAAGAATCCTCCTCCATTAAGGAGGTTCCCATTCAGCCTACGTCTTTTCCCTTCCCTTCTCAGACAATTCTGCACTATATCCAACACCAGCGTGAACAAAACATCAAATTTGTAATTTCACTTCTTTTAATGTATCATTCATTGACATGATGTTCTCATCATTGATTTGGGTACTGAGGTGGGATGACCAATAAAAAACATAACTTACTTTTTTACCCCTTCCTAGTCTAATTTTCTCTCATGTTTGACATGGGCTACACACAGTCTATCCTATCCTACTCATATGGTGAAAACATAAGCAGCACAGGAGGGTAGGTATGTATTGCTTTTTGTCTGCTGCTACATGCCTCTGTCTCTTCCACTGCTTTGGGCTTCTTCATTTTCCACTCCTCTGACATGTGTTGTCAACAAGCTACTGGCTTCAGAGGTGTCCCTGCCTCTGCGTGGGTCATTCATAGCTGCAGCCCTTCAGAGTGCTTGTCACAGCAGTGGTCACCCATGGCCACACAGTTCCTCAGCTGTCTCTATGCCTTAATGTGTGTCCTCTGAAGGCTGAAGTCCCTTAGGAGTGCTCCTTCCCTGACAAGTGTCACCCACAGCCAGAGTCCCCAACCCACGAGGCGTCCCCAGTCCAATATGGGTCACCTCTTTTCAGGACACTATCTCCAGCCTTGCCCTTAGCTGTCTCCTCCTTAGCATCTTTTCTACCATGTCTTCCTAAAACTGTATCCTTCTGCATATCTCCACTGCATCCAGAGCCTCACCAGTCCCTTGGGCCTGCTGTTCTTCCTTAAAAATGCACCACAGTGTTCCCTGTCAGGCTGCAGTGTCGACAGGTGATGGGCTGCCCAGCTCAGTGTCAGACTGGGTGGAAATAAGTACTAGGCACTTCATGGCCTCCTCCACAAAGGTCACCTGCAGCTCCTTACTTCAAAAGCCTTACCATGTGTACTCCATACAGTCACAATGGTTCTGGATATATGACTCTGGATACTAGCCACATTATGGTTACATGCTATAACACACATCAAGGCTGTCCAAAATTCCCTAAATCTTTATACTACCTTATTTTTCATCCTCTAAAATGGAGATACTGGTGTTTTCAAATCTTCCAGATGTCTTTTGGAGCTCACTATTCAGCTAGCTGTCATATATTCAGATGGCAATCATATATTAAACTAGGACAGAGCTCTGACTTTTCCTTCTGCACGTAGTTTTAACTGTCAATCAATCAAAGCTAATCGCATTAATGAAATTCATAAATAAAGTAAAAGCAGAATGAAGAACAAACACCTTCTGAAAAAATAAATAACTCTTCAAAAGCTATTATAAAAGCACAGGCTGAGAAAAACAAAGGGAAATTTATCTTGGAAAAGTCAGGCTAATGCATCTGTGCAAAGCAAATCTGAAATGCTGGCATTTAACATGACATACCTTTGAGAAGCCGTAACATTTTCAAGAGGCCATGGACTGATGATGGAACTGAACGTCAGGGTAGAGCATCTTGAATCGAAGACATAACAGTCACTTTTCTGCACTCTGATTCAAAATGGGCACTATGCTGCCAAGAGATACAGCTGAATTTGAACCCTGCAAATCACCCTGAAGACCGCTGAATGGAAACCTTTGTTAAGAGTGCTACAAAGGTTCATGTAGAAGAAAAGGAAGACAAAAGTGAAAAATTATCTGTGAAGGAGGATACATGTGCTTATTTATTAGTTATTTAAAAGAGAATTTAGGCCGCGGAAGAAGGTCGGAAAGAAAAATAATTTAAACTTTTTCTTGGTTATGCCTTTAAAAAATAACATGTAGAAATCGTTCATTTACAATACAAACACTTTCTGACTGGGAATTGGCAGATAACTGGTTGTTCAAACTTCAAAATAAGTACTTGTATTTTCATATTTCTCTTCTCTGTCAATATCTGATGTTCAAAAAAAGGAACTTCAAGAGAAAGAATCAAATTAATGTCTTCATATGTTTTCATCACCTTATTACATGAGCACACTGCACCACACTGCTTATGCAAAACCACAGAAAAGCAATCAATACTAGGGAGCACTTAAGTGTAAGGGTTTGCTTAGGTAAAAAAAATCCAAGTGAAATTTTAGGCAGGTAGAGGAGTTATTATGCTCTGTAGGCCAGATCCCAAGAGCTCTGTGGCACTATTTTAGCTGACGACTGAGTGGTTTGCCTCAGTCTACCCAATGTGAAATTGCCTTAGAACAGCACAAAAACTAGTGCTGACAGCAAGGGAATGTTGAAACAGAAGCAGCATGAAAAATATCAGTCCTTCCTAGTTCAGCAATTATTAGCAGTAAATTTTTTTAACTGCAAGGGACTTCTGCCAACATGTCTCAGCCAAAACCACTACTTGAAAATGTAATTTTAGTGCTGCATTATACTCAGGAATCTGAAACAGTTTAGTGCAGGTGTTTGCAGGTGTACTTTTAGTGGTAACATTTCTCACTATATGCCACATTATGACATTTGCAGTAGCACAGTGCTTTTGTGTTCCAAGGAGGGAACTATTCTGGTGTCTTCAGCAGCAGTGTGGTCACTATAGCTTTTTATTAAGTATACATTACTGCTCATCACATACAAAGTGAAAACGGTAATCTACTCAAATCTGACCTGGCAGTAGAGTATTTTATAAAACCACTATGTGACTGCAGTCAAAGAATATATAAGAAAAATTTGGGAAGATGACATCTGGATAATTCTGTGTTTCTTGCCTTTTCTGTGTGAGACTGCCTCTACCCTTCAGAGGCTTGACTAGATCGCAGCGTTTACTGCTGCAAAAAATCCTCTGAGGAAAAAAATGAATAGAGCTGTTTTCACCTGGTGAGTACTTGCTAATTTCTAAGCAATGTTACAAAGTCCTTAGCTCCAAGAAAAGTGCAAATTTTGACACTTTGCCTGAATCTCTGAATAAGTCACCAGTATTGTAGTATCTGCTTTCACCTTACTTGCCAAACACAGTTTTTAAAAAAGCTAGTCCCAATTTCTTCCTTCTTTCTCTGATGCTTTGATATACAAACTTAAATAGAATTTTTGGAACCAGCTATATTGCTAGTAAGTGGAAGGCTTTAAGATCAAGAATTAGTATTCGCCTGACAGCAATTCTCAGCTGAAAACTTTTGTGTGTTCTCTAGAAGAGGACATTAAAGTAGTTAAAGATATATAAATATATATAGGTGTGTATATAATATACAAATAATATAAGTATATATAAATATATAAATATAATTTATAAATTATATAACAAATATAAAAATAAATAATAAAATATATAATTATAAAAATGTAGTATATAAAATGGATAAAGATTTACATAGCTATTTATACATACATATGTTGTGAAAAAAGTGAGGAAGGAAATGAAGTTCAAATAAGAAGATACATTTTAAATTTTATAATTAGCCCATGTTATGTCCATTCCACTCAGGCCTGAAAGGTCCTGATGGCATGTATAAAACAATGGGTTAAGAGTTCACCACTTTGTTCATCAGAAGGAAGTGTGGGTGTAGGGTGAACCTCACATATCATGAGGGTTTGGTGGCTGTTAACCTACACAATCTGAGAGCTTTCCCTGCTTTGTGGATGAAGAGTAGTACTCTCTCTTGTGCAAGCAGGATTTTAGCCCACACAGATTTGAAAAATGGGATAAAATTAAGAGAAAGGGAGAAAATAAAGAAAAGAAAATTTAAAATATAAAAACTTTATTTCCAGCCTGACCTGTTTGAAGACAAACTAAATTGGAGTCCAAGTACCAGTGATGCACAAACCTCTGGCCTCTCCGGTGCTGAAAGGGAAGACATTAACTTCCCTCTGCTGAACACACTCTTTCAACCCACTATGATTTTGACATGCTCATGAGGGCAGAACACTGATAGTTAATGTGAATAACCCGATTCTTTCTCATCATACCTTTCAGTCAGTTGTTTCCCAGTAGTAATTAATGGGGTTTTTATACATTTATCACTTCCTTTGCAGAATTTTGCATCTCTTATTACTAAATTTCTCACATGTTCTGCTGGCCCCAGTTACAAAGTTTATCACAGTCCCAGTGGACTGAATTTGGCACTCCAATTTTTTATCCTAATTTAGTACCATTTGAAAAGGTGCTGAGGGTGCAGACTGTTTCATAATTCAGATGAGAATTGAATAATAGCAGTCCAGCATTGACCCTTGAGCTGTTTATTTGGCTGACAACCAAATATTAAGCCAACAACAGCTACCCTTTTAGCCCCCTTCTCCAACCAACGTTTAACCCATCCAATGATCTGTTCATCCAGTTCATATTTTCTTCATTTTCAAAATAGAATTGATTTAATGTTTTATTGCTTTCCTATTGCTGTAAATTATGCCTTCTCCAAGCCAGCTTACAATAAATATGCAAATATTGACAGTATCTAAAATAGACAACTTAGTGATAAATCTTTAGAAAAATCCTAAGGTTGTATAAAAAGTTCTATCTATGATATTCATCAGCCTTGCTCTATCTTAATTAACTATACAGCAATTGCACAGTATATTTTCTTTCTTTTAGTGGACTATATGTGGTTTAATAGTCAATCTTTACTCTGAAGTATTTCAAAAGTTATAGACTAGCTTAACATTTCATCCCCCAGATTTATTTTCTTTCTTGTTAAGCAGGAAGCAGTCTAGTCAACCATTAATTAGAATAAAGTTTCTTTCCCTTCCGTAGACAAGAAAATATGTCTTTGTTGTAGTATTTGTTCACATTTAAAAGTGAATAGAGTAATGAACAACTCTTTGCTTCAATGAAGTGTTAAAACTCTGACTTCCTTCCTCCTCTCTCAGTAATTCTTAGGCATTCTTCAGTGGGAAAGCTCAATTAACTTCATGTTCTAGACATTTTTCCTTTATATTAAAAACGTACATAATTCAAACAGCTGTAGTCTTACTGTATGCAGTGTATAATTGAATTTTGATTGAGACCAAACAAACAGAAATCAAATTACTTTGGGTAAAAGGTCCATTAGGAGTGATTGAGCTCTGACATCTTCCTTTTAGACATGTTGTAAAACTGCTTTATATATCCTCATTATAATTGAAAGATAGAATAATCAGAGCAATGTTCTCACTGTTGGTCAAAACAAAGATGACTAATTAGATGAAACATATCATAGAGACAGATTTTAGAGCAGCAAACCTCTGTTGAAATATAGTGCAAAAACTTCAGAATGTTATTTCTGAGTCTGAGTCAGATATGACCTTATTTATGATTAGATCTACTGCAGATGTTAAGCATAAAAATGTGGTTTTCAGTGAAAGACCCTCACCTCAACCAGTCTTTGTGATAAAAAATAACAGTAAATAAATATGTCCCTTTAAAAAAAAGAACAAAAGTTGTAGTTTGAAACCATAGTCACTAGAAGAAAGATAGCAGATCTCTAGGTTCTAAGAATATCAGACATGGCTTTCTCAGAAGCAGACCCTATGATGAGTAAAAGCATCCCTTTTGAAAAATCAAACAGCAGCTTCCTTCATTACTCCAAGAACTGTGAAAGTCAACATTTTGCAGTAATGCTGTTGAATAGTTGAGATCAGTGAATAGGAATGAGAAAGGGAAATAGAAAAGGTGCACATTAAGTACTTGGGCATACAAGTTACATAAATATAAAATTAGTAAAGCTTAAGTTGAAATTATTAAAATACTGCCTCTCTCAACCTGCATAACAGAGAAGAAAAAGAATACATAGAAGGTGTGATAGACTATATAGAAAATACAGTTATTATAGATTATACAGTTAGAGAAGTAAAATTTCTATCTTCTTTTCTGTGTTAAATAGGAAAAAGTGGGAAGTAGGGACTCAGGACAAAGGGTAAATGAATATGCTGTACCTCTAAGCTATTTTAAAGCTTATTTAAATACAAGCAATAAGTTTCATAAATATAATAAGTCTTTTGAATAAGTCCAGAGAAATACAAATACATGTAATTTCCAGCATTACCAGGGATATTGAAGTTTTTTTTTGGAAGATAAGAGTAGCATCATGTTAGGCATTATACAGAATCACCACATTGCAAACTTTGGATCAGTTCATCAGTGGCAACTTAGACAACTAGAACAGGAGCCATGTGGTGTTATTTGGTTTGGTTTTTTTTTCAATTGCCTTTTCCCCTCATTTTGATGAATGCACAGAAAAACATGATTTATAAAAGTTCCTAGGATTAAGGGAAAAGGATACTGACATGGAAAACAATACTGAAAGGCTAAACTGTTAGAATAACATTTTTGGAAAAAATGATTCAGCTTTAAGGAAAAAAAAATAAAAGCAAGAATAAGTTTTGACGAGGATACAGTGAAAAATTTCACATGGAAGGTACTATTGCCCAAGTAAAATTGAGAAAGGGAGTACATTCTCTTAAAAGGGCAATTTGAAAAGGGGGAAAATAACAAAGACTGGCAAAAAGAAAGATTGTGTTATAAAATGTGAGATAAAGCCCTTAGTTCTCATATTTATGATATTGATTAAAAAATATAACACAGTTATAAAATAGGGCAAGTTAAAGATATTTAAATGAAATTTAGACAACGAGATCAAAATATTATCATATTGTTTTCTTAAATCACAGTGAATTCAACTGGCAATTCATTTAAAATGAATACTTTTACTTCCATCCAACACTCAAGTCATGCCCCAGGAATTTCACATTGTAAAACATTTCATCTTCTTTGACCTTCCTTCAAATTTAGAGCTAAAGTTTACGGTGGAACCAAACCATCTCTTTTCATTAGTAAGGGATACAAACTTAGTTTGTATCTGCAGCAGTATCCTTCAATGAAAGCAATATTCCTCATACAGCAAAAATTGGAAGGTGCTGAGGCTTTAAAAACATTAAATATTATGCGCTTGTGGTAAAGTTATGGAAGTTTGCTGATAAAATAACTCAAGTGTGCAGCTGTTTGCTGATTAAGGATCCCAAAAAGAGGAAAAATGAGGTTAATGGAGTTACAGTGTTTTATAGCAAAAACATTAAGGGAGGACTGACCTTGATAAGCATTTGGGATTAATTACAATGAAAAGTAGTATACAAAGAATCAGTCATTAGCAAAATGGTTTTGCTCTGTCTTTAGGTCAAGATAATAAAGCAGACTTACCACTTCATTAAAAATTATGATGATGAAATATATATTCCATAGCTGTCGCTGCGTACATATATCAATCTAATGTTAGAGACCATGAAGAGTTTTTCCTGTTGCCACTTCAGAACAGTTCTAGATTTACATCAGACTTAGAAAATTCTGAGCAAATTTCTGAAGACATATTTGTAGCTCCTATGTGATGAAGAGTGATCATTCAAATGCTATATATTTTTTGCTTGTTTTGTTCCCTTTAGTTACACAAACTGAACTTAATATAAGCAAACAACTTCATGGAAAATTGTGACTATTAGCTGTAGAAAACACCAGAAATAGAAGTGCATTAGGCTAATATACATTGTGTTCTTGGAACAAGAAACATTAAAATCTATATTAAATGAATTTTCACTTTGTACTCAAAAAAACAGACCTCCCATCCTGCTCAGTTGCTTACTGTTCTTCTATAATATTAAAATTATGGATAAAATAATGTTATTTAAAATGAAATGGCTCATGGTAAACTGTGTCAAGGAAAGCCATTGTTGAGCTTAAATTGAAATAGTGGGGCAACTTTTTACGAGGTAAAAAAACTCCTCTCTCTGGGAGAATTTCACTTCAAAAATACTGTTGGAATCAGTTCTTGCATTTTAGTATAATTATTTAGTAGGCTTGTTGTTCGTGATGACTGGATAATTTAAGACATTTGCAGGTCATTTGTAACCATGGAAATCATGTTGCCTGCATATCTAATAGACTAATTTCCACATGAAGCAAGGCAGTAGTTCTGTTTATTTACTGGCTTGTTAAATGTTATTTTGAACTACCTTGTTTTCCTCAGGGGAATTGTCACTCAATTTCTGAAAAGAAAAACAACAAAGTAATACTATGTCCTTACTGAACCTCAATGAATATGCACTTTCTTATATTTTCGGTAAATGTATATTTGACCATATTTGTAGAGCCTTTGTTTGATTATTGTCTTTCACATTTAAGGTAGAGATTGAAAGTGTTTAAGGATTAAATATGTTAAAGACATGCATTAGATTTCAAAATTTTCAGTTGCTGGTCTCAGTACATGGGGATATGAATTAGTTATTGAGTCAGGACATCTCAACTGTGGTTAAAATTTACTAGCCAACTGATTGCATATGTATGTTTTTTATTCTGTCCCATCTGTGGGTCAAAATGTTTCAATCATATTGATTTCAACATAGTAGAGTATGTCAAACTAAGAGTTATTAGAAAAGATAGGAGAAACTTGAGGAGATCATTTAGTTTCTGTATCCTTTTAATTCACCACTGTTGAAAAGCAGTGCCAAGTTCCTAGCTCAGAGGACTTAAATGACAATAATGCAGACTTTTTAGAACAGGAAATATATGGTCCAAACTCCAGACTGCAGAAATTTTAATTTATTAGTAGTAAGGGTTTGTGTTTGTTTTGGGGGTTTTTTTGGTTGTTATGGGGGTTGATTTTGACTGTTTTGTAGGGGTTTTCTATGCAAGCTTTTGTTAAAGAGATCTGGGATGTCAAAGCATTTCCTTTTCTGTTAGTTGATGTAATCAAGACTCAAAGATCTTTTTTTCACATGCAAAATGTACATCATATCTATAAAGTACCATTCAAGCAGACCTGTCTTAAAAGGTCACAAAAACCATGAGTCACAACGTGACTCACTTATGCTCTGAAGTGTTTTCTCTGCCTTCATGACTGTGAGACTGTCTTCATGCCCCAACTGATTAAACTCACATTTTATTTTATTACTCCCATCACTAATTCAGCCAAAATACTTTAATATTTCCATAATACTTGCTTGATTTGAAGTTCATGTCATGGCCATTGACAATTTATCTGTCTTCATCTTCACTAATCTTAAAGCTGTCTACAAGCTATTATCAATCACTTGTTAAAATGACAATACTCTCTTGGCATCTAAATTATTTTAATAGGCAAATTGCACAGCAATGTTATGTTGAAATATTAGATGAAAAATATTTTCAAAAATTTGCTTCCCAAAATTTTTCAATTGAATGAGCACTTGGGAAACAAAAGAGGAATTTGAAAAAAATAGTAACAACATATTAAGCTTTAACCACAAAGCAATAGTATCAGAATTGTCATTTCTATCCAATCAGAGAATCACATTTGAAAGATAAATCAAAATAAATGTCATGTGAAAATAAACCAATAAATTCTTAACCAATAAACTAATACATTCCCTCCTTCATCAATATCTGTGTATAAAAAAAAAAAAAATCCAGATATCCCTGTTTAAATGCTAAACAGAAAAGAATTCTTCCCAAGAATGGTAGTTCATTCTTCCATACTCTCAAAAATTTAAGAATTGGCGTGTTTTAATTTTTGCTGTGCTATAGCAGCCTTGCGCTTTTTATGTTATAGAATCATAGGGTGGTTTGAGTTGGAACAGGACCTTGAAGATCATCTAGCTCCAACCCCCCTGACATGGACAGGAACACCTTCCACTGGATGAAGTTTCTCAGCCCCATCCAGCCAAGCCTTGAAGAATTCCAGGGGTGGGACACCCACAATTTCTCTGGGCCACCATTCGAGTGCCTCACCACCCTTACAGTAAAGAATTCTTTCCTCATATCTAATCAAAACCTACCCTCATTCAATTTGATCTAATTACCCCTTTGAACCCATTTGATATTACATGCTCTTGTAAATAGTCCTGCCCCACCTTTCCTGTAGGCTCTCTTCAGGTGCTGGAAGGATACAATTCAGTCACCCCAAAGCCTTCTCTTCCCTATGCTGAACAATCCCAATTTTCTCAGCCTTTCCTCATAGGATCATCTTGATCCTATGAGGAACATATGAGCACATATGAGCACGTCTCTGGATGTGCTCCAACCGGTCCATGTCCTTCCTGAGCTGGGGTACCCCAGAGATGGATGCAGCCCTACAGATGAGGTCTTACCATAGCAGAGTAGAGGGGCAGTGTCACGTTCCCTGACCTGCTGGTTACACTGCTTTTGGTGCAGCCCAGGATACATTTGGCCTTCTGATCCATGGGATCACATTGATCATGTCCATCCTCTCATCCACCAGCACCCCTAAGTCCTTATGGGCTGGGCTGCTCTTGGTCTGTTCATCCCACAGTCAGTGTTGATACCAGGGATTGCCCCAACCCAGGTGTAGCACCTTGCACTTGGTCCTGTTAAAACTCATGAGATTCCCATGGACGACTTCTCAAGCCTGTCCAGGTCCCTCTGGATGGTGTCACATCCTTCAGGTGTGACAACTCAGCTTGGTGACATCTGCAAATTTGCTGAGGGTGCATTCAATTTCTTCATTTATGTAATTAATGAAGATATTAAATAATACTGGTCCCAACGTTTTCTTTTCTTCAGTTTTTAAAAATATTTATTATGTTTCCCTTTTACCAGTCAGCCAGGACTTCCTCTGAGTGCCATGACTGTTCAGATATCCTGGATATATATATATATATATATATATATATATATCTAATATAGAGTCAGGTGGTCTCAGAAGTGACCTCACCAGCAAATACATTGAAACAAATGTAACTGGCAAAAGAGGAGTAACCTTGACCATCCTGTCTTGGGAAAATTTCATTGAGGTGCACTTGAATATCAGGTCTACAACGTTAATGAAGTTCATTTTTATAAACTGTACTAAGCAACAGACACAAACTTCAGTTAAACATGAAATAACTTGTGCTAAGTTTCATAGCAAATTTCAAGCAATATATCAACTGGAAAATATACTCAATGACAATTAGACTGACCCATTTCAATCATCTACAGTACATGAATGGGAGATGATACTTGCTCTGTTTTTTCTCTTTCGGGTATAATGAGAACTTAGATAACAAGGTCATATAAAGTTGTCCAATACTTTCCGAAAAAAAAATGCTGTAATGTGAATTGACCCAATGTAATAATCACCTTTTTTTCTACCTCTAATATTATGAAAACCAGTTGTGACTTACCTAGCTACATACATTATGTCATTTCTGCACCCTATAGAGAATTTTTTTTTTTTTTTCATGCTGCCAGAGGGAATTCAGGGAGAAAGAGGAGGGCTGGGCAAAGTCAGAGAGACTTCAGACTATATAGGGAGGCTGGTTAGGCTTGGGTACTGTGTCCTCCACTGACAAACTGGACAAAGCCCTGAGTAATTAGATGTCACCTCAGATCTGACTCTGCTGACCAACAGGTTGAGCTAGAAGTCCTTTCCATGAAGTCCTTTCCAGCCCAAGCAATTCTGTGATCAGATTATTTATAGGATATTAATATCATTTATAGGATACTCACCTATAAAATCCCTTTATAGGATCCTATAAAAGAAAATTAGTGAGGTCAATCAGAGATCAAGAGATGAAGCTTCTGGAAAATATGTAAAACTGGTATGTGTTGCTTCAGCCCCAAGTAGTTGGATGCTTCTTTGAATAGTGAGATTGTGCTTACTGTACTGCTATTATTCTTTGACTGATATGTCTTTCCTGTCACTATATTAGTCTGAGAAACGTGATCTTTCCTCCCCTTGCTCTCTCACTAATCTGCTGTAGTAGGTCCTATTAAATTTCTTGTCTCACAAAAATTTCCTGGGAGCCTTCCCAGCAGCCACTGTTCTCCTGATGAGAAAAAAAAAAAAGTATGAAAGGATTGAGGTGTGGCTGATGGAAAACAGAACTGGAAACAATGACCACCTCACTATTTTTTCCACTGACATTTTAATCTATCTCAAATATACACTGTGTGCTGTGTATATAAGGGAACAGGGATGAGTAGTCAATATTTTCATGATTCCTATGTCATAATTTTCTGATTTTACTCATTTTTGTGTAAATAGTGAATTAAGAATTAAACTAATTTTTAAGTCTGAAGAAAATGTAACTTATGTGTTTCCTCTCTTTTTACTTTTACTTTTGCATAAAATGATACTTCTGACACTTGAATCTTCTCAGTCCTGAGAAAGAAAAAAAATCTTTACCTATTTTAAGGATGGTTAAAATCTTGAGCTTTAACCATAGTGTAATTGTTACCAAATTTCTCTTTTCAGTATATCTCTGCTGGACCAGCTCCTACTTGTAATCATATGGATAATTTCTCTTCCCTTTGTACTCACATAATATTATACGAGATACTACAGCAAATATGTCATATGACATTATCATCCCTTAGAAAATCAAGCCCCATGTATTGATTTTTCCTTAGCTCAATTAGAAATTGATTACAGAAATTAGTAACTGGAAATGGGTTGAATTTCTTATTAACAATGACACTCCATGTATTTTTGTGCCAAATTTACTATGAAATAAAAAAAAAATACTTAACACTGTTGGTAAACTTTTTTCTCACACTGCTTCTTATGCATGTAGTGATCCCAAACTGTATTTATGAAGATTCACTTTATCGACATCTAAGTTTTCTGTAAGACTCATTCCTCTGCTGGTATCAAAAGAACATTGATTATTCATACCTGCTGAACAGGAGAAATGTCAGTTTCAAAAAAAATTAGGTGTGTTAGGTTTAACAGATCAGGCAACTGGTGGACAAGAGGAAATGTCCTTAAGCTGTTCCAGGGGAGCTTCAGGTTGGACATGGAGAAGACTTTTCTCACTGAAGGTTGGTTAGAATGAGCTCCCCAGGGAGTGGTGGAGTCACCATCCCTGGACGTGTTCAAGAAACAATTGAATGTAACACTTAGGGCTGTGGTTTAGTTGACAAAGTGATGTTTGTTAAAAGACCAGATTCAATGATTTTGGGTTTTTCCCCAACCTTAATGATTCTGTGTTGCTATTATTCTAGAATAATAAAAACCAGTTACATGTTTACTCTCATGTTGTTTGACTCACTCGGCACCACTGTCTTGCTTTGTAAGGTCTTTAGGGTCTTTTTACTATCTTTGATCACAGTTTAATACCTAACATAGTAAGTTCATGCAGAGCCACTGTAATATAATTTCTTAACTCCACTTCTTATCAGCAAATATTTTGTTTTAAATGTCCTTGTAAAGGACTAGCTGCAGACTTCCAGCAAAATGATTGTTTTGAAGAGGAGTTTTAAATATTTATTAAAAAATAAATCCAAATCTTAATATTTTTAGATATTTTATTTTATTTTTAATTGTAATGAAATCTGCCTTTCTTATGATTCGTTACATGCTGTGATCTATTAAATGATTCCGATGGAGAAGAAAGTGAATGTTATTTCATATGAAATCAAAAATGGAAAGACAACAAGGCAAACACTAAAAAAAGTTAGCAAAGTAAAATAGCAAAGAAACAATAGGAATCCAAAAGGAAAAAAACCTGACACTATCTGAAGAAAATATGGAATTTTGTTCGAGAAATTGGAAACTTACTATGTGTCTTCACCATAGGTACTAGATGGCTATTTCTGAGGTTTTATATTTATAATAAAAGTGTGTGTTCTGTTACATACTTCAAAATAAATCAAATGAACTCACAACTTCCTGGTGTCAGAAATAATAAAAGAGAAAATAATGTGCTAAAATAGAAAGTTGGAAATTCCAAGTGTCTTTCACTGAAGAAGAGAATATGTTTGTTTTCCAACAGAGTCCTGATAGACTGACCTAATGACTACAATGAAAAAGATGAAGTTTTCATTTGATTGATTGGTTGAATATTTGAATATGAACACTAATAAAAATAGTAATAGCAAATGCTTGTCTTAAGCAGTTTTTCTTCCTCATATATTGTCTGTAGTCTTTTATGCTATTTAGAACAGCTTGAGGAAGAAAATACTGTTCAGATTAATTCATATGTCACAAGAATTCCTTCTTTAGTATACGTTCTGCAGTAGAAATAAGAACTCGGGATGTGGGTACTTCTGAAATTATCTCATACACAGAAAGAACTGGGTTGAATTAGAGCTTACTAGAGATTATTCAAGAAACCTCCAGATAACTATGTGCTGGGGTTTTTTTGCTTTCAAACTTGTTATTATAGGCATAAAGTATGATATACAAAGAGAAATCAGGGAGCTGCAAAGATTGAAACACAAAGATAATTAGAGTCGTCAATAACTTCTATGTATACTGGGTAAAATTCAAGTCAAGCTGTGGGTGTTAGATTGTTATACAGTATAATTTACTTTTTTTTGGAGGATCAGACACACCACAAAGAAAAAAGGCAATTCCTGCTCTAATCTTGACTATCATTCTAGCTTTAGTTCAAAATGTATCTTTCAAGCTTCATCTGTACAGTAAGATCTCAGAAAACTTCCCACATCTTTTCATCTTCCTTTCCCTTCCTCTTTCTCAATACATTCAGATTTCTCCTGAAAGAAAACCATGTGTAGAAAAGGAACAGTGAAACCTTTTGGAAGTTACAACCAGACAGCTGGAGGGGATGAGGGGTAGTATTCTAGAGAGCACAATAAAATTCTCTGGCCACTTTTTAGAGTAACCTTTGAGTTGGTATTTGATGGACACAATCATCAAAATATATTTTAGTTCTGTATCTTGTAGGAAGAAAAAGATTGACAAAGCTCACTTTCTCATGTATATGTGAGAAAGATAATTATTACAAAATTGAAATGGTAGAATATATGAGTCTTAAAATTTACTTTACTTATGGGCGAAATGGGCCTCAAAAATACAAGTTGCATCCATGAAAGATGCAATAGAGCATGAACCTGGAAGTTTAGATTTAAACCCATAATGTCAGGTCATGAAGCATGTCAAGAATCTGTATATTTAAGTTGTAAAGGCTCAAAATAAAATCTTTTTAAACATATCAAAAGCAGAGGGCTTGTCAGAGAGTGAAGGGTATCAGCAGATGATGAAAGAATGTGAGGAACACTCGTACAATAAGTTTGCATGAGAAAACTGCAGAATAAAGAAGTGAATTTCTAAAGTTGTGCTCAATCCAATGATAATTCAGAAGATTTTCATATCAGGTCTTAATTTTGCAGCATGAATTTGAGGAAGTACTTCCAACTGAATCTATCCTAAGTGACATGAAAAAAAACCTAAAAGTATGTATAAGCAAGAACAGTGAACCTAATAAAATAAATTTCACCAAATTTTTAGAGCACTCTGATATGAAGCTATGAGGATTTTACTACCATGTGTAACCTATTTCTTTAATCAATAGGCAGAGCAATAGAAGGAGGAAAATATGAAAAAATATTTAAAACTAAGGATTTGACTGATATGTATAAATCTAATTGGTAAAGCCTATGCAAAGAAAGGAACTAGTAAACACAGGATATATAAAGCATAATGATAAGGAGAATATGGACTTTGCAAAGGAAAAACATGGCTTACAAATTTTTCTGCTTTTTCAAAGTATCAGTAGGTGGATAAGAATGATCTGATTATATTTCTATTTTCAAAATGCTTTCAACAAGCTCTCACATGAATTTCTTAAATTTGGACATTGGCTGCTCAATATATGCCTAAATGTTTGGAAACATGATAAATAACAAGGCAGTGATGTTTTCAAATAATTCAAAATAACTCTACATAGTCAAAATAACCCTACATAGTCAAAATCAAAAGTGTCTGTAAGGAGATCAAGAGGATTTCCCCACAGTCAGTGACTCAATGATGAAATAACATATGAAATGTAAAATTAGTAAGCATAGAATAATGCACACAAAAGGAAAACAAAAGCACCTACAAAACTGAGTTATAGTGAGAATCTCTAATTTGGGTATATAGAAGGAAGCCTCCAGTCAATACAGACAGGTCCCTGGGAAAGTATATTACCCATAGATGACTTGAATAGATAACTGCCATCTGGAATGTTACATTAAAAATATTGTCTGTGATTTAAAACCAGACTATGGCAGAACTAGAAAAAATGTTATAACAAAGAACAATTAGACATATGTTATCTCACCCACATCAAGTGCAACTGAGTCTTAAAAGGTATGACTGAGGAAAAATAGCATCAAGATCTGTATAATTTTGAAAAACAAATGGTAAATGTGGTTATGAATCATATTATCTTTATTCTAATATTATAATTATGTATTTTCATCAAAAGTTGATCAGATATACAGTAAACACTGTTTTTCTCACACAGCACTGTGTTGAATGTAGTGTTGAGTTCTTTGTTACAGTCATTTTGGAGGTCAAATGTGCAAATGTATTCAAGAAACAGATTTAAAACATGTCTCAGGCATTTAGGGGGAGTGAATATTAAGTACTATACTTCAGGTGTAATTTTTACAGGCAGATTTTAAATGGCTAATTAATAGAAATCAAGAGTTGAGTAAAAGATGAATCACCTAGTGCTTCCTGCATTTCCTAAGCATTTGTGTTTCTTCCAAGGAGAGGATGCCAAAACATGTTTCATTTTGGTTGGACTCCATAGAATAGTTCCTGCATTTCTTGTCTCATATAATATAAACAAAACATGAAATAAAGGAGTTAAACATAGACAGCAAAGTATTTTAAAATATTTGACCATGTCCTTTTAACCACTTGAAAATTCTCTTTTAACTGTTCTGCCTATGCAAGCCTTAAGTCCTTAAACTCTTAAAGAATTTATTACCTTGGACTTGTGCCACAATTCCTCCCTTTCATGAGATGATTAAAGAGATATCTATTTTAGGGTGAAATGTGCGACTCTGAAGATGTTCTTGTTTACAGCAAAGGAAATCTAAGGAAATTAACCTAGATTTAGGCAGCTAACTTTTGAATACTTATACTATATAAAATTAAGCCCATTCAAGAAAACTTGTGTCTTGAAGTTAAAATTGTTACCTATTTAGTATAAAATGAAGAAATAAAGAAATCTCTTGCTCTTGCTACAATCACCAGGTTGTCTAAATGGCAAAAAAAAAAAAAAATTGTAAATATTCAAAAGCAAATAATCTAAATTATTTGTACTTACCACACTGTAGTCACATGAACTATTATTTAACCTTGCTTCTAATTTTTTCCCTGTTACACATTGGAGGACTAATAAAGCCAGTTTGCATTGAATCAAGACAGGAATTATCACGAAAGTGTAATATTATGAAATGTGCTCTTCACAACCTATCATAAAATTCACTCTTGGGAACGAAAGTTCTGAAAACCAGAGGGCACTACTGTAAGTGCTGCAGGTTTGACAGCCCTTCATCTTTACATACGTCTGTATCTTGCAGAGCAGATTTTGAGTAATGTGTGTCATGGCATATTTTCATGCCATGAATGATACTGTAGATCAGCAAAGTTCTTCATTGTTAAATGTCAGTATTTCTAAGTGAATATAACCTGTCAACCCTGAGAGGGAGAGAAAATTGCTACTATTTTCAGAGGAATCACAGAACTGTGTTTGATGGAAAACACTTCTAGAGGACAGCTAGACCAACCTGCCCAGTCAGAGTAGGGCTATCACTCAAATGGAGTAAATTATGGCTGTAAAATGGTCTAGGCACTGTTTGTTTACTAACCACATACAAATCCAGAATCATAGTGCCTGTGGCTACATCTGTACTAACAAGTATGATCACCAAATGGCTTCACACATAACATGTAGCACTGGTCTACAACAATCCACTACACTTCATAGTTATCCCATTACCTGACACAATTTTTGGCTCACACCCTTGTTAACTACTACACCATAAAAACTACAGTGTAAGACAATAACTGCAGCTAAATTAATGATCTGATCAGAAGACTACCAAGGGTTTGAAGTAACCCAATAGATAACAAAGATGAGACAGTTCTCTTTGGGAGGGGAAGAGAGAATTTGGCTGTATAGATTCAAATTGTATTGTCAAACTTACTCTTTGTTAATAAGATGAACCTTTGGGTTTTTCCAGATACCAGAATATGCTCAATCATCTGGTCATTCAAGTAACAAGAGAATTTCTTTTCCCCAGTGCCAAAACTAATATTCTTCTCTTCCATTAAAATACTGTGATTAAATGGTGCTTGCTGACTCAGTGCATTTGCTATGCAGTTTGAATGAGATTAGTACCATTTTCCACCACACAAGTGAATTTTCAGTGTATCTGTATATGCATGTGTTGTAGATCTCCACTGTCATTTCTTACAAGGTAGTATTTTGCAGTTTGTGGGAAAATGGTTGTACTAGTTAATGCTGTTTAGAGAAAGGATATATTTATGCTAAGGGCTGCCAAGATTCTCTGTTTCCTCTTGTATGGAGACAGCTTTATCCTGACACAATCCTTTAAATAACAGTACTCTTAGAGTAGAATTGTTTGCAATAAATATAGGAGAAACACAAGCCCTTTCCACTCATATAATACATATTTCCCTGTTTTTCTTGGTGCCAAGAAAAACTTCCCTTCTGACCCTGTTTCTGTTTCTATCATGCATTGCATCAAGAACACTGATACAAATTGTTGTAAGTTTCTAGCAGAGACTGTTAACGTTTAAAATCAGAACTTAAAATAATTGCTTTAACTTATTTTACATCTAGGTCAGAGAAACTATCCCTAAGAATTTATTGCCTGCCTTTATCTCAGAGAATGAATCTGGCCTCACTGAAGAAAGTTAATGAAACATGTAAGCCTCAAATCCTGCCTGCTTTTCTGAGCACTCTTTTTGTTTTCCTACTAAGGACACATTCTTTCCTGTCTAACTCACTACATGCAATCCTTGCTTAGAATCAATATTCAAGGTTGACTCTACAAAAATCTTACTCTGGAAAACTACCTGCCTCCTGTAACAAAGAGGTAAAAACTTTAATATAACAAAGGGGTTAAAACTTCAATAACCTTAACTTTTCTGAATAGTAACACCTTCCTTCCTCAAAATCAGTAGGCAGAGTAAATGCTCATGAACACCAGATGTCCACACTGACTTGTGAAGTCGGAAAGATAAAATTCCATGTGCGCACAAGAAGATATTCTCAGCATTAGCAGAATGAAATAGAGACATCAGATAAGTGAAAACAGATGTTGTTAAAATGTCAAGTGCAGCAGATGTGTGTATACAAGACAAGCTTTGAAAAGATTAAACTTTGATCCTGGTTGGGCTGTAGGAATTTATGTTAATCAGGTAGAAACAGTAATCTACTTTGGAACAGTTATTTCCACCTTTACTATAATATGTTATTATGCATTGTTTTTAATGGAAGTGCCTCTGAAATATTAACTACTTGAGCATGAGCAGTGGCAATATGTTGGCTGTGTAGGCTTTATGTTGTGTTCCCATAAATCTTCTCTCAAGAACAGCCAGAGTTCTCAGTAAATCCTTTTCTAGTCACATTATCTGCATTTTAATCCAATGGAAAGGTGAAGCAGTGGAGGAGAGGGAAGGATGCTGTATGACACGATGTGCATTCAGGTCTCAGCCTGATATGCTCTCAGCATACATCCAGGCACCATTAGCAGTTCCACATTTTTGATGTGGCTCATATTTTTTACCTCTTCCATTTAAAAAGGTAAATATTCTTCCTCTGGTTTTAGAACCTTCCAAATATGAATTTCTGGATGGAAAATCTGACTTGGTTGTGATTTCGGAGTTACGTCTGCACGTTTCCACACATCTGATGCAGGATTTACTTTGTCAAGGAGAAAGTTTTTGATCTGTATCTGTTTTAAAGTATCAAGATCATATTTTTTCAACAGTCACAACCATGAACGTGTTACTAAATGTCTTGCATATATCTGCCAGAGAAAGGAAGAAGGAACTACCTAACAGAAGCATTGTACTTCAGAGGTGCTCTGTGGTGTTGTTTCCACAGGGGACTAAAAAGCTCTCAGATTTCTTTTCAGTCCTAAATTCCTACAATTTACTGCTTCATGTAACACCTTTCTCTACACCCATGCACCAGACCTGTGTATTTTGTTAGTAGAACTGATTCAATATGGAGCCAAGGTTCAACAGGGACACTTACCATTTCAGTGATGACTGGGAGCTGGTAGGCTTAGCTGTGCATATTTCTGGTGTAAAAACTGCCACATGCTTATCTCTTTGGGGCATAGCTCTTTTATTTGTCTCAGAGTCATATGAGAGATCAGGGTTTTTTCCAAGCCTTCATGGAGATGAAATCTCAATTCCATTGTGTCTAAGCTCTCTTCTCTTTACTTTCTCATAGGAAGGTTTGCTGGCTGCCATATTCACCTCACATACACCATGTGGATAAAGCAACCTAATCTACCAGAGGTTCAAAATAACTGTTTTGCCCCTCTACAGCCAAGTGTTACACACAGATGACATACAGAATAGTAACAGCTTACATGTATTTTACAAATACTGGATAACAATTTCTTGTTACTGTTAAGTATTAAAAACCACATTTATTTCTACCTTTTAGCACCTGAATATAATCAGTCTTCAGTTTAGATTACTAAGGGCAAGAGTCTTACTCAGATTTTTAGATGATTGAAATTTACAGCAAATAGATAATGCTCACCTTTAATAGTCTTTTGCACCTGAGAAAGGAGACCAAGAGAAACCAAGGTGCAATTATACCACTTCTACAAATCCTCTTTTTGTATTGCTCAATAAAACTACTTGGTTTTTTAGGTAAGAATTTATATTGAATGAAGTTGATGGAGGAACTTTTTCTGGTACCAGTGTGGCACCTTAATACCTCAGCTCTTTGTGACTTACAGCTGCGAAAAGCTCTAACCTTTAAAGGAATTTTCGATAAGTGCTTTTTCTTTTGCAGAGATAACACTGCACAGACTTGTGCTCTGAGATCAACTTCAAGATACCTTATTGCTTTTAGGGGCTTTAATGTCATAACAGAATAGTTTTATTTTATTACCCAGATCAGAACCTTCTCATCCATCCCAACTCGTTTGAGTTACACTTTGGTTATACTTTCAAGTTTTTCTAGCATTTTTATATGACCTTGAACATTTTGCTTTCTGTTTGTATCAACAAGGATACTTGTGCACCTAACTGGGAATTGGCAAGTAGGCACATTTCTAGCAGGTCAAACTTGCCTTGTAAATTTTATGCTAATATCTAGTTTAATAAAATTATTCTTGCTTTTTAGTGTAAAAGAATTGACTTTGATTAAGAAACTAAATTTTAAATTAATTTAAATATTAATTTTACTTAATATCATGTCCATTCAAATAAGATCCCAAAAATATCCAATTGTCTTAAGCACTCTCCTTCACTCTATATGTGTTTGAAATTTGTGCAGCCAGTACCAACTTATTTGATAAAGCAAACTCCAGGTATTTTTTCAGTGAGTTTATTATGAACACAGATTTTACACTGAAGATGTTACTAAAAGTTGGAAAGCATTGCAAAAAGTAGGGGGAAAAAAAGAAAGCAAATATTGCATGTTCCCTTTCTAGTGGATCATCCCACCTTTACAATAGGCTTCTAGAACTTGAGCAAATGGCTAGTAAGTCACATCCTTTTTTGCATGTTTTTGGACTTTCTCTGGTTTTACTACATATCACAACTTGAGCAGCATGACAATGTCCCAGGGCATGTCTCTGCTGGGGCAAGTAAATTTTCTAGTTCTTCATTGAGTGGAGGCCCAGGGGCATGACTTGCATGAGTGGTTAGTGTTCATTCCTGTATTTTTTTTTTTTTTAATTAGACAGCAGAACAGTGTTTCTTTTTAAAAAAATTGTCAGTGACAGAGAATGCATCATTGTATCCTTCTTGCTTTAATACATATCCACAGAAAACAAGGAAACCAGACTTTTAGAAACTCTATTCAGGGGCCCATAACTGTGGGTACACCCTGTCTAAGCTGTCATTCTGTTTTCAGCATTGCTGAAAAGTCTAAAGGTGTGCTGGGATTACATGCACATACTGCTCTGGGTCAGAAGAAATTAAAATGGCACAAAAAATCAGCATGCGCATATGTGGTACTCTGCTTGTACAGTAGCAGGATCCTTTTCACATGTTACAGTCTGCTTTTCAAATGACTCTTAACTGGGATAGGCTTTGCCTAAAATATCCAATTTTCTTCCATTGAGAGTAAGAGCAGCCTTGAGTACAGCGCTGCCAAGTACACTAGGGGAATTCAGCACCCACAGTGATGATGAGCTCTGATGAGAACATACCAGTGCTGACTATGAGTATAAACTGTTTAAAGAATGCAACTATGTTAAATTTTAAGTCACCATTAAAGATGGCATAAGGCTCATTTTTAACACAAGAAATAATATATGCAAAATGTAAAGTTTCAAAAAGGGAAATGCATAGTGTATTTCAGTGTGTTGTAGCATTTCTCTGGGTCTCAAGCAGTAGTTAAGATGGAGAAATTTGCTTTCTTCTCTGGTTTCTTGGTCATAACTACACTTTTATTGCTGAAAATTTTTGGAAACTTTCATGAAGATGTTTACTATAATAATTTTCAAGTAAAAAAAGAAAGTTTGGCAAAGCTCATATAATATAGACAGCTTTGCACAGCAGGGAGTATTAGGCAGCTCTAAAAATAGAGACTGCTACTAGTTCTGCCTAGAATAACATGCCTGAAAGAAGAATACACATTTACACAGCTGGCTTTACATGACCCTTGTTTACACAATAAAACAAAAGGAAATTGCCTCTTCTGAGGTTTTATTTTTTTTATCAGGCACTGATTAAATAATAATTAGTTCAAAGTATCATGAGTCATTTCTACGTATGCATACTTATCCTTTTTCAAAGAGCAATTGTGTCCCTGAGGTAATATAGAACATCAGTGATCTGTGCTCTGCTCTAACAACCTTCCAGTTCAGTCGATTCCTTTTCAGCAGTTGCATAACCTTTGTTTTGTCTTAAACCAATGTCAGAGCAATGGCTTCTTCCTATGTGGAGGTGATCAAAGCTGAATTTGGTCAGAAGCTGTCAGCTGAATGCTTAATATCTATTTAGATCAATGAGAAACTTGCCATTTATTTCAGAGTGTTTCTTTAGGATTGTAGTCTTTCAGCACTTTATTTCTTCTTGAAAGCTCTCTCTCTGACTCTCATATTTATTTCCCCCAAAAAATCACTCATTGATACGTCCGTGGGTGTCCCATTATTCTATTTTTTTTTTTTTCCTCACAAATGCTATCCCGGAAGTCTCACAGACACTGCATTTCATTTAATTCTTCCCTAGCAAGTTCATAATGGAATTTAATTGTGTTTCCCTTATCTGAAACCTTTCTGCTCCCTTGAGTAGTTTTCTCCTTCCTTCAATATAATAGAATATTCCCTAGTATTGTTAAGATGTTAATCTCATTTATGTCCTCTTCTCTAATTACTCCATACCTGCAAGGATGACAAGCAATCTTTTACCCACGGCATTGCATAAAGACAAGAAGTTTTTTTAAAAATTATAAAACCAGAAGTCAATCAAATATGGTTTTCTTGAGAAATCTTTCTTTATTTTTCCACAATCCTTTATAATATTTTGAAGGAGAAAAATGAGAAAATCTGTAAAGGTTTTAATTTTAAAAATAATTTTTAAAACCCCATGTAGTCTGAAGCCTTTGACTGCTTTACAACTTTTATTTAGGCTATTTAATTTTCCTTAGTTCCCGGATCGTTCAGTGTATAAAAACCCTTATTACTATGGGAAACTGCTAAAGAGGGGAAAATATTAGAATATATATTTTGCTCCAAAAATTGAAAAAAAGTGAACTTTTTTTAACTTCCTTTCAGTTTATCTGTGACTATATCTGTGGTGGTCTTACAAGGCTGTTCTGGTCCTATTTTTTTTTTTTGTTTTTTTTTTTTTTTTACAGATTCATCTCAGGTTCTACCAGATCTCCAAAAATAAATTAGAAAGAAAACAAAGATTTGTATGTGTGAGGGTTTTTTTCAGCCAACGTGTCAGACTGGCAAAATGCCCTCTTTGAAGGTAGAATAGAGCTGACATATAATTGTTGCCCTTACCTTTGTTGCCACTGACACTAGAGTCTGAACCCTCCTTGGAGACCTGAAAACAATTTTGCTGTGACACTCTGAGAAGTTACCACTGGTATTTTACAAATACTGTGAGGTCACAGATTTTGACCTACACAGAGCCAAGCAAACCTCTGGAGGGCGTTGTGTTTTATGGGAAAAAATGTTTCCATTGATTTTTTGATTAGCATTTTACTGCAACATAGAACAGATCAGTAGCCATGAAAGACAAAATTCACATTACAGTAGCAAGAAAAGTAACACAGTCCAAGATGTGTTTAAAATCTAAACTTTTTTTTTCTAATATTCTTTTGTGCATGATTTTCCAGAGTCACAGCAGAAATATAAATAATGAGGATTAATACCATATAATTATATCACATAAAGCATATACTATGCTTCTTCTACATGGCATTCAGTATTTCCTGAAAGTCTGAAAGGGTTAAAACTAGTCCTTTAGCATAAATCCTATTTTAGCATTTAATAACATTGTGATATGTAGAATCTTTCCTTCTTTTTCTGAATTTCTGTAAACGCGATATTTACAGCTATTTTGCAAGAGTAAGCACCAAAGTTGTGTTCCTGATTAAATTTTAAAACATTGTCCAGGTATGATACAAGTTTATTAAGTTTACAAGTTAGATATTTACAAGTAGGTATTTGCAAGTTACATCGCCAATGGCAGAATTTTCTAAGGGAATTGCCTCATAAAAAGAGCTTGTTCTCAAATACATTCATTCTGAGGCTGCCATTTTCCCACAAAATAAGTCATAGTATTTCCAGACATATGTTAATATCTGGGGAAGTAAATAAATATTTTCATAAATTACTCTTAGTCATTTAACAGAATTTAAGGTGAAAAAGGCATGAGTTCTTTGTCCCTCACACCTGTAGAGCATCTTGTGTTATCATATCTTCTTTTAGGGAGGGACTGAGCACAATGTCACAGCAGAAATGACATCTCTTGACCTCCTTTCTTATGAAGAGAGGATGTACAACACTCATTTGAGAATAGAGAACAGATGAGATATAAAAGTGGCTCCTTTTACAAGCTGTTTTATATGTATGTGGAAAGATTTTTTTCATTAGACAGAATCCGGGTATTAAAGTCCACATATAAGACCCCAAGGCATTCTCTATTATTAGACTATTGCTATTATTTTCCTGTTAATTCAATAAAAGCTTTGTTTTTTTACTTGTGGGGCAGATTTTCCCTGTTGAAGAAGAATTAAGAGTTGTCAGTCGAGGCACTAATGTGATATATGTTCAAAAAAAATCACAAGCATTTAATATTTGAAAAGTTGCCTTTCTTATGGTTTATTTATTTTAACATGATACCATGTCAAAATAGAAATTTCTACATTTATCATATTCAGCACGCATCAGTAATTGCAACATAATGGATGTGTTGAGACAATCTGGCACGATAACTGTGAAGAGTATTTTTTAAATACTCTCAAATTACTGCCACTAAGCAATACCTTTTAACAAGAGAGACTTGAAAAGCAAGGACTTGCAAAAAAGGTAAAATTCAAAATATATTTTGAGATACATTGGAAAAATTTTCTTTACAAGAAATTTTTTAGTAAAGTTACTCCTTTTGCTGCCTTTTTTTTGGTTCATTTGGGTATTGAAAAATAGAAGAGGAAAAATTGGCACACACAGTTAAACAGAGCTTCATGCTTTTATTGATAATTATTACTAGATCTTTAACCTAATTAAAATATTTCATATCACCAAATTATTTTTGTTGCACAGGAATCTTGATTTTTTAACATAGGCTGTTTTTATGGAAAAAAGTCTACCCTCCAACTAAAGAAATAATGAAGATGAGACTCGTGAATGAAAAAACATGGGGTTTTTTCCAACATTTATGAAGTCATTACAGCATGCTCTTCCTCCAGATATAAGAAATTCCAAGAAATCAAGTGTTATCAAGATTAACTACTAAAACATTAGACCTAAGTTTTGTGGAATATTTTTACATACTCAGTACCATGATGGTAGTTTCACAGACAAACAAGCAAAGAGGAAGGAAGGTCAAAGAAAATTCTGCAATGTATTTGTCAAAACCTGGGAAATTACTAAAGGACTTGGGAATCCTGGCCCATAGCCCAATACTTATGACCACAAAATAAATACTGCACTCTAATATATCCAATCTAGCCAAAGTGTTTTAGTCTACATGACAGGGCTACCCAGAGCTGACAGGATATTAATTCTAAAATTGATCCCCATTGGTTTTTAAGACAACTTTATATTAAATCTTCCTGCAAGCCATGCAGTGCACAATTTTCATCTTACATTTACTTTTCATCGTGTGCACATTATTTCCTACTAAAACAGTTACGGTGCTATCTGATACGAGATTTGGGAGGTTTCCATAGTTCAGCACTGCTGCCGATAGTGAGGACCCCTCTCTAAATAATCATCCTTAATCTCTTTAAATGAGAGGAGAGAGAAAGAAGGTGGTGATGGCAAGTGTGGGCTGGGCAGCAAGTGGGCAGAGGCTGTCAGTGCCAGGCTCTCAGTATCTCCCCACAGGACAGCAAAGAGAACCCACTCCCACAGCCGTGTTGGCTTCACTGCTTACTGACCCCTTGCTGAAAGCCCACCCCCCAGTGGAAAATGAGTAATAAAAAATTATGATGCTAGAATGAATTTGGTTCATCCTTAACGCTCCATAATAAAATCAGAGGTGCACCTAGTGTTTTGCACATTGTAAGATTATTACTCAAATGTTTACTTTTTTTTTTTTGTTGAAGTGAGAGGAAGAATCAAATCCAAATTAATTAAGCCTCATGTAGGACTGGCATTGGTAGATACAGTTAATTTTCATCTTCTACCAAAGAGATTAGAGTTCATATCTCAAAGGTAATTGAAAGCCCATATTTGAAAGGAAATAATTCCCTTAGGTTCAGAAGCAGGATTTACTTAACCTACAATGAATGAAGGAGTGGTGCAGTGAGTTTAGCTAATATAACAGCTTTATGCTCTTCAGATATTTTTTAACTGAAATTTCCCTCCTGCTTCCTGTGTTTGACATTTTAAGGAGTACATTTAGTTGAGTTTTTCAATGAGTCTCTATGGTAACAGTAAAAATGCCCAATCAAAATACTTTGCCTCCTCTGCCTTCTTGCCTGTTCACCCAGCAGAAGCTGCAAAGCAGAGAAGTGAGAATCACTGGTCCTTTTAAGTGTAATGGCAGTGTATTATAAAGTACAAAGAAATGATCTGTAGATTTCAAGACTACTAATGACCATACTAAGTAGAGAATGAAGTAATCATTTGTCAAGTAGCAGCTTCAGTATCAAATAATTTTAGTTTCAAAATTAAATCTTTTGTATAAAACTGAATAATTTATATTTTGTTTTATATTAAATCTAATAATTGTTCTTTCAGTTTTTCAGCCAACACTGGGCTGTACTGGAGTACAGCAGCAGGTGCAATATGTTCAAAAAGTATTTTACTATAAGCACAAAATGTCACTTTTTGGGCAACCTGTATATATTTTTCTGGAAAAGTAATAATCACCAACTCCATTTTTGCACATGTAAAATAGAGACATATGTTAATGATTGCCTGAATTTGAAAAAAAAATGAAGGCAGAAAAGATACACGGGATTAAACCTTCTTGTCAGGAAACCATGGTAGCCTACTGAAATCTGTTGAAGGGATATTAGTGAACAGATATTGTTGTAGCAAGAATGCCTTTTCCATTTATTACTACTTCTTTCAGAAGATATTAGAGGCTCAACTGAGATCCTCTAAAATGTAACTGAGCCAGTGTATTGCCATTTCACCTAGAAAATGGCAATTTTCTAGGGGAAATGGCAAAATGTTTAGTTGTATAAGATATATTTTAGAAAGGTATTCAGTGTGCTGTGGGACACCTCCCTCACCATTGTCAGAGCAGTGGTGCCAGGCTAGAGGTTGCCAGCATTTGCCCGCCAGAAAAGCCATCAGGGGCCGCATCCTTGCCAGCCCAGCATGGCAGGCTGGGAGCTGGACTGTTGCGATGCGTTTTGGGGTGGGGGTACCCAGGGGATGTCCCCGGAGGACCACATCACGGAGCTGCTGCAAGGCCCTGTTTGTGCCGCCTGGTCACGGCAGCCTGCTCTGCACAAAGAGCCAGGCAGCACACAAGCAGATCTATTTCACTGTTCTAATCAACCTAGTGCAAGCTCTAACATGGTTATTCATAGCTTAACCTTTTGGAGATCATCCGTCATTAATAAAAAGTGATATGTTCATAAAAATGCACTCTTAATAGTCTTTTCAGCAATGCAGAAAAAAAACTGCAACGTTTTAGTGTGATTAAGAAAACTTTTCTCTGGCATTTGGTACTCAGTGGACAGCTTCTCATAGGTTTCTAATGAGCCCTGGCCATTTTGTTTAAATGAGCTGAGGATCTCCTTGGAAGTGGATAACTACCACTTCTTAGGGGGTAAGTAAATTAATTAACCATGAACAGATGCATTGCGTTCAAAACAGATTTAAGTCACTCATTTTGACTTTCTATTGTTTGCCCCTTTTCAGGAACAACTGAGTGGGACAAAGGCAGGAAAGCCAAAAAAGCTGCACAAAAGATGGAATCTCAACTGCAGTGTTTGTGCTAGGTTTCTATTACCGAATAATTAGTGTTTGTCCAACTCTTAACCAGCAAGGTAACTTGATCGAGTTTTGTTTAAAGGTAATATTAAATGTAGCAAGAGAAAAATCACTCAGGGTATATTGCAAGTCCCAAGTATCTCCAAATCACAAATGCAGTATCAAAAATGGATAGAACACATACAAAAGTAAAATATATTCAATTATTTATGCATGAAAAACTGGAATTCTGCATGCATTTAAAACAAACCTTGATATTTGCACAACATCATGACTTTTAGAAAAGCTCTGAGAGGGCTAAAACCAAAATTCAGCTTGAAATTAAAATAAGAATTAGTGTTGTATATTTATAGCATATGCTATTAAGAAAACTTTCCTGTCCAACCCTGCAGGCACCTCTCTGGCAGTCACACTTAACCACCTGAGCTCAGACTGAGACTCCTTCGCTACACACCCCACCCTCACACAGTCACACCAGGTTTCCTCACCAGCTCAACCCCAGGTTCCCCACAGCAGAATCTTAGATATCCAGATGCTTCAAATAATTTAATGTTGCTGCAATAACAAAATGGCAGCTCAAGCTGGGTGCCTCCAAGGAGGGACCAAAGCAAATGAGACCATCATCTTTTATACCTGCACAGTCTAAGCAAGCAGAAACCTGGGGTCATCAGCCCCCGTTGTGTGCATTCACCTGGCTGGCCCACAGGCCCCCATGCCCCTTGTTAGGATAAGGGTCAGCTGTTCATAGCCTCTTGTCCAGGGCTTTCTCCACCCAGAGCTCAATCTGCAGCTGGCACTGCATCTTGCAAACCGAGGTACCTGCCCCGAATGTATTCCTTAACAACAAAAAGTGTCAAAGCTGACCAAAATTACAAGCAGTGCAGTTTCACTGAAGAGAAGCTGTAGATGAACAGCTGCACATGGTTTTCAGAATTTTTCTTAAAAAGAGCACATGTGAAGTCAAAGAGATAAGTGAAATATTTCCAAATACAGTAACTGTTGATAAATTATATCAGAACTGAAAAAGATTTCTGAATTCCAGTGAACTTGTTCTATGGTCAGATCAGATTCATGACTTGCTACTACTGATTTTTTGACAAAAAATGCTGTTGCATAATCAAGATATAAAAAGTGGCTAGTACATATAGATCAAGACATAATGTAGTATGAGGAGGTAATGAAGGAGATAATCAAAGGCATGGTTATAATACAGAACTACAAAGAACTGATCATTCTCATTAGCTTTCAGAAGTAAATTAACATGCAAATGATTATTAAGGCTTTCCAATGAAACCATGAATGGGTTTTTTTTTTGCTGTCTTACTTTAATTACCCCATGAAAGGAAGTGTAATTCACAATCAAAATCAGTATAGTACATTTGTTATATAAATGCTTCTCCACACTGAAACTGTTCAGATACTGGAGAGAGTGATGTAAAGGGCTTTGTCCTTCATTCTAGTCTGTCTTATTGTCATGTTTTTACCCCAGCCAGCAGCTCAGCCCCTACTCACTCTTCTTCAGTGGAATGAGGAGTGAATCAGAAGAGTGAAAGTGGGAAAACACAGTGCATTGAGATAAAGACAGCCTAACAGGTAAAGCAAAAACTGTAGTAACAAGTAAAGTAAAACAAGGGATTCATCCACTTCTCATGGGCTGGCAGGTGTTCAGCCATCCCCAGGAAAGCTGGGGTCTATCACGTACAACCTGGGAAGACAAACAGCATCACTTCAAATGACCTTCCTCTTCTTTCTACATAATCCAACTTTTGTTTCTGAGAGCATCATATAGTCTAGCACATTCTTTGGTTAGTTGGAATCAGCTGTCCCAGCTCTGCCCCCTTCCGATTCCTTGTGCACCCTCAGCCTACTCCCTGGCAGGGTGGGGTAAAGGCAGAAAAGGCCTTGACTCTGTATGAGTGCTGCTCAGCAACTGCTAAAACTTCCTTGTGTTAATAACACTGTTTCTCTCACAAAGCAAAAACACAGCCCCATACCAGCTACTATGAAGAAAATTCACTCTATCCCAGGCAAAACCAGCAAAGTCTCCACACCTTGGGCCATACCATTTAAGTCATATGCAAATCTCACACTATCTAATTGGATTGTCCATTCCTGCCCATCTTTTTCCACACACCTTGCCACCCACGACTGCACTACATTGGGGCATATCCCTGTGTGATTCTCCTGAAATAGTGTGATAACTTTTGGAAAAGCCAGGAAGGGATTTCTGAGACACATCACATATGAGCGTTCTGATTACTCAGGTATGTTCAAGGTCATGGAGAGTCATTCCAACAAGACAGAAGGCATTTACTTCACAGAAAGGTACCAGTCTTTGTTTTCTCCACAAATTGGCTCTTGGAGGAGAAGATGGGAAAAGTGTAATTGCTAATTTTTTTCTCACAGCACTTGGACAGCAGCACTGTGGATAACAAATATCAAATATGATAAAGTTCTTAAGATTCTCAAAAATGCTTTAAGAGGTTCTTTCTACCTAAACAAAAGTATATATGCACAGATGCTACATATGGCTAGTCATTTTTACATGAAAGAAAAAAAAATAGTAACCCCAAGACCTCTATTCCAATACCTCTACTACTATTCTGTCTTTTCCTATTTTCTGATGTGAAAATTGAAAAAATGAGAGACATGACGACAACCAATCTGAGAATCAATGTTATACCATTTAAAATTGAAAATTCTTTGTCATGTGCCACTGGCTAAGCTGCGTATCTGTCATAGATACATAATATCTTAAGAACATAACTGAGAAATAAAATATATTTTTGTCATAAATAAAGATTAAAGGTAATAATTTCCTCTATAATCAGATTAAAAATTCAGTCCTTGAGCCACTCTATCTCAAGGTTAAATATACTTTGTAATACAAGGCAATGGATTGCTCTGTATTTCATGTTGGTAGAGTACTGCTCCTGTGGTCTTAACAAAGAAAAAATTGAACACAGACTTGCTTTGACAGTTTTTGACAAAAACAGAGACATAGGAAAGTGCATAAAGTTTGGGGGTTTTGTTGTTGTTGCTTTTAAATTGCCAGTGTTCACAGCCTTCCCAAGTCAATTTCTCTCTTAAATTCTCAGCTTGTGCCATAGATGAGGTCAAGCACCAAGTGGAGGCATTCATAATCTTCTAAACGAAATGATGGTCTCGGCAAGAGATCCCACTCCTTTAGCAGCATGAAGTTAAGGGATTACTGGAGCATTACTGCAGCAGACAAGGAAAGTCTAGGTATCAACTCAATAGCAGAATCCTATGGAAATGACAATTTCAGCAATAAGCCATATGGGCCACAAATGAAGTAAGTAAACTCAGAAAATCCTTTCAAGGCAAGTATTTCCCTCAGCACACTCCTACAGATTCTGAAACTGAGATTAGGGAAATGGTGTATTTTACTGAATCCCTAGAGTGTTATAATTTAATAGTATTTCACAGCTACAGTACATCATCACATTACATTACACTCTCCCTGTCACCATACAAACTACAATACCATGAAGTGATAACACAGTGTAATGAGACATACAATACAGTGTAATGTGATATACAAGCAAGTCAATGCAGCATATCTCAAAAATTACCCCCATTTAAAGGGAAACTTAATACATGTTTCATATAACTGTACAGGTCATTCATTTTGTCCATTTTTTGGATGTGTTTAATCACTGTGCATCTTGATACTTCCACAGAGAAATTTAATATTATAGTCAGAAGCAATCATATTTTACTAAGAAATCTGAAATCATAAAGTGGAAACCATTTTCTGTGCAACTTTCTGAAAGAACTTTAAAAATCTTTGAAAAAGAATGCTTTTACAGGAAAAGAGCTCAAGCAATCTTATAGGATCCTCATGTCTCTGAGAGGTGGCATTCATTGCAATTAACATTGTCTTCAGAATTGAAAATCAGGTCAGTTGGTGCTGGCTCCCTCCACATACATGTGGGCACTAATATCCTTATACCTTGGCTACTCTATGAGTACTTTCACAGATAAATAGCTAATCTTTCCTAATTGCTGTTGAGATGTGAGTTAGGGAATTTCTGCCTTTGCTACAGGAAAAAGTGGTCAAAATCTAGCAATACAACCTCTCAAGAAAAAGCTAATAAGGACAAACTTAGATGCAGATGGGTGTAAGTAGACATTACAAGTCTCTCCAAAGAAAAAACATTCAAGTATAAGTTTAATAGAGGAATACTATACTAACATTACATTTATATGGAAGAACGGTTATTACTTAAAAGGAAGCCTAGAAGAGAACCCACAAAAAACACACTTATCAGATCTCCTCAGCAGATGGGTAAAGTAGCTGGTTTTTTGTTTTTTTTTTTTTGTATCAAAATTAATACTTTGTATTTTCAATTCTTTAATCTCTAGTATGATTGCCTAGCTAGCCTAAAGAAGCTGATTTTCCCTCACGACCCTCTGCATTTATCTGGAGCTGTGTCAATCTGCAGCATACCCTCTTCCAGCTTAAAAAGCTAGGTGTTTTTCACCTCCTGTCTGCTGAGAAAGGAAGATATAAATAGCTAACAGGAGAGAAAACTATGCACCGAGGCACCCTACAGCCACCTCCCACTTTCACGCATGTGAAGAGATTTCTTTGAGCATGTTTCAGTGAGGATCGGAGAGTCAGTGGTGGGACAGCAGGAAATGGAACTTAGCCTAGGAGACTGTTCTGTGTCTGTCAAAAAAGTCATTTAACATTGGAATTATAATACAGATTAAGTTAGAATATATTTCAGGACAATAAATAACAAATATGCATCCAGTCTTCCACCTCTGTAAATATTCTGCGTCCTTGAACACACAAAGTAATCTTTTCATAACATTTTCACATTTTAACTCATTCTTTTAACAGGTCCTAAGTATATGTTTTACTAATTTGCAATCATGATGCGATTTTTTGTTCTACAGAACTTGTATAAGGGTCACTAAATTTGAACCACATTTTCTGTATCTTGCTGAGATGTATTACTTTAGGATTATTACTGTCAATAGTGAAATATTCTCCTAAACAGGCTGCTTCACATCACAAAACTTCACAATTGAACCAGCATTCCATTATATCAAGCTAGCAAAGTTATCTGCCATTTAAAATAATCAGTAATAACTGCTGGTTTTTATGGAATATAAAGATGCCTGTTCTCAATCAGAACAACCTCAAAACCTCAAATTGTCCCACCCCAGAAAATTCAGTGTTTATGAATAGCATTCTCTTTTTTACTAATAACTTTCCAAAAGCCTGAAAAATGATGCTTTTTCAAAAAAAATCCACGCGCAGAAAAAGTTTAGATCAATTTATTTATAGTTATTATAAACAATATGGTGTGGGTGGTTTGCCTAATTTTCTTTTTCCTTTTTCCTTTAGAGAATTAATGCTAGTAGCTTACTTATATAATTATTTACATATTCAGGCATTCACATTAAAATAAATATATTGAGGTGGACAATTAGTGAAAACAAAATTCATCCAGAAGCTTGTGCTGCTCCAGGATTCATTCATGTGATGCAGATTTCACAGCTAATGGTGTGTAAATGTGAAAAAGAAGTCCTCTAAGACATCATGACTTTAACATAAGATTTGAAAATAAAGGTAATCTTCTTAAAGCAAGATATCTATTTTCAGATATCTTTACTATTTTCAACACTATTAAAGGAAATAAAGCAGAGAAATGTTGCAGTATTTACAAATAATTGCATTTTCAACAAAGGTGCGAAAATATTGTTAATTGATCAGAAGAGCTAAGGAGGGAATTACATTTGCAAATGAATAATTTCAAAATTTTGCTACCATGGCCTAGAAGACTCCCTTTTCTGCACTTGAAATCCATTGCCTAAATCTTCATAGTTATCCTAGATGAAAAGGCTGTACATTTTTCCCATTCTGGCAAGACCTCTAACACCCTCTTGAAACAGAAAAAGTTAGCGCTCCTTTATATCTCACACAGGATTAATCCTCAGAGATGAGTGTGGCCAAAGGCACAAGATAGAAAGCATAGTTATTACTTTGGCAGGTTGTTAAAGTCTTTTATTTGAAATCTAACATTGTCTTTGTTGTTACAGGGAAAACTGTTCAGCATTCTTGTAGTATTTGTTCCATTCCAGTTTCCTGGCATATAGCCCTTTTGTAAGCACTTCAGAGGCTAGTGCCTGTGCTTAAAAAGGCCATTTTGTGTTTGCAGTATGATTTTTCTGCCTAGAGTCATGCTAAGAAGAGGAATGAGATATGCTGCAAAATTCTAACACTGATGCCTGTTTTCATTCTTCTCTGTACCCATGTAGTTGTGGGGGCATTGCTCTACATATTCATCTCTCTTGAAGAAACTCCCAGTATCTTTCCCTAAAACAACCTAGGAGACCTGACAGCTATCAAGATACTGAAGCAGGAAAAAGAGATGAAGGATAAGACTGTGCAAAAATATAACTACATTATTAATAGCACATCTTCTTCTCCTATAGTGGTAAAATTCTCACTGAAGCTTTTAGATCTGCATCTTTTCCAGCTTGCTCCATTTTGTCCAACTTTTTTGAATATTAACTTCATACTTTTGTTCAGATTACATTTTTCGTTCTCCAGCATGCTAACAGAGTAAGAAGTTATGAATTGTTTTTATTTGTAAGAAGTCATGTAATGACCTCTACTGTGGATGTTGAAGTCCTGGAATATGATATTAAATTAGCATGAACAATCAAAAAGCAATCAGGTGAACTGTTCCTTGGGTCACACAGAGTTTTTCTTATCCATTCAGTGCAACATCTCAGCCCCTACTTTTAAATTAATACAGTTTCATTAACTTCTCGTTACTGTACTCCCTTTCATGGATGTCCTAAAAACCTCCTGGCAATATGTAAACAGAAGTCTTCATTTAGAAAAGAAATCTTAATTTATAAACCATTATTTATTTCCAGAACTTATATAAAGCAAAGATATTCTTTTGTAAGCTGCAGTCTTTTATCAGGGTGAATGACAGCAGATTTGAAAAGAGCGGAACATATCTTTGTTTTCCTGTCCATAGCTGAAGTAATGGCATAGAGCACCAAACCAACATCTCTTAAGACACCAAATAAATTTTCTTTCAGGACTAATGGTCCACTGCTAGTGTGAAGGAGATTAAAACTAGAAGCAATGAGACAAGAGAGTCCAGGGCTGCCCCACGGTTCATTTCTATGGAATTTGTTAGTGACCAGAGCCAAGAAGTCAAGCATTTGGGTAAACAGTTCAACGTGAAATTGCTTACTGAATGCTATCCTACGTTATGGTCAAATACATCTGCTGCACAGTTAGGCAGTAGATAGAGTGATTTTGCACTGCATACAAATCACTGGGATTCTGTGTGCTGGTTCCAACTGAAAGGCTGGCAGCCATAAGGTTGCCAGTCACTGAGTGTCACTTCTTCATTTACATCACATTGCTATTCAGACAGTGGCAAACAACCCCAAAAGTGAATTTATTGCTGCAAGAAAATCAATATTTTATAATAACTGTAGGGATTCTGAAGCATTAATTTAAAAGACTACATAGAGCAAACCATTTACTGTTTTATACACATGTATATTGTTGCTCATTGCCACGGAGACCGAAAATCAGAGTAGTCCTGTGAAGCTCTTAATTTTAGACACTTGGTTTTTTACAAAGAAAACTGCCAATATTTGGTTTAGCTAGTAAAACTAAGCTTTTAGAGACCTCCTTGACTTTCCTAGAACAATTATTTATTGTGCATGGTTCATTTCTCTCTCTCTTTTTAATTTTCTTGAAACAACATTTCATTAGGTTTTTTTGCCCTGAAATGTGCCATCAGGCTGTCAAATCAAAACATCCTATTTTCTTTGGAAATATCAGTCTTGCAAAGAACTATCATTCTGAAAAGTAAAAACCAAAAAGTACAAAAATTTGAACCAACAAAATGAAAAGTAAGGAATGCTCTGATTTTTTTCACTTTCCTTGTAGCATGTAAAACACCAACAGAACTTAAATTTCAGTATCTTTTCTATGCTTTTTATGTATGAAAACAGAGAAGCATTGAACAAACACAAACACATAAATTACATAAATACTCACTTTACCATCACCATTTGTTTTTGGAAGTACAGAAATCCCTAGACTTGGTGGATATGAGACTGATATTCAGCATTCATTTAATTCAAACATTACCTGATCACTTGACTAAATCTTGTAACTGCATCTTGTAACTACATTGAGTTGTCCTTATTTATGTAATTCATGCAATGGATGGACTGAATCTCCTACTTATTCTTCCCATACATATCAATCAGATTTTTTTGTTATAAATTGGTGAGTTTTCCCTATTTGGGAAAAAAAGAAGTCTTTGACAAATCTATCAAGCAAATTTTGAATTCTATCCCATAGGCATGTATTTCCCATCTGACACTGTTTTCTTATCTTCATCTCAAGACACATTTCAGTAGATATTTCTGCAGCTGCAATACAGAAGAGGTAAAAGGCAGCAATAAGCTTTGTTTTCATTAAAGTTCTGCAGTTTGTGAGAGGGCGCATTCATTTCGAACAGAGAAGGAAGCATTTCTCAGCAACTAATAATGGTAGTTCACAAGTCTGATTATGCCAGTACTCCTAGAAAAGACCAACCAATATAATTGATCTTGTAACATTTAAAGGCTCTTCACTTCAAGCGTATTTTATTGCTGCCTGGCTACAATTATGTTGACCAGAAGTGAGGCCAGCTCTGGGGTTCAGAACTCAGAGGAAAATCAGTTCAGCATGTAACCACTTCACTCCTAATGGCAGAAGTTGCATGGGAAATTAATTTTCAGGATCACATTAAGTCAGACTGCAGAACTATTGTGGGATTCACTTGGATAAAATTGCTCTAGCTGCTGGAAAGATGAGTGTCAGTAATGATATTTATTAAACAAAATGAATAACGTTTGGAAGCCATGGAAACCAGAGAACTAAAATTGGGTATATGCACTAAGTGCAAGAGGTCACCAAGAGCTTTTAAGACAATCAAAGGACTTCAAGTACAATTGCAGATTAGATAAATTCCTAAGCATTTTCATCCACCCTCTATCTCATAGAAGATAATAAAGTAAAATTAACAGAAAATACCAGAATGTATAATCAAGGAAATGAATGTCCAGCCCTGCTATAATGAATGTCCAGGCCTGCTACAGAAGAATATTTTCATCCTTTGAATATCAGCCTCAGTTAAGCTTCCATTCTTTATGATTCAAAGACCAATTCTTTTCCTAGATAGACTGCAAAACAGAAAAAAAAAAAAAAAAAAAAAAAGTGGGGAGATGGAGGGGGCAGGAAAATGTCCTAGCTAGAATTAAAATTTGTGAAAAATGTATAGAAAGCTGTACAGATGTAGTCCATACCAGTGCTAACCTTATAAGAAAAACAATATATTTGACAGAAATTAAATTAGAAAAGGTAATGGATTAAAAAACATTTAAAGACACATGGCTCTGAATGACAGGGGGTCTATTTTGCTTTTTTCTGGAAGACTACTGTACTCTAAATCTTTCAAAATATCACATCCATGTTTACCTTTATAACTATTATTAGTTCAGGTGACTAGTTGAACTATTTACACTGTGCAAAGTTAAGATTTTAAGACCACAAATTAGAGTGGTAGAAGAAGGAAGAGTTATAAAAAAGCCCAATAGTTTTGTTTTCTGAGAGGCTAATGGAGACCACTGCTTTTGAAATGTAGCAAAATATTTTTATTTGGAATTTTTCTTAAGTAATTCCTTGAGAAAAGAAAAAAATATGCTAGATCACTATAGTTGCCACAAAAAAATTCTATAATATACTTCCTATCTCTTGTACAATGCAAGAGAAATAAATGAAAAATGCATTCACACAGATTCTTTTCTTTTTTTTTTTTAAAGCAACGGTCCAGTTGTTCAGAATATCTTAACTTGGAAATGAGATCTCAGTTCTTTCACAGAGCATTTTGCATTGCTTTATGGACAATACAGCACTTACTACGCTCAAACTACTGTTTCATTAGTCATATTCTCAGCAGAAATAATGGTGTCAGGCACTTTGCCTTAAAAATATGTGTTTAAATACATCTATGCAACTAAAAAAATAGGGTTTTTAAAGATTTTAAAAAGCATCAGATTTACTCTGTAGCAAAAGAGAAAAAACATAATGTTACTTCCAACAGGGGCACTCAAATTTAAAACACCATCTTATTGTGTTTCATTTGAAGCCATATTACATTATAAGGTACAAATACAGTGAGAGTTAATCAAGCATACCTAGTATCTAAAGCTGACAGCTTTCTAGGATAATACAAGTGGTTTATTTTACCCATTAGTGGGAACATCATAAGGGTGAAAATGTCCTTTAATACTCAACTTCCATAAATAGGCCATCTGTTTTCCATTAGTTCAATATAAAGATGTACTGAAATAAAGCCAGACTCTTGCATTTGATAACAGTAACATCCTTTACCATACCTAGAATTACTTAATTAGTTCATCTTTAAAAACTCAGAGCCACAGATGCCATTTATGTGGCATATTCCATGTTCTGGAACACCTGCATTTTGCAACATATCCCTATATTACTGCACTGTAAACATTTCTCTCCTAAACTGATGCAAAAATTTTTGTACATATGAGCATGATGGTAGGGAAGAGAGCAGCACCTCCAACAGGGATATCTAATATTTAGTGGGGAAAAAAATAAACAAACAAAAAGAGCATGTCTAAATGACATGGCCATATTTCTTTAAACTGATCACCTCCTGCCTTTTCTCCCAGCTCGTAAAAACCTTTTTCTTATTTGAATGGGAAGGAGTTGATAAGATGTTTCTTCTCCCTTCCCTGTTTTCCATAAGATGGCAATATTAAGGTAATATCATTCAGAGGAGACAGCAGTCTCATTCCATATCTTGCAATCAGAATGTGATGGATTTATTTCAACAGTATAGAGATGGTTATGCACCCACGGTGCTAGAGATTCACAGCATTACATCTTCTTGGTTCTCACCAGTGAATGTCCCAAGGAATGTTCTGAAGTAATCTGTTAACATTACCAAGTGTATTCCTGCACCCTGAAAACACAGGTGGATTTAAGAACAATAGATGTAAAAGCACAATAACAATAAAAAGTAGAAATCCATATGTACTTTGTTTAAGTCTCTATCTGAAATAATTTATAAAAGCCTTTGGTTTTTTAATTGGTACTGGATGTGAACTGGTGTTCTTTTCCTTGTAGTGGTGTTTTTTTGTTTTTTGTTTTTTTTTCTCTGCATATTTTGTATAATTACTTTGTGATTAGAAAAAAAGAGAAAACTTTAAGTAGAAAAAAAATACCTTCCAAAATTAGTGAGGAACTTGTTGCATAAAGGATACATGTCGCTAACTGTTTTCACTACCCTAATCAGGGAAGGCAGTTATGGTTATTTTTAATATATTTCCTTAAGGTAGTCTTTAAGGAATTTGAGAGGTCCACTTAAAAATTATTTTCTGTAAAAACTGGATCACTGCAAGATATATAGAGAAAGTGATATACACATTTTATATGTGTATATATGTTTGAATACAGATATATATACGTATGTGTATATATAATATATATAAAGACACAAATTGTGAGTGTAAAGGGTGGGACTGAAGACAGAAAGATGAGATGTCGATGTCAAGAACTGAGGAAGTCAATGTCTCCTCATTAAAAGGGAGGAGGTATTCATAAACAAAATCCTTTATGTCTGGGGAAGGAAATCCTCATGAAGTAATGCAAAAAGTAACTAATTTTGTCATTTGCTGCAGCCAAAAGCCACCAATAGGTCCTCTAATTTCCTTTTCCACTAGCCAAGCTTCAAAGGCTTAATTTGATTCATTCTGTGGTAACTTTCCAGACTGGCATCTGCCTCTGTGACAATGATGCCTGATTATTGTCACTCCCTACTCTCAAGCTTGCAGCTTGTTCAGAGCACTGCAACATGATTATTAAGTGGTTTAGACAAATCTGATGCTAATGCCTGCATCCTTTTCTTTTATTACTATTTGTTTGAAGATTAGCCTAGATGTGTTAGTGTATAATCAAAGTCCATGCTGAAACACTCTGTTAAAAATCTGCTGTGAAGAATAGGGAGTAGTTTGCCTTTCTTTCCCACCAGTAAGATAGACAAATTCTTTTTTTTTTTTTTCCTTCTGGTGTTCCTCCTCTCCACACACTGGCTTCCTTCTTGGACCCGTTTGGATGAGGCAGCCTTTTGATACAGCATGAAGTTTTAAACATTGTCTGACAGGAAGAAACTGAAGTAATTATTATACATGCCTTTCAATTTATATTTCAATATGGAACTGATAAACTTCATGGGGCAGCTCTTCAGCTGATGTAAGTCATTATAGCATATTTAGTTTCAATGAACCTTTTTAATTTTACCATAGAGGAGATGGCTCTTTTGCTGTTTACCATATTTAGAACTGCTATTCAGCAACTCAAGTACTGCTTTTGAAGCTCTGATTGAAATTACTGCTCATTACAGCCTCTGCTATTTTTTTTAAATACAATCATCCACATAAAATGCACAAACATTTCATCTCTTCTAATATTATTTCATTTTAAGTTTTTTCTCCTGCAGGATTGCATATGACTTGATTAATCTCATTGCACATTTTAGTTATTTTCTTGGCCAATTATCTTTAAAATTCTCTATATCACAGTGCAGTGGTCTCCAAAATTTTGAGGAGCCTCTGCCTCTCTTTCATTCCTGTCATTTTTAACCTTAAGAAGATTAATTCAGAGACATTGGATTATCCCATCTACTTTTAAGATAAAATTGATATTTTCTCTAGATTGCTGTCATTTAGAGAGAGCACCATCTCTACTAACTTTGCCAACTGCAGTTTAGATGTCCAGTCTAATTAAGTCATCCAGCTCCCCCTGTCACCAGTGGAAGGAGGTAAGTTGAAAGTTGACATAAATCACATTTCAGGACCATCCACCCCCCTCCACTTTTTATACAGAACAAAGAGATCTAGGCAAAGGCACCATTTTAAAAAACATCAAGGGAATGCTAAGGAAAGGAGTAAAAGTCTCCACTGTTCAGCAGTAACTCCAGCAGTGCACTGGTCAGTGTATTTAGTTACGAGAGTTTTGTTCTCACCTGTCCAAAAGCACTCAGCTTAAGTACTCCAATTTGGACGGAAGACATTGCTATAAATTGTTGGAAGTGATGCACACTGCCTCATTTAACAGCCCTAATCTCTCTGTCACTGAGTCATTACCTTTTTTTGTTAGCCCAGCCCTAGGGAGTACAGAAGTGTGACATAAATGAAAGAACTTGTCCTGAGCAGATTTTGACCCTTATCACTGCGCTTTGTTAGCTCCAGCTGCCTCAAGGAGCAACTGATGGTAAGTCTGTGTCATTTGTCACAACTGCCGTACCCACTGTGACAAGAGCCCAATATGACATTTTGTGAACTAAGTGTCCTTCTAAACTGAGGCCACAAAGTTAATTCCCACTAAAAGGACAGGCAGAAGAGTCAATCCACTTCAGTAATCAGGGTGTGGCAAACCACGTTGAAGCACTGGTGCTACCTCAGTCCCATGTCCAGAGGGCAACTCCCAAAAATCTCAGCCTCATTGCTGCTAAAGTTGACTGACTTGAATTTTGGAAGCCAAGTGTGCACTGATATACAAGCTTTCATCTTCATGAGAGTTAGTATCTCTCAATCATTGTATTACTCATGGAACAACAAGCATAATTTGTACAACATTTGGCTGAATTACATAGGTTTTGTTTCATACTACACCGCAGTACATCATACACAGAAGCTAAATTCCTCTGATTTTAAACTTTTCCTTTTTAGTAAGACTGATGGCTCTGTATGCAACTAGACCCACAGACAAAATTAAATTCAAGTCTCCATAACAAACGACTTTCAGTTCAAACATATTCTTAAGAAAATTAATTCAGTGGGTGCTTGCAAAGTCAACCTGTTGATTAGTAAAATAATTTTTACATTGCTTTTTTAGATGTTTTCAGGTTGCCTTTATCCACTGCAAAATATTTGTACCAAAATAGTGCAGACTTTGATAGACAGTAGAAACCTGTGATACAATAGACATTATGATTCTAATAAATTTGTTTTTTTCAAAGCAAACAAAATCATCAATTTCATTTTGACAACTGAAAAAATGTCTACACAAAAAGAACTCCAGAGTATACTAGCTTAAGGCCTCACCTAACTTAATAAAAACTTAACACCATTACCTTAGAATGGTTTCATAACTGTCAATTTAATTAATTTTCTCTTATTTCTAGAGCAATATATTTTTTAAGTTGGAGGAAGCAAATATAGCTAAACTAATTCACATAGAAGGCACAGGGAAAGCAGAAGGCCTTGGGAGGAAAGGAAAAACCTCAGGATACATCCTGGCCTAGTTGCTTTATCTGCTGCTTGATTCTGGACATAAATAATCTTAAATTTTGATATACTTAATTTCAATAATTTTATGTAATCCATTCTGTACTTCTCATTTTCAATAAAGATAAGTATGGAAAATACAAAATGGGAAAGAGTTAAATGAAATAATTTAATTCTGCAAATGCAATTTGTCCTAATGATACCAGATGCCTCACCCTTGTGTAGCAATCTCTTCTTAGACAACTATTACACCACATTTAATCTCCTGTGCTCATAGACACAGCTCTAAGGAAAAAAAAAAAAAAAAAAAAAAAAAAAAAAAAAAAAAGTTCAATCAAGTTTCCATGTAATCCATTAACTTGCACAAATCAAAGAGAATAGAAGCTCCTAGTCCTGAAAAGGTATTTGTGGTATCTACTATGAGTCCTGCTCATCTTGTCATGGTATTATAGGAATGATTCCTATCCCTCCCACCCCCCAAGGTGGGGTGAATTTGCCACTACAAGAGACAACGTTTGTATCAATCACACAACCAATTCCATACCCTGCATTTTAGCATCAAGACTCCAGTATTTTAGGGTGTAGGATAGTTGGGTGTTACTCTTTTTAAACATGCAGCACAAGCATTTCTGGCCCTAAGAGTTTTTTATCCAGGTGGAAGACATAAAGTGGAAAAAAAAAGGCTTTGCAAAAAACTCTAGCTTTGGACAGCAAATTATGAGATTACAGCTCTTTAAACCCCCAATCAAAAGACTCATTTTTTACCAAGGCTCCTTTAAGATACTTCCTAGTCTTGTTTGCATCAGAGACACCTAGACAGGTGACTTTTTTATCTCCCTACAAGGCAGGACTTCAGGTACTTTCTAATTTGTCTTCTCTCACTTACGTTCCAAGAAATAGCAATCCAAGGCCATGATACTTTCTTAAAGAGAAAGGAGGAAATTTGTCTTTACAATCTGCTTTCTAGCTGTCTTTGCTCATGTTCTTAAATTACTTAGTTATGCATCTGAAAACCAGTTCAGCAGTATCTGGGAAGGTACAGGAATAGTAATAAGGCTCAGAGACTCTCAAGTTTGTCTTCAGCCAAAAGACCTTGTCATGAACACAATTTCACAGATCTCATGAAATACAATACTTTCAATTATTTTGCGTATTCTGTGTCTGAAGAGACAAATTCAGAATGAATATGAAGGAAATAGTGCCACCTGCTGTGGTACCAGTAATATTCCCTCCAGTACACAAGTCAGGGAAAACCGGAAACTGAAATGCAAACAGGATGAATTGCTCAATATTTAAGAATAATTAAATCACAAAGGAAATTATCGCTTGCAGATGTCATTATTGTTGAGGAATTTTTTTAAATTGAGTTAAAGAGGTTTTTTTAGATTAAATTTTCATTGAGCTATTAGACATGGCCCTGTTCTCCATCACATTGAAGTACAATTGTCTTTGTTATTCTACTTTGTTCGCTTCAGCAGACAGTGAAGCTAAACGCTTTCTGATATGTCATCTATGTAGTGTGGCATGCAATATGCATGTCCCTATGTTTTGATTCCTCTTTAACTTTCTGCTGTCACAAAACCAATATATGTATTTAGAGATTTTTCTTCTACACTACTAGTTCTGTCTTCTTGACAGAAAATTGATTTTTCTCATCCTGATCCATGAGCCAAAATAAAACTGCTGCCCTATTACTCAAGATCTTACAATACAATCAACTACAGCTTTAAAGCATGTCATTAGAGACAGAGACATTAGAATAACTATAAGCAGCCTGAAGTAGTTCCTTTATTACAGAATTAAACAACCCCTAGATCTCTGCTGATAGCAAGACACAGACTGCAAAATCCTTTACTGCATTTACTGTAAAACTCTGTACAAAAAGTAAACCACTCTTTTTCCTCTTTGGAAACAATATTCAGAAATAGATCCTACTATAACTGGTATTCCATCATGCTCATCTTGAAGCAAGATGGAAACTCACATTTATATTTGCATTCACCTATTTTGAAGATACCTTTAAGTGCTGTAATTTAAAATTATTGTGTATATGGTGAATTTACAAAGATAGATGCTCTTCTGACCACATCACCTCATCATCATGACCTAGAATCTGCTACTTCACAGAAGGCATATAGTGACTTACATAGAGTGTGCTGATGCCTTCTGACAGTGTTGTAGAAGTATCCACATCACATATTTACAAACCTGATCTTTTATTTTATTGAGCTGTCTCTAGAAAACTATTCCAAGACAGAGCTCCATTACTGTTGAACTCTTCTTCTGCAAGTAGACTTACAAGTCAAACTTGTAAGACACGCACACGTGGCTCTGCATGGTGATGAGCAACCTGGTCCACCTATGCTACAGTGTTCAAGGATGCTGAGAGCTACAGCCCACTTAAACTCTCACAATAACTTTATTTCTGCACAAATACAAACTTGTAAAGATTGCTTCTTCTGATATTGTTTTCCTGGAAATGAATGCCCTGTGTACAAAATTGTACAAAAGACACTGCCGCTAACAATATTGAGAGGTTAATGTCATGAAGTCACTTCTTTTACTACTTTTTTAAATGCAAATTTTATCTAGAGAGCCAGAAAAACTATCAAGGCCTCACTTTCTGAGACAAAGGAACATTTTATGTTTCTCCTGTAACTCACAGATGACATAAAATTAATTTCAGCATCCACTGCAGATAAAAAAAATTGAAGCAACAGATTTAATGTTAGTACTGTAACTTCTACCAGTCAAAGGCAACAAGTGAGAAGGAAGATGTCTTTATTCTTACTGTTGTCTCTAGATTTTTCCAATTTATACAAGGGGCAGAGAATCAACCAGATCAAAACTTCAAAAGAAAGTTTAAAACTCCTCTTCCAAACCTAAATTATCTTTCCTCATCCAAAGAATTATGACCAATTCTGTAAAACAACATATATTCCTTCTAAAGGAATGAAAATAGGGGTGCTTTTCAGAAAAGTTAATAACATGTCTTTTGTAATGCATCCTTTCCCAAACCTGTTTGCAATACAGGTAAATGCTAACATTTTTGAAATTTTCTGTTTTAAAAAGTGTAACGTTACAAACTAAATTGATTTGACTAACAAGTTTCATAGTTAGTTTATTTTGTGATAGGATTAATAAAACTTCATAAATTAAAAATTAATTGGTCCTAGGTTCTAATATGACATAAACAAAACCTACAAAATTTGGGTGGCCTTAGTATTAGTATGTTTAGCCTTAGAGTAATGGGATTTTAGGAAAATATTATTTTAAATTATTCTGTGTAATTTTCTACCTAGCCAACAGTGATCTCCTTAGAAAATAATGACTTGCAATTTTTTATGTAATTTCTCTCCTTTTCCCTCTCTCATCTATGAAATTTTGCTTTATTTAATTATTCCATTATTTTATTGTATGAAATTAAATTAGACATGTTTTCATAAGTGAAAACAAACATGAAAAGAGAAAAAAAAAGGAAAGGAAAAGAACATATCAGTGTATTGGTCCTTTGCTTGCTCCTAGTACACAGCAAAGAGGGAAATTCTACAAACAGCCGCAGTTCTCATGGGTGTGCCAATGTGAAATCCTACTGATCTCAGAGTATATAGTCATAGTATATAGAAGAATCATTACCATTAAATGCACTTTAGATCTACTTAAAGGTCCACATTCAGATAAATCTTTACCACATTTCACACTGATATCTAAAACAGTTTTTGAATTATGATATCAATTCAGCCTTGTAAATTATTGTCACACATATATATATATATATACACACATATAATATTACATAATGCCACAAAAGGGTATTGTGTTCAAAGATAGCATTATTTACAGGTATTCCCCCAAACAGAAAAACAAGATAAAATAGTAATCACATTTACTTGATCTTTTATGTTGTAAATTTTTGAATATGTTTACTCCTGAAACCACTGACTATAATATCTGGTTCTGCAAATGGACGAGGAAGTCCATTTTCTTCCTGTAAAGACTTGTTAAGTAAGGTTAAGATTCCTTTAGAGAACCAGTAAAAAACTTATGAAATTCCCATGTTTTCCTTGACTCCAGGCATTTATGAAAGTTTAATTTGAGTTATTGTTCCATTTTTCTAGAATACCACAAACAAGAAAATACACATATAAAACATACTCTATGTATCCATATATGCAGAATTACCATATATGCATAATCAGAATTTGCAGATTCAAAGTTCTGCTGAAGATTTTGTGTTTAAATATAAGGTATTTCCTACCAAGTTTATGTTTCAGAAAGATTAATTTTTGTACAACCAAGATCTTCATAACTATATAACTGACACAGAAATTATCCCATTGAAATGTCCTCACATAAACCAACAAGCAAACTAGGTTCTATTTTCAAACTTGGGTGCTTAAAACAATGAAAAACTTGATAAACATTCATGGCTGATTTTTTTTTCATTTGGTTTTAATGCTCTAAGACAGTCTAATGTGAATGTTTTGGCTTTTATTTTTTCCTTGTCTGACTATGAAGATGACTCCTGTGTATAAGTGCTAATGAAGCAAATCTGAAGCTCTGAAGTTTTAAAAAGATTATATACATTAATATTTTAGAGCTACTGCATCTGTAGTAATACCAACCCAGTTAATTTAATTTAAAGTTCAAGTAATTTGAAAGGATGTTTTGTAAAAGTCAGTTTCAACTTTCAAAGGCAGAGTACTCACTAACTCAGTTGTTTCCAGAAAGCTAGAAAGGTACTTCTTTCTACCATTTCCACATCAAAACATTCAGTCTAACCACACTCAGAGACACAGAACTTCCACCTGACTACATCCTGCTCTGATCCACACATTCATCATGACAGGGTTTACCTCACCTACATTTAGATAGGCTGATGCCTTCATGTGAGCTACATCCTGAAGTGTCTCTTTAGTAGAGAGGTGTCAATAGAAAGAATCAAAGGTTCTTCAGGACATGAGTAACCAATTGAAGTAACTGACTGAAATAGGTCAGATAAACCACAGCCTAAAAATGTCTGTTTCTTCTCTCTGGTGAATGACCACATCAGTTCTAAGTACCTGTTGGATATGTATCGATGTTTGATCAGGCTAATCCCTCCTGTAAAAGCAATTAGTGTTTGACCTTTAGGTGTGGTGCCTTCTGGTGCACTGAGTAATTGCAAAGGATGCTGCTGCAACTTCCTTTTAATAAGGCAATAAGACTGTTCTTAGTTACTGTGGGTGCCAAGTGTCTTTTCTAAGATAATTGGCTAGGATTCAATGGAGAACAGAAGCAGAGTGATGGAATAAGTTTAGAGAGACTGGAGAGATATGCACCTTACCTGGGCATAAAGTTAAAGAGCAGCAAAGACTGTTTTAATCACTTGTCTTAGCTGATGGATATCTAGATGAGACCATGAAGGCTGAAAGGGCATGGCCTTTCTGAACTGATCTGTAAAGCCATTAGTGTCTTCTCAGCCCTATATCCCTTACAGGACCTTTTCAAGCACAACATGTGTCAGATGTCACTCAAGCTGGATCCTTCTAGATGTAAAAGAGAAATTATTCTTTGCAGTGTTCCCAGTAAAGTCTCTTTAATCTGAAATAGTCCAAAACTAATGCCCTTGAGGGCATGCTGAAAGATATATCTTTTTCAGAGAGCTGCTGAAGCGGCAAACTTGACCAAGGAGTGATGTATAGTAAAAATGAAGAAACTTTCAACTTCATTATTTATCTGCTAAATGGTGATTGAACATTATGAGATGTAGTAGATTTCCATTAATTTCAACGCTCTGATTGGTTCTCTTTAAAAAAAAAAAAAAACCCTAAGAACTTATCAAGAACATCTAATGTGTAAAATGAAAGTCTTTTGTCATTTTACGATTTAAAATCAGAGGTGAGAACCCTTCTGAAAGACTATATCTGAAGTGTTGGTACAAGAAAACAAATTATATACCTTTAACATGACAAGAATCTGTTACTAGTACATTATACAGCCTAACCTGGCAAATAGTTATTTTTACTTTCCATCTAATTTTCCCTATTCTACCTGTCTTTTGATCCTACAAATACTTACATGGATACTTAATCACTTAAAGACTCTTTCTAAGCTCTAAAACTCTGCTTATTCCACTAAACTGAGAAACAGTCCCAAGTTCCCCTGAGCAAGGGGACAATTTAGCCCTACTCAAGCTCCATAATGAAGCACTGTCTTCTCCATGCACAGACTTGCACACGTAGATGTGGAGTGGGTGCCAGGGGAAGAAAGTTTGTGTAATCACAGAGCACTCTTCCCATATTCCGAGGACATGAGGGCACCCAGCAGATGAGAGTAGACTCAGCTTTCAAACGTTTGTGTGACCAGAGTTAAGCACGTACATTTTCAGTGTGAACTGAATTGGAGGTTTAGTTTGTGGACTCTAGGCTGTCATAATCTACAGAGCCATTAAAATCTTTTCCCATTTTTACTCTAAGGCAAATTTTATGTGCAGATCACAATTTTCTTTCTATTGGTAGAGTTAAAGCCTAACGTATAATGAGCTACTGTAAATGAATAATAGTACAGATTTCAACCATGGATGCCAAAAAAGCATTTCTTTAAAAAAATCACTTCGACTTTTCCTAAGACCTCCCTATAGGCATGGAATAGGGCTTTGAAAAAATACTTTTGTTAAGAAGAAAATGAAAGAAATTAGGCATAAGAATTATCATGAAAACATGTTACATCTTAAAGATGCCTAAAAATAAAGTGTATTTGCATGTAGGTCTTAATGATGGTTCTCTATTTCATACAGTTAATATTTCTTGAAAATTAAATTTTATTAGATTAAATTTTAGACTCAAGTTACAGGTTTTAGTATTATGTGCTCATCCATCTTTCTTTCTTTCTTTCTTTCTTTCTTTCTTTCTTTCTTTCTTTCTTTCAAGCAACACCTGTAAAAGAAAGTAACTCATTCAGGTAGGATTTCCTGTCACTGATCCTGTGCTGTCCCTTTCTGACATTGTACTTACCACTAGGCTGACTGAACATCTATGCAGTTACTCATATAGGTCCACAGATCCCTGCACCTGCTGCCTTAAACTTCATGTGCAAGGGCCTGGAGGAAGGCAAAAAAAGAGGAGAAACAGATACAGAAACAGAAAGCAGGTAAAAATATAAAATATTTGAACAATACTAAACTTACATTAGTAGTTAGGACACAATTGTTAACTCCAAATGGCATAATTTCACCCCCAAAAAAATCAATGGGAATGGAGTGTTTCTCTGTGTGTGTGTGTGATTGTTTTGTTGCTTCAGTTTATTGTTGCTAAAATTTTATCTCGAGCTTCATTTGTACCCATACAAAGACACCATTGTAAAGTGTAAAGAGATTAATTCAAAAATACCAAGAATATTCAAGATAACTGCTTCAAAATAACACATTAATGGAGAAAAAAGAAAGAGAAAAATGTCTTTGTGTAAAATGGAAAACTGGTGAGCTATTTATCTGGAATTTTTCAAAAGTTGTTCATCTCAGCATAGACATCTGTCATGGGACATATCAGTCTGAACTGTTTAAATAGAGCAATTATAGGCGATTCAAAGCAGGGTCTTAAAGACAAAAAGTTTAGTCACCCTTAGCTAAAAGCATTTATTGGAAGTAAAATAATATAAATCAGTAAAAAAGTCTATATAAAGCAGAGGTGAACAGACCTGTATGGTTTTTTCAAGACCTATCCATAATTATGAGTACATGGTTAGGAAACTGCCTTTGGAAAAAAACTCTTTAAGAAAAGGCTGAAAAACAAAGCAAAAAAGCAACCACCCAACAGTTAAAGTTGCCATTTTTTAGAGCATGACATATCTGCTTCTACTAAATTTATTTTCAGAGTTCAAAAGGCATATTTGACTAATTGTCTGCCAAATGCAGTCCTATTGTTTAAATTGTACACATCTTAGTTGAAAAACACTTTTATTTCCCTGATGCCTTCTCTAAGCATTTTTTCCTGCCATTTTGTAATACACTTCATAAAATCTCCTGGGTACAATGAAAAGAATTTTCCATTTATCCTAGAAGTCAAAGGTATTTCAAACTTTAAGACAGGAATACTGTGGGCTGATTTTCAATGGACATTTTTAGTAATTGAAAAAACTAGGATTAGTGATTTGAATCATTAATGCCACCATTTTCAAGGCAGTCTGAATCCTTTTCATTGAGGGGTTTCCAAAATCTCTTAATTGGGTCACAGAGGTACCTTCTGGACATTTAGGTCAGTTTCTGTGAACACTACAGTTGGCAAGGAGTAACTTCAGCTGGCAAGGAGTAACATTCACTTCATTAGTTTCATGCCTATTTTCAAAAGCATAATGAAAATAAACAGTTATAAACTGAAAAAGTTTGCACCATTCCTCAGTTCTGCTGTGTCCCCTCCTGGAACATTAATCACAAATATAACTGTGCTTTGGATACTTCTAGATGTTTTCTGAAATGATTAACCAACACATGTCACCTGCTACCCACATTAACCTCATACTTATTAGAAAAATATGAAGCTACTGAACAGCTAATGCCTATTTTAATATTCAGTTCTTGTAGGCTGGAAATGTCTGTACCACAGATAATCTGTCAATTTGTGATATACAGCTCTTTAGCAAAAGCTGGTTATTTGTATTATGCAGAGTAACCTTTTCACAAAATATTGAAGAAATCTTCAAGACAGATTAAACAGCCACAGCAACACTGTCATCCTAAGTAAAATAACAGTACTCAAATAGTGACTGACTTTTCAATTTACGTGGTCTCTAAGCAAAAATCATGTTGTTTTTTTTTTTTTCCCTCCACTCTAATATGAAGAAAGGCCGTGAAAAGTGAGTTTTGTTGTTTTGGCTTAAAGTGGTTCTACCAGGTAGACAATTACGAAATGAAAACATAAATGTCTCTCACAAATCCTCAGCACGTTTTCTCAGCTTGTATTAAGGCTCTTGAACCGAAAGAAATAGGATGACTGCTTCTCCCAATTTAAAAAGGGAAATCACCAACAGAAAAAGCTGTTTACTGGAGCTATAGTGAACCAGCTACTATACTGTGTAGGAAATGAATTTTAATTTTCACAAAATTGCTTAGTAGGTTGGTTTGCTCAGGCAAGTAATTTTTCTGGTTAATAGCTTTTCAGGAGATTTTGCCATTACAGCTATATTGGAATTCATATTCTGCAGTTATAATACAAGTGGGTTTTAATTCAAGACCTGGTTAAAGCAATTTTGGTACAGATGTAACTATTGCATCATTTTTTCAGTGATAATCGTGTGAGGTGGATCCCTTAAGATTTAAAATGGATCCAAAATATTTGAGATACAATTCCACAAGAAAAGTCATCAAGCATTTTCCATTTTAATCCATTGAAATTTAAATATTTAATGGCACCCTTTACATTATGAAGTAGTGTATTATATTTTCAAGGTGCTATTAAATCTTCTGTGAAACCTCCTCATGGAAAGCTTTGCAGAATCTCAACTACTGAAACCCAGGAAACAGTTGTTGTGCCAAGCCTTAATCTTTATATGAATATGAAGGGGAAAGGATTGATATGAACTATTTTTAGACCGTAGCATATCTGAAAACCTTTCATACTGGCATTTGGGTTTTCAATGTTCATTTCCTACACCTTTCTTAAAAATTTTATAAGCAGAGGGGGAAATTTTCTCTTTCCCAAGGACACAATTCCATAGTCACAGTATGTGCTTTTACTTCCATCTTTAAATATACTTTCGGGTTTATACTCAGACTTCACCTTATCCTGAAGTAGACATCCATTGTGGGTCAGGAGAATGCTAAATGTGCCCAAAATGATTAGCTCAGATGTGGATTTCTGTGTTAATGGTGTCTAAAGTTAGGAGAGACAAATACACCTCTGAAATAGGCTAACTAGATTCTCATCTCCTATCAAGAGGAAGAACTTTTTCCTGTTATGCCGCTGCATAAAGAATTATGGAATTCATTATTCTAACTACAGTGATACAACAGAGTTGGTACAACAGAGTGAATATATATATGTATATGTATATGTAAAAATGAGCATAACACCATATGTTGGTTTTCCACAGTAAAATTAAAGCAACCAAGACGTCATTTTATGTGCTTAATTAAGGCCTTTCTTTTTTTTTTGTTTAATTTAAACTGCTTTTTGCTGACAGTGATGTCAACAGTAGTCAAAAATGTACAGTTTGTTTAAGCAAATGATGATACCTGTATTTCATAAGAACTCAATCTAAACACAGATCTGTTCCAGAAAAATAGCCTTTAAAACCAGCACAAACTGACAAAACTTATTTTGCATTTCTAAAACTTTTATTCCAGCTCCTTATAAATGATCCTATAATTACAAATAGCTTTGATATCAGGTATTTTCTGTTTATACATTACTTCATAAATTTACTGATTTGGGCTTATTTGGGATATTAATGGCTATTTTCTTTCCACATATGATGGAAAGTGACCTTTTTTATTATCCATACATTTAATATTATTTGCTTAAAAAAAATAAGCCCAGATTTCTCAATACTATTATATTTTGAGTACTATCCACCTTTTGTAACTTTTTTCTTGTACGCTGTCATTTAATTTGCAAAAAGTCTCAAGCACTGGTTTCTCCTTTCAGTAGCACTGTAAAATCTCAATCAATCTGTTTGCATGAATTATTGTTTACCAAGGGAACAGAAAATCAGTCACTTACTAACTCCCAAAATCAATCAGGTTATGTAATACCATTTTAGTTTAACTAAGATTTGTAGAGCGTTTCAAGACACAGATGCCCTAACAAAAAAAATCTCTAAACTTTTGCAAGGTTTTTTAATTTCCCCAGTGGTCATTACAATAACCTTGCTTGACTTTAGGGAGCACCCTTCAAATCAGGTTTCAATCTTTCTGCCAGTGCAATGGCAATAACAATGCCTTCTTTCCTCTTATAACATGTTAAAAGTCAGTGAAGAAACAATAACCAACCGCAATAAATTACTAAAAAAAGTAATAGCTGTCTGCCACATATATTGATGTAAAAAATCAAAATGAGCTAAATTTTTTCCACTGCTAAAATTATTTTCCAGAAATCTTAATTTGGAAGTTTCAAAATGTTTTGTTCCAATTTGGCAAGACATTTTCTCCTCCAGAACTGCTATAACACCTGCCAGGAATTGTTATTCAGCTATCTTGACTATTGCCCTCCATGGAACTGGGTTTGGAACTGGATAATCTTTAATGTCCCTTCCAACCCAGGACACCATTCTGGACTCTATGATTCTATGACTCTATGACTCTATGATTCTATGATTCTATGACTCGATGATTTTATGATTGTATTTAATGATGTCCTTCTCAGGAAAATTTTCTTGGCCAGAGTTACATTTCCATGGGCAATTTGGTCACAATTCATCCCAACAAGCTAACCTAAACTTTTTCAGATATATCTACAGTGAAATGTCTCATGTTCATTAGCAGAGGCAACTACAAACAACCTCTTCATCTCCCCTAAAAATGTGTGAAATCTACCAGTTAATATTGCTCCCCAAGTCACAGCCTAAAATTAAGAATTCTGTTCTTCCTCCAGTTTAGACTGAAAAAAACCCTGTTTCTGAAATTATATTTTTTTATAACCTTGTCCTCATTTCCCTTGCCACTTTTGCATCTAAGTCAATAAAAGGGCTGTCAAAAGTCTGCAACAAAACGTGTTGTCAGAATTCCCTGACTCAGTTCCCAGTTTACACAGTCCTAGGTCTGAGGGTTTTTTAAATATTAGGTACTTTGGAAGAACTAGGTAGAAGGATATCTTGTTGGTATCTTCATTCTGTTTGAAGCTGATTATTGATGTGGTGTTTTGCCTCAGCAGAAGTTTGGCCTTTTCAGAGCTTTCCCAAAGAAAGTATTCTCTTTTTCTTAAGTGATCCTCAGAGTGGCCTTTTTGTGCATCTAAATGGGAAGAGTTAAACTGGCAGTCATACATCCCAACTTTGGGCATCTAACTTAGGTGTCTAAGGACATCCGCTATCTGTTTCATTTAGAGTAATTTAAAAGCTATCAATATAAATCAGCCATTATATTAGCTGGTGGAGAGGAAATTCTTAAGTGACTCATCTAAACCCATCTGAAACATTTATCTTAAGGAGGGGTGTAACCAGCCAAGACTGAGGCCAGGTGGATTGCACCTAAAATTAGGTGCTTAACCACTTCAGTTCGGGCATTCTGAGTCATACTCTGAATCACCTTGTACATTGCAGTCTATAGAGATTAAAAGAACCTTAACAATTAATTGTTCAGCTTTTAAATACTTAAAGTCAGGGCAAATATATCAACATCTGTGTAATCCTGTGTAGGTGGCATTTATTCACTTTCCCAGAGAAGCCAGGGCTTTGATGGTATCACCAAGGAAGTGGGAGCAGAGGAAATGAGGCGCTTCATCACATTTAATAATCAAATTCAAATAAATTACTATGGAAACAAAGAGCATTTAGACAGGATAAAATCTATAAACATGGAAGCTGTTTAAAATATGGCCAGGCATTAATTTGAAAAAAACACCCTGTAACAGTGAGTCAATTAAAATAAAAGATCAATGCAATTTGGGGGCTAAATATGAATATGTGTGATTGCATGTCTGCATTAAACATAATTGTTATTAATATGTTAGATATTTTATAATAAATGCCACATGCAGTTAATTGCAAGCAGAAATCATAAAATGTGGAAAGGTAATATTAAATTGACAGTTTCATTAACCTCAGCTGTTTACTTACATGGGTGCATGGTCTGCTCAAGGGTAAGGATGTATATACAGTTGTTTCTTATCTCACATAGTATCAACTGAAGGAAAACTGGAAACTATTAGCAGTCTAACTGGTAGTACAACAGTCTCCTTGTACACAGAAGTAGAGAACTATTTAAAGAAAATAATGATTCTGAGCTCGTTAGGCATAAAAGCAGATTTCAGATAAGGATTTTTGAACATAATGAAACAATTACATATCCGTATCTAGGACAGCACTGAAGTTACATATTTACCAAGTAAGAAAGGTGAGAAAGACCGGTGTTAATTTCAGTGGTGCATCTTTCACTTTCAGTTTAAAGGTGTTTAGAAAATACTTCATTTTATGAACAACGAAGATCAAAGGTATCAAAGTGTTTTAATGCACTAGGTCCTTTTTCACCCCTCAGGAGAGTAACTTTCACTTCTGATTTATGGTACACATTAAATTAGCTTGGTAGTAGTCTCCATTAATCCCCTTGTCTATATATATGTCCAGATCCCAAAACCACCAAGTAATTTTGTGTGACTGGCAAGATTTGCTCAGGAGAAACTCTGGTCAGGGAAAGTGCATTGCAGGTCACTACTGACCTAAACTAGCAGAGAAAAGCTCAGTGTTTGCCTATACGTAGTAAGAGTCTAAGTGGAAAAAGGAGTGATTGACCAGAAACCCCTGCATTCACCACAGAGCTTCTGACAATAGCTCACTGTATTTTCCCTGAAGTCTCTAGACATTCCAGTTAATTTCAGTAACTCGTGCTGACATAATAAGAGCAAATTGCTTCAAGACACATTCATAAAAGCAATATACTTCTGCTTTCTTTTAAGTTTTGTTACTTTTGATACTGGCATAAAGTATCCAAGTATCTGCTATTCATAAAACAAGTGTAGCTGATGTCACCTAGTGTCATAGTGAAATTACTTTGTTATTTTTATTCATGATTGTGCATATTGTATCTTTATTTTATCTGTAATCTTTCAAAGTCTATTTCATTTTCCAGTACAGGGAAAGTGTGATTTGTGGTTTTGTGAGTTTTCTCTTGCAGACTTATGGAGAAAGTGTTTGGTGGAACAGAGTTTTCCATCTACCTTTCTTGAAAGCTGAGACATTTTGGAGTAGTTTCTCTAGACATAAATTTTCAAGTTCAACTGCATTTAAATATTAATTATTCACTAGTTGCTATAGTTCAACCAGGTTTGTGAACAGCATTTATTCTTAATGAACAACCCCGGTGAAAATCAAGAACTTATAAATACTAAAGAATTTGGCTTGGTTCCAGTATTGTGTGTGTGTGTCTTCTTTTTCAGAAAAGATTACTTTATTTCAGGTGTTTGCCAGTGTAAAAGATGCTAATCTTCACTAGGCTGGCAAAGCTTCTCTGTCCTTCAAGTGGCTCTGCTAATCTTATTATGCAGGTGAAGGAGCCATTGCCAGACAAGAGGGGTTTTTAGAAAATCCATATTTCAGCACAGCAGCCTAAGCCATGTGTTCAGAGCAGCTTCTGAACATGGAGCCATCCTCGTCACACAGAGGACAGACAAGCAACCCTGCACAGTTTGCATGTCTTGTTCCTAATTGTTTGGCTTTAATTAGCCCTTGCCCTTAAGTATGTTTTGTCAATATAAAATATTGGGTTCTCTCCATAAAGAGCATTATTGAAGATACTAAGCTTGCCTTGCAGTCAGTTTATGAGAGAGAAAATGTCTCTCTTCCTCTGTTGGAAAGGGCAGAGAGAGGCAGATAATTTATATAGAATCACTGCCTGGCTTTGGATACAGACAATATGGCTGTAAGAGAATCTCTGTCAAGTTCATCTCTTTAGGACTACAACCAGAATGTCAGAAAGATCTGGTTTGGTTAGTAGTTTGGGTTTTGTCACAAACAAGCACTATAGCAGGAGGTGTAATAATGAAGTTAACACTTTTTTTGAAGTTAACCCATTTGCTAAACAGTCAAAAGACTTCTAAAGGGCCTCTCTATCTCAGTAATAGAGAAAAGATTTCCAGAGACCTGACTTATTTTTGGTAGCAAAAGCCTGCTATTCTTTCCACAGGGAGGGACTGGTTATCTTAAATCTCATTATCTTCCAGTTTCTACCTGTTGGTACATTGCATCTTTTCTTCTTTGGTGGAAGGCAACCAGAAGAATATGATGCTCACAAAATATCAGATAAGGTTGTATCTCTTGTATCCCATAAAAATAAATAGATAAGCTAAAAAGTATGTTTCAATACTGACTAAAAAGATGGGAATTTAGTCTAATACCTGCTGCTCCAGTATCATGACACATGTCTGTTGTTTTTTTAAAATATATTTACAGCTGGCCTATGCTTGCCTACAGACAGAGCTTGGTCTGTCAACACCAGTAATAATGAACACAGCCACAAGTTTGTTTGGGGGCACCGCTGTTGAAATGCTCATGTTGCCACTGGCATGCACCATGTGTAGTGAAAAAGCTACACGAGCACACAGAAGGAGGTCTGAAGGAAACCAGGGTCACACAATGTGGTGACACAAAGGGAGAAACACTCCGTTCAGCTGGGTGGAGAAACAGCACACCATAGACACTGCCAAGAGGCTAAACACTGAAAATATTTTATGTTATTCCAGCAATGATAGTCCCTAGAAAAACATATGCAGATCTGGCAAAAGGATCATTTTACCCTCCTTATCCCTAAAATTTGTGAATGACGTACTATTAATTATGTTTGACAACTCTCAGAGAGAAACTGAACTATTACATCACCTGTCATTCACCTAAGAAATGAACACTCATAACTCCATCTTTGTCTCTTTTTTGAGCAAAGATGAGCAAAAAAAGCAACTTTATCCATGCAAAAAGGACATATATATCTGTCAACCACATAAATTGATAAATATCTCAGGTAAGGTATGTATCCCTCAGTAACAGTTTTGCTCTAAGAATTTCACAGATATTACAGGTGCCTTTGAAATACTGTGTCTAATAATTAACTTCACTGTTTCTAAGAATTTTGAATTCATAGGCAGGGTGTGTATGAAGAGCAAAATTTAAATTCAAAACTATGTACTTTTTAAAACACAACCCTCTTTTCTGGTTTCTTTCTATTTCTTCAGATCTTGAGTGTGTCATATTAAATTTCTCACACATTTTATGTGTTTTGACTTTTGTATGCATTTCCTGGAAAGAATAGATGTTGAGATTTGCAAACTTCAGAAATAATTTCCAAACCCTAGAAATAAGTAGGAAAATAGCAAATAAAAATAAGACTATGAAGTATTATATAAGGATAAATTAAACAAGTTGCACCAGACTATGATAACTGAAAGTCACTCCTTGTGGTACCCCAGGTCTCTCATATGCTTTGGTAATTGCCAGGAGTTTCCTATATGAGTATCAATAACATGTGTAGGCACTCAACAAGACATAAGAAATTATATTTTAAAAGTCGTATTTTTTAACGTACTCAACATCAAGCAATTGTAAAAATATAACAAACCTGGTACAACATATTGATGTGACACAAAATAGTGTAATGATGGAGGAAGAACAGACAAATTACTTTTAATATTGATGTAAGGTATGACAGCCTTATTATTAGGACTGTTTAGGCCCATGGCTTAGATACTTCCTTTGTTATATATCTAGCTTGGTTTTAAATTTCAGGGAAATTTAGATATGCAGCTTTCTTATATAATGGAACAAAAATAACCAAGATTGTACCTTTATTAAAGCTGTCACCAGTTGTAGCATTTTTGATAGAAACTTGACAAACTGAACCCTTATATTTGAGTATGGCAATGCAGTACAGTATATTAATACATATAATATGCTAGTCAGGATTGCTGCTGTTCAAAAGACAAAATCTAATACATTGCAAGGTAATTCTATCCTTGCTAACTTTGATTAATCTTTAGGTTCCATTTCCTCCCTTCTCCTTGATTGAGGGATATTTTGTGAAGCACCTACGGCTTCATGCTATACAAAATGGAGAATTGTTAAGGTACAGCTCTTTTTTGATTAATTGAAAAAAAAATTTGAAAAAAAAAAGAAACTGCTTGCCAGCATATATAACCAATTACATTAAAAAGAATTATATTTATGAATACAAATTTGACATGAGTCAAAGAAAGAAGACATAGAATAATGATAATTATCATAATGCCTCAAAATACTTATACATTAAACAAAACAAGACACAAGAAAAATTATTTAAGAGGTGGTAGTATGGGGATACCTTAACAATCCAGAAAGCACATGGACACACAAGAGTTGAAAATATGTCCTTTTTGATGTACCTTCAGAATATAATCAGCTGCAATTCTTTTCTCAAGTCCGTTTAATCAGAAATGATTTTTCATAGCCTAAAGTCTAAAAGAAATCATCATACCAACTGCTGAGTTTTCTAAAGTGCAACTGGACAGCCTAAGGGGGGGAAGAATAATGTGCTCCAGTGGAGCAAGTTCTAAAATATTCTATGGCAGATGGAGTTTTCTCTGGAACAACTAAAGTACAGATTTCATTTTATTTTAAAAGTATACTCTGTCTTTTTAATTATTATATTTCTATACTGTTAGTCCTCCCTTGTGAAAAGGACATAGAAAAGATTTTAATTCAATGTTGGAATGCAAAACATATCAACACTTATTGAGAGAATGCAGCATTTTTTAGAGTTAATACTGCTTGTGACTTCTACTTTAAAACTCAATTCCATTTCATATATCTTTGCCAAAATATAACCTTGAGTTGAAAGCATCATTATTATTAGAATTCCTGCCATTTTTATTATCAATATTATGAGAAAGGGGATTTCAAGACAAGAGTTCTGCTATTTTTCTGAGTAAGATTGGGCAAGTATTGCAAAGATTTTTCTTTATCTGCACTTTGTAGAGGAAAGAAGTCCATCTTATTTCATTTCTACAAAAATATCCCTAAGTTTGTTTTAATAGAAGTTGCTTTCTCTGTGCTGAATATAGCATGTATCAAGAGGTAGCATAAAAAATTTGGTTTGCACATTTGCAAAATTTTGGAACAATCTTCTCTGTCACCTTTCCTGGAATTTTAATGCTGATATATGAAAACGTAAAAGTCATTAAGTACACTGTTTTGCATGCAATTATGTAAAATAGTTTAGAGTTAAGAAAGGGTGAATGATCTTCCAGTATTTTTCTCTCACATGTAGGTTCTGCCTCCCTATCTCATGGGTGGGCTATTAACTGTCTTCGCTGAGTTGCAACCTGGATTCATTGAAATGCTCTTTATTTATTGATACTTCATAACACCCATCTTCACACCACCGTGAATGAGGTGCTAATAGGGTTGTGGGACCACCACTTCACGCAGCTTGTGCCCAGGGAAACCAGGCTGTAGGAGGTTATCCAGAGAATTCCTAAGAAACAGATGAAGCACAGCCTGGCATCTGCTCAGTGGTGCTCCTGCAGGAAGGCAGCAGGGGAACTAAAGTTAGCAAGGTAGTGGGGTTCATGTTTAGGGCTTGGAGAGGCATAAACACTACTACAGGGTTTCAGCTGTTTTACTGAGACTGGCAAAACAGACGAGCCTTCTACTATGGAACTGCCGCTGCCAGTCACGGACTGTAAGCTTTCTACTGAGTTTGGAAGTCCTCAGAACTCACACTTGCCAGGTACTATATACATGAAACATTCTTCAGCTGCCTACTCTCTCTGTGATTTGATTTAGTTGACAGCAATTTCTTTAATTGACCAGGTGTCCACAGCAAATTTGTTTTGCTTTTTACTAACTCTGGGTGATTTAAAACTCATAATTTTATGCATACAGAAATAGTGGGGAATTATTTTATGTAGAATGAGGTATTTGCAATTCTCTCACAATTTAATGTGGAGAAAGGCAAGCCTGGCACAACAGTAGAAGTCTTGGGAAGGGGAAACAGGAAATGCGGTCTAGGGAGGAACAGGCATGGTCTGATCAAAGATAAGGAAGATGCTTGCCACGAGAAATCTCACATGTATAAACCACTCACCAATAATCAGCTAAAGAAATGCAGACCCGGTAGTAAATGAAACTAGTTTTAGAGGTAATAAAGAAATCAAAGCACTGCTATCTACTATGCATGAGACATCATATAGAACAAATTCAGATGTAGTTTTCAAATGTAAGTCTCCAAAACAATGAATAAGACTAATGAAAATAAGAAAATGTCTAATACATTTCTCTGAATATGAAAAATGTATAAGAAGTATGTTAGAGAAATTTTAAAACAACAACAACAAAAAAATCCACCCCTACATGGAACCAAAGCTGATGACAAAGAAAATTGTCAAAATGAACACCATATTGCACCCATCAAAGAACTAGTTGCTCACAAATTGCTCAAAACACCTCCCATTGCCACCACCAGAGTGAAACCACCTACCTTAAGGACCTAAAGGAGAATGAGAAATATGACATTACACCAGGAAAATCTGAAAATTTAAAGCATGTGCACAGCAGATTTAACTTCATTGTTACTTTTTCTCTTTCTGTAACAAAAGTTTTCAGTTATGTTATTAAGCTACTTTTATATAAATGTCATGATTTAGGAATGGTTTATAGCTCCCACTGAAACTGTGTTTCTCTCACTCACTCTCTCCCTCTCCCTCTGGAGAGAACTGGAGGCATAAAAAGTAAAGATAACAGGTTGAGATAAAAAACAATTTACTGGAAACAGCAGTAAGACAAGAAAATGAACAGTTAAGGCAACAATACTAATGACAGAAGGTACAAGAAAGAAACAAATGGTTCTCACAGAAGCAATACCGGGTCAGTCCCTCCACCATACTGGGCCAGACCAGAAGGGACCTCTTCTCCCTGGAATAAACTCCCCATCACCCCCAACTCCAGCAACAACATAAGGTAGTATAGAATAACCTCCAGGTCCCAGCCATGTCCCCTCCTGGCTACTGCAAAATCAACCCTATCCAGGTCATGCAATACAATATGCTATATCTTTATGTCAATATTTTGAGCATAGCTCTGCAGATCCATTGATTGTGGTGAGAGATATGTAAAAAGCAACCTGATTCCCTGTACTTGGGAGGCCAACATGTACTTTTTTAAATCTGAATTATCTCTGCCTTTAGCTAGCTAGCAGATGTGTAGTTCTTTCCTCCTGAAGTGTGATGTGTGGATTCTTGCCTTTCATGTTTGTGGAAAGGAAAACATTGTATGCCAGTGTGTCTCACTGTATTTCTAATAAACTACCCACAAATATAAGAAACATAATTTATGATGACAAGGAAATTAACTTCTTTTTCTTGTTTGCTTTTTTTAGTTTGAGCACGGATCAAAAGTCAAATGGAGTCATTCAGGATAATGATCCTTCTCAAGGGCAAAATTCACTGCAGTTACTTAAAGACCAGGTAATTATGCTTGAAAAAGCATAGCATGAATTTCAGCCCCCAGTTCAACAGCAAGTCCCAGAGCAACACTGCAGCCCCTGTGCTATCACAACTTAAATCTATAAGCCAAGGAGCTATTACAGTCTCTTCCATGACACTTTAGAAGTTTTCACTTTTATTTTCTTGTCTGGAAACCTACAAAATTGGCAGTCAACTTCTTCCCTTCTCCTTACTAGCCATGCTACTGTGAAGTATATTGATAAAATATGTACTATAGTCTGTGTTCAAATGCAATTTTTTAAAATAAATGTAAAATCTTATAAGTGGGTATAATATTTCAATTTAAAAAAAATCTGAAATGTTCTAAGATTTGTTTAGAAAACTGGAAAGAGAGTTTGTTTTGAGCTAAGATTGGGGAGTTTTTCTAATAAAGATATTCCACAAAGAGGACTAATGCTCTCTAACTTAGTTTCTGTGACCACTTCTCTTAAATGACTGTATTGGAGCTCCAAATTCATAGCCCTAGGTAGATGGCAATCATAAACAGTCAGCCTTCTCTTGGACTTTGGCCACAGTAAATTAGTCATAAATAACAACTACCCTGAATATACATCAAAGTGACTACCTTTGAGATTCTTGAAAAGATAAATAAATGTCTGAAAGATTAAAAACACATTAAAGGGTATCACGTTTGCTGAAAACTGTGAAAAAATACACGCCTTTGTTGCATTTTTATGTCAATAATTTTTTACAGTTTTTAAAAGTCTGTCATGCAAGTCATCTAGAATAACTGCTTCTAAGTAAGTTATCAGAGAATAATAATTTGTTTCTCTGCAGTGCCATATGTTACCCTTCTAACTAGCCACAATGAAGCAGACTGAGAATAGACAGTTATAAATATCCTGCAGAGTATCTCATTCCACCGTCGTCTCTCTAAATGAAGGACAGAGCTCTTATAATTGGGGAATGTAACCTCTAGAAAAAGAGGCAAAACACATTCCCTCAGGTAACTCCGACCCTGTTATTCAATCACTGAAATGAGGCAATATAACTTTCAAAGCACCTTTGTACCTGGCAACAACAGCATCACTTTCCAGCAGGAAACAGCAAGCTTTAAAATGTGCTGGTTAACGTGTGAACACATTAGCATGAAATGAAGCTTGTGGAAAAGAAGTGACTAACTGGAAAGATACAGTAATTTTTAATATAAACTTAGCACTTCAGCTCCATAACAGCAGACCTTCCAAGATGACATTGTTTTCCTATAAAAATCACAGCAGAAAACTACAGCCTAATCCTGTTTTGCACAGAAAATACGTCACCTCTGAACTGGAAAAGTAGCCATATTGTATCACTGAAATAAGGGTAAATCAAGGACAGAAATATATTGTTTTGACTAAAACAAACAAGAGACTATCTCAAACAATGAGATAGCTATCTATATCCATGCCTTGATGCGACCAGTGAAGGTCAGCTTTGTGAGTCCTTCTTAAGGTTTATCTCAGATTGTGGTCTGAGGTTAACACTAGCTTGTCTCTGTTCAGATTTTACATGGAGATCACAATCTTTATTTAGCTTTCCTGATCTAAAAACACCCTTATTTTTGCTGTAAACACTGTCTTAAGCAGTGTTTTTCATTTATCTGAGTTGTCCTTGCATCTTCAACAGCCATAGAGAAAACTAGTTTCTTGAATGTTTGATCTTTATCTGGTGAACAACAATAACATTACATCACGCACATTTTTATATCTGAAATCAGAATGTTGTAGGACCCCACAGACCCCAAGCCAAGAATTATACTCAGTGCCAGATGACTGAAGAGAGTGAATGTAGAGGGAATGTCAAGGTTATTTCTCTGACCATATATCCTTTTTTGGATTGAATCCAGAGGAGGCCAACAAAAATGATCAGAGGGCTGAAGCACCCCTCCTATGAAGACAGGGTGAGACAGCTGGGGTTGTTCAGACTCAAGAAGAGAAGGCTCTGGGGATGCCTTAGACCAGCCTTCTTGTACTTGAAGGTGGTTGCAAAAAAGTTGGAGAGGGACTTTTTCCAAGGGCATGTAGTAATTGGAAAGGGGGAATGGCTTTAAACTGAATGAGGGTAGAGAAGAAAGAAGTCTATTACAATGAGGGTGGCAAAATCCTGAAACAGGTTGCCCAGAGAGGTGATGGATACCTCATCCCTGGATATATTCAAAGTCAGATTGGATGTGGTTCTAAGAAACCTGATGTACTTGAAGATGTCCCTGCTCATTGCACTGGGATTCGACAAGATGCTCCCTTCCAAACCTTTCCAAACACACTGGCCGGTGTACAACCATTCTGATTTTTGAGGTGTACACTTTTAGGAAGAAGAAAATAAAAATGCTGGGTGTGGAGTTCCTCTTATCTAAGTTCAGTCATTTGTAACATAGGCATTTGGCTTAAATCTTGTTGCCAAGACTTCTATGATCAAGTGAAAAATAGAATTAATTCAGAAGAATATCAGAAGAATTATAAAGATATTTAGGATAGAGAGGACTAGAATTTTGGAGAATTTCTCCATCTCTGTCCTCCATCTAGACAAACCTAATTTTTATCTGAATTATAATCTGGTTTCAAGAAAATCTGCATTAGACCTAATCCACAAAAAAAAAAAAAAAAAAAAAAAAAAAAAAAGTATGCAGGTGGCTCCATTCCTGTTCTGAGATGCTCTTTTTCAATGTAAAAGGCAATATGCAAAGACTGGCATCATGTTTGTCAGTATTTCTATGATAATGCTTTTTTTTGGTAGACTATTTTTTCTTTTTGACAAAGCAAAGTGAAAACACTAGTTAGCTGGTTACAGTGTCCCTTGAAAAGTAACGTACAGTGTTAGAGAGCGACAATTTTACTTTCAAAACTTCAGACTCAATAGGGTCTTACCCTTACCAGTCCAATAGCTGCATATCTATTTAACATGATTGTCAAATTAAAATAATTTTTCTGACAGCTAAATTAAGAACAAATAAATTACAATTAAATTTTAACTCTTTTTCCATTTGGGAGATGCCCATGAGAGCCTGTGCCTGCAGCCTGTCAGACAAGCTTACCTCAGAAAGTGGCTAAAACACACATCCCCACAAACAAAATCTGTAGATCAGATAAAACAAAACACTCTTCCATCAGAATGCAGAAGAGCTCCTAGGAAAAAGTTTTTAGAGGCCTCTACTGATTGCTGTGAATTAAACATAGGCTTTGTCATATAAGCAGAATTTCAAAACAATTGGCAGCTATTAAACACTTCAAGAGGTTTTTTAAAGTGGTAAGTAGATGGAGCTGGGCTAAAATGAAGATGAGTCCAAATTAGGGAATTTATATCTTGTGAAAACTTCAGGAATAGGAAGTACCTAGTGGGCTGAAGTTATTTAATAGGTTTATATAGCTCAGACTCAAACATATGGACTCCCCAACATGAAGTGTTGGATGAAGTGTGAAGTGTTTCTCAAATCTGACTCTACTCATCCACATTTTCTGGGCAAAATTATTTTAACCTGAATTCAGGCTGTTTTCAGGCAGCACATATCATATTCCAGGCTTTTAAGAAAGAAACTCCAGTGATCCCCTCTCTCTGACAGTGGAGCCCTGATACTCCTGAGGGCACTAGAAGAAAAATGGGATGGGTAGATGAGGCAGGCAAAGAAAAAACTGGGATGCGTGTGCTGCATCTGCAGCAAGTGAATTGCAACTTAATGTCAGATTTACAGAATAAGACTTGAGTTATTCCAGGCCTGGACTGAACAGCTTCCCACCAAGCAAGAAATACATAAAAATGTCTGCTTCTGAATTTCACTACAGTAGTTACCCTAATGTCTGGAGTGGCAACAGGAAACTGTGACTTTCTCTTTTGTCACAGAACCTGAGCACCCGTGCTGGTACAATACCCTGAAAGAACAAACTTCTTCAGACATCCTTCTGTTTCAAACAGGGCTTTGCTCTAAGATTGCCTTCCTTTCCAACTGCTGTGTCTTACCTTCAGCTACCTATCTTGGAGCCTGCTCAAGGAAATGAGATATCCTTCAATTTTCACAACACAGTAGTTATTGAGATGATTTTTTTTTTTAACAGGATTCACCTTGATTTTACAGGATTCACACATAAACATCCTGAGCTTTTAATTTTTTTTTAATTTTTCTTAAGTCATTGCCACTACCCCTGGCTCTTCTTCAGCATCTGGAACACTTAAATTAAATCTAAGATATTTTCTGTAAATTATATGTCATTATAATTACTAGATAAACTTTGATGGCTCATTCTATGAGTGGAGGCATTTTTAGATTGTCACTATAATTTATTATTTCTTTTAAATTTATGAGAAATAAAACTATTACAATAAAATGCAATATATACTGGCAGAAATCTAACTACACTTTTAAAATTGCTGGGGCTTATGCTAGAGACAATTTCATATCTGATCTAATTATATATAACTTAATTTAAACTGCATACTGCAGGTGAAACTACAGGAATGCAGCAGCTTTCCAGTGCCACCTCTCCAGTATGGCCTTAAACAGGTGAAGGTCTCTAAGAAGTGACTTTCCCTGGTGTACTCTCTCCTCCCCCAAAGCAGAGCTTCAATTTTTCAAGGACATGCTCTAAGAACTTTTAGAGTTCAGGAACATATAATATTTTGCTGTGGGCATGCCTAATTTCCTCTCACAATTCCCAGCATTCTGGACAGACAACAGCTTACTGTGAAAGAAAGGGGGCTGTGCCTTCCACCTAAGCAAACTTTGATGGATTACATCAGGAGACTTTGCATGGGAGAGTTACATGCAAAACAGCACCTGGGAAACAGGGTGAATGAATAAAACCAATATCCTTTTGTATGAGTAAGAAGCTCCTGTGCACAACAGGCGGCAGTCCCGTAATTTGTAGGATATTTGTGGGAGCACAGTTAACATATGGCAGACAAACACCCCAGCTGTCACTCCTGATTCAGCTGCAGGACTTCACAGAGTGGACATGCTGCCCAGGACCAGCTTTGATGATGGTTCATGCCTCAGTACAAACCAAACAGATTAGTACCATAAAACTCATCCCAGAGAAGTGCTCAGATTGCTGACAACTCCTACCTAGGTAGGAAATTAGGGACAAGTTTTAATGGTGGATTTGGCAGTGCTGGGTTAATAGTTGGACTTTATGATCTTAAAGGTCTTTTCCAACACAAATTATACTGTGATTGAATAAATAGAGTCATTGAGAGGTCCTTTTTGCCAGTAATAAGATTTTGAGTCTAACAGCTGAAAAACTGAGATGCCACGGCTGGGCTGTGGTAATTTTCCTTGCATGAAGGTTCAAACTTTGTGGAGAAGTGTTTGTTTACAGGAACCTTGGGGTGGATATACCCCAAACTCTTCATCCCAGCTCTACCTGTAATTCTCACTGCTGGTCTTCCTTTAGAAGTCTTAACCAAAACTAGACCGCAGCCATTCATTCTTTTGGCAGCACACACTGCTGGGCAGCTGAGAAACTTCTATGCAAATTGTTCAAAAAAGAAGAGGAGTTAGGGTATCAAAAATGTGTGACACTTTAAAGGAATAACCCTGCAGCATCTTTGTCTAAATGAAGAAAATTAATGGGTGTTTTGATTTTGCTTTTTCAATGCCTTTTTGCTCCATCCATAATACCTGCAAATTCCTTACATACATTTTGACCTTTGGAAACTGTATGATTTAGTGTTATAGAGGAGCATTTGACAAAGTTAATATTTTATTTTAAATAACATCTACAGCCACAAATAAAACAGGGAAAAATTAAATTATTAAGAGCTCACACCACTCAAAATATGGAATTACAGTCCTTTAGAATAAAATTATATATTATCTTATTAACATAAGGGAAGTCCAGGCTATCAGCTACTAGTTGATATTAGCTGGTAGCTGTCACAAGGCTATTATTATAAAATATATACAAAGTAAGCAAATGAAACAAAACTTGAATCACATGAAGACTGACTTTCAAATCTTAATTATATCTTTTTAATGCAAGACTTGCTTTCCAAACTACTTTTTTCTTAATTAAGCCAAGAAAACCTGAATTTCTTTTCTGGGCTACTGCACCGCAATTCTTTAGTACCTCTTGGTTGTATTATAAATGCTACAGACACATTCCACAGTGCAAGTCTATAACTGGTTTGGCTTGAAATATATATACAAAATTTTAGAAAATCTTAGCATATGCTTTTTTCTCTTTTGTCTCACAGTATTTTTTATTCAGTGGGATTTTTAATTAGTGTGAAGTGATCTTTTGATGGTCACAAGCTATAAAATCATTCGGGAAAAGAAAAATCTACTAGGTGGCAACTCTGAGAGTACTTTCATAAATACAAATCATATTCTCCCTGTGTTATCAAGCTACATCCTAGATGATAAATTCAACGTCTTTCACAGATAACAAAAAGTCTTCCAGCTCAGCAATTCTACATGAGTCTATGATGTCTATGACCTCTGAAAATACTTGTTTCTGGCACAGCAAAAAAAAGACTTCCGGTCTAACCTTGGAGAAATGCCATAGGTCACAAGCACTGATTTTTTTTTAATACTTCTGATATATTAAAATAAAACCAGGTTATTTCCAAAAATACAGATGCCATTTTCATACATACTTTTGGTCTCTAGAAAATAAACTGTAATTCAGGGGACCAGAATGAATTAGAAACTCCAAAAACTCAAACTGGTCCTGAACATGTAGCTAGGAAGAAAGTTGAGCAAGAAAAACAGTTTAATCTATCTACCAATTGCCATGAGACATACTTGTAGCAATGCATGTACTACAGCTGGGTACCAGTTCATGAAGGGTGTGTATCCAAGGGAAATTGGATGATTGGCTAGCCCCTGCATTGACTAAATAGAAGAGTGAGGTAGAAAATTATCTAATGCTTTAAGGTGAAAAAGAGAGGATGGAGAGAAAAAAATCCAGTCTTTTGGTTCAGTCTTCTGAACCAAAGGTTCAGGTCTTCTGAACGAAATTGTCTTGATGTTTCTGGCATAAGAATTTTGTCAAGTTAGTCAGTTGCTTTGTACAGCAGCACAATATACCAGAATTGATCATGCTGCTTACCATTCTGTCCTACAGACTCAAGAAGTCAAGCATCCTATTCTGTCTTCATTTTAGGTAATGATAATCCACCATAAACTGATTTCTCTACCCAGTTCCCTTGTTCCATCATTCACTTCTGTGAATCCTCCTCACGTCCCTTATTTGCCATTCTCACTATTTCAAGTGCCAGGCAGCTGTTCCTTGCTGCTACTCTCACTTTTACAGTGCAATTCAAGTCATCAAGTGCTGTTATGCCATAAGTCATTTGTGACTTCTGTAGTCAGCCACAGGCAGAAAGTTGTCACAAGAGCAAGGCTTTTTATTAGGAGGCAAATGAGTCTCCTTAAGACAACAACTGAAAATAGAAAGAAGGAAACACTCATGACAGTAGGCCTCAAAGCACTGGGCATGTATCGAGGCAGAAAATTCAGAAGTCAGAGAAATGTGGCCCTAGCAATGAAATGAAACAAAGCTTATGGGAGAGAACAAAATGGATTGGAGGAACAGATTTGAAAACAGTGAACGTGAGAACTGCAGTTAGGCAGGGAAAATAGGGCTATGACCACTCCTTGCAAAGAATCGGCTTATGTAAAAGAGAAAAACAATATCCTGATCTATCTCTGCTTCTAAGCCACTTCAACTTTCAATGACAACTTGAACTTTGAATTGAAGAGAGAACATTGCTACTTATGCTGCCTGACCTAACAAGTAAACACCATTCAGTAATAGCTACAATAATTAAATTAACTATGCAAAACCATACAGTTTGGTAGGTAGCAGATTTGAGCAACTTCTACCTACAGTTAAAAATTTATGTCTGAAAAGCCCAAACCTTCCCTTACAGTTATTTTTCCAGACATAATTCTGTTTTCTTTTCCAGTTATCTTTTGCACTAAAAATGACCATCCTTTAGATTAGCTCTGAGGCAAAGGCTTAATCAAATTTTGAGGAACAAAGAAAGGCCACTTACACAGCTGAAGTTCTCTGTGATAAAAATCAAAAAGCCCAGTGCATACATTGTAGAAACCTCAGCTTCTCAAAATATTAGGTATGCAAATCCTTTGCAATGCAGACTTTTGTGCAACCTAAATCTAGGGCTTACAACTAGCTAGACATCTTGCCTCCTCTTAAAAACCTGTCTCTGTATTCTATTTTTTTCCCCGATTTCTTACATTGTTTTGGTGGTGACATTGTGAATTTTTTATTAAATCATTTGCTAGAATAGTCCACACTTCCATATTCTTTTCTCAGCTTGCAAATGTGAAATGAATTAGCTATTCACTAAGTAGAGAAGATGTCATTCTCTCAGATCCTATCTTTCCTTTTGTGTTTTATATATATATATATATATATATATATATATACATATATACACACACATTTTTGTAAAGAAATCAAAACAAAAAAGACAACTTTGACTTGAATTAATATGATTCTTCTAATTTTCAGGGGTTCCTCTGGGGCTTAATCTTGTTCCAGTTTAGCCGAATATTTTCTGGTTAGTTTATATGAATGAATTTTATCTTCTTTACTAAAACAAATTTAAAATAATATATTTCTCAAGTATTCAGACGTGGTTGTTTCCAATGAGTTAAACAGTGTTATCCGGTTTTGACCTAACTTTTTCCCTTATAAGAGACAGCACATTTAAGAGAAACAAGTGTCATAAGCAGGATGCCTGCTAAGCATATTTTACTTTATTTATCCAAGCACCAGTATTTAAAATCAAGAGCTAGAAAGAGGATTAAAAAGGCTGTCTTCTATGAACACCAATCCAGAAACAGTGAGTAGCTTCCAGAAATAATCCTTACCTCCACTGGAGCCAGCTGGAGCCACAGGCAAACAGAGGAGATATCTTGGCTCTGGTGGCAACTTTCCCCCTGCATGAGTCCTCGCAGTACAGAAGTGTCACAACCATGGTGAATGGCACCATATCATGTCTCCATTGTTTTAAAATATGCTGCTTCAGAGAGGGAAGAGGGACAGCAAAAACATAACTACTTTTGATCTGGTACCTTGAAAAATATCTTCAAGGTCTACCTGCTGATAGAAACTCCTTTAAGGTCCAGTCCTTACTTAGCACAGAAGGTTAAACTTCTAGTTTTAATTAGTCTAATTTGTAATATTTTGCAGGTAAATACTCTATTTTTGTGGGAATGGAGAAAATTACTATGTTGTTGATATTGTCGATACAAGATGTAAATAGTGATTCTGTGGATTGTACACAAAAGGCTGACCATTTTCTTTTTCAGTTCTAAATAAAATGTATGATTCCATAACACACAGAATTTATCTCAATTTATAGAATGAAGATATTGTACTCTCCACTGTCAACAACAATATTAATTTCATTGCAACTTTTTGAAAAATTATAACCATTCTTAAACTAGTACAAAAGGGTAACTGATCCAGTTTCCCTATCCCTGTGTATGTTGATAACTTTGTCCTCTGAGACTGAAGACATCCATCCAGATCCTTCCAGAACCACAACTCCTAAGTTTCCTGAGGTAAAATAATTTAATTTAGCACACTGTGAGATCCATGCTTTTAAGAAACAGTCATAAAAACAAGGTACAGATTTTGTGCTTGGGTTTTAAAAAATACAATGCAACACCTGTATTTTCTGTAATCACAAAAAACCTCCCACATGATTGTTATTCTGTCCTCTGACCATGTAGGTAAGGACATAGCATTCTCCTCTCTCTATATCCGCACAGAGACCAGCAGCAACCTCCAGGAGTTGTAGAAATGTAAGTCTGTTCCAGAACAACAGGAGAGAAATAAAAAGAACATTGTGTATCCTCTCTGAGTGCTGTGAAATATGAACATGCTACTACAAGTTCTCTTTAGTATGCCATTTTTGCAAAGCTTGTTTCAGTCCAGTAATGAGGCAAGAATCTTAATCTCATTTTCAAAATCCCAAGACATTTTTGTTTTGTTTTCCCTTAAGTCTACAAGAGCTTGTGTTCTTGGGTAGTTGTTGTTCTTGTTTTGTAGTGGTTTTTTTTCAATCTTGTAAGATGACTGTGCACAGTCTCTCCTCCCCTCCCAAGAACATATTAGTATTTATTTGTATCAGCAAACAGTATCAGTTCTTTGCACTACAGAGTGAGAAAGCTAATACTTCAGTAAATTGTTGCTGCCTCCTGTTACATCTGTTCTGTTCTGTTCGCTAATTGCCTGTCACAACCACTGAGCCATGGTGCCAGCCATGCTGCCACTTCCTCTTTGGTCAGCTTGTCAGCTCCTATTAATCTGAGCCCTGTTGCTTTTTCCACAGCCAACGTTTTTTGCACTCCGGATATAATGAAAATCTATTACTTTAGTGTTATGTGAAAGTGACAAAATTATAATTCAAAAGAAAAAAAAGTTAATGACTTTTTGCGTGAAAGTTGACAGTTTCTTACTGTAGCAGTAAATTATTTTCTTTGATCCTGCTTCAATTTCAGGACTATATAAAAATGTTTATGTATCTTTCAATCTGATGTAATATTATTCATATTATTATTCATTATTAATCCTTATTATTGTATTATATGGAAAGAAACTTCTAGAATGAAACTCGGTGAATGTGAAAAAAACTATATCTGACCATAAGTAGTGATACCAAGAATATGACAATTTTAAAAGAAAGTAATCTGATTTTTATGCTGAATTTTGTTAGTTTTTTTTCCCTTGGGAGGCAATGCAGTTATTTGAAACTGATCAATATTTGCTAGACCAGATAGTTTTTTTGCAAAACTTTTATATTCTCCACATTTTAATTCAGTAGCCTGTAGTACAGAAATGAAAGATCATACCTTAACAGATAGAGAATGAGAACCATAGAATCAGGGAATCATTTACATTGGGAAAGATCTTTAAGGCCATCAAGTCAAGGCATCCAAATTAACTGCTAAACCATGTCTCGTGCTTCATCTAAATGTCTTTTAAATAGCTCCAGGTATGTTACCTCAGCTGTTTCCCTGGGTAAATTCTTCCAATGGTGGAAACTCTTTCCTGAAGAAAGATAACTGCCCTGCTCCTGCTGGCCATACTAGCTTTGATGCAGGCCAGGATGCCACTGGCCTTCTTGGTAAGCAGGACACACACTGGCTCATATTCACTTGCTGTTGACCAGCATTCCCAGCTCCTTCTCCTCCAGTTTTCCAGCCACTCTTCCCTCAGCCTGAAGCACTGCACGGAGTTGTTGTGACCCAAGTAATTTTGCCTTGTTGAACTGTTGTTATTCCCAACAGGATTCCACAAGGTGAGGCATGGACAGTTACTTCTGGGCAGCTCAAATGTAGCAGAGCAGCAGTGTACTCCCCTGAAATTGTTTGTCACTCATTAAGCTTTTAAAAAATGTAGATATAATATGTCTCTTAAGGAAATGAGAGCTCAAGGTGACACATAAATTACAGGACTGAGAAACAGAGTGATGCCCTCACAAGCAATTAAAAGTGGCTATGGCAGTTCTTGCTTTTTTAGGATAAAATACCCTTTTAGTTTTTAAATTATGCACAGGGGGAAAATAATAGAAATATCATTTCAGAATAATCAAAATCATTCTGCTGCACAAATTTCTGAGTGTGACTTCATATGGGAATCAAAGTCCTAAAGCTTCTAGGTTAAGCATATGCTCTCAGATTATACAGATCTGAAGGACACTTTCCCCAGGTTGAATAATTTGGCTGTCTATACTATCAGTTCCTCGGAACAACCCGTCCTTGCTGTGGTCTTGATGAATTAGCATGCTTTCAAACAGTTCCTGGGTGCAGTTCAGGGGTTAGGATGGGTAAGAGACCTTTAACAAACCTGCTGACAGAGCAGAAGCTGCATGTTATATTTACAGGCAGGTTTATGCCTGTTTTGCCCTCCGTGCTGGAGAACAGCATGGAGCACCTTTATTTTATTAGCAGGCATTTATTCTCAAAGGCCTATTAGCAGAATGACAAGGCAAAGCCACCTCTCTGTTCACCCCATTTCCCTGAGCCGTGGCCACAAACAGGAAGACCTGGCACTGGAGTTTTGGGATTCTTGGGTCTATAGCAAACTCCCCAGAGCCCATGAGAAGCCCTGGACCCACAGTAATCTGCCTGACAGGTAGACATTTAGGATGCTTTCCAGCCTGACATGGAAATGTAAGACCCGGGGAGTTACTCTGGATCAAAGAGTTTAGTCTTTTAGGAACATAATGACTTTGTGCTCTCTCTTTATTTGCTCAACAATAAAAACCCAAATATGTGAAAATTCTGCAGTTAGACACCAAATACAAATGAGGCATTTTGCAGACTGGGAAACAGCTGCACGCCGTTATTTCCAGTGGTCATGCCATTATTGACAAGGTTGGCATGGATTTTGATATTCTGCAACCCCCAAAAAAAAAATAAACCAAAAGAAGACAGAAATTAATCCAAACCCCACAGCATTTTTACAAATAAAATACAAATAAACACATCATAAATATTAACATCTGCATAATTTCATAATTACCTAACTTCTGTTTGAACTTCTGATGCAAAGGGCATACACATAGAAAGCAAAAAACATGCTGAAAAAAATGAGCATTTTTTCAGAGACCTAGGAAGAAGTAAGGCTCATTACATAAGTAATGCATTCTCAATAAAGAATCCCATATGAATGAAAACATGATGTAGTAAAGAAGAACAAGCTGCATGACATGACACTTCATTTCTGAAGGACCTGGGAAATCAATAACTAAGTCTGTGTAAAATTATTTACATCTCTTCAGAAAATGTAACCTGAAGAATGAGTTGATGTGCACCACATTTTCTTCCAAGCAACTGGGACGTAACGTAAAATCTGTTGACAAGATCATTGATTTTTTTTTTCTCCTTTAAAAAATGAGATTTTAGGATGAATTTTTTCTGAAATATAACATCAATGAAGTTATCATTGGGATAAACTCATGCCTGTGCACTTACTTATTTAAATTGACATGTATTTTCTTTTAAATGATTCTTTCATTCTGCTTTGCAAGTTGAAAAATAATTGCCTTATACTTGATTATTTCAGTTTCTATGCTTTTGTGCATTTTGAAAAGAAGAATCCCCAAATATTGTCTTTCCTGTTTTGCTGGTTAAGCACTTAGATTGCCACAGGGCTGGACAGAAATTGTTCAGGACTTGATGAGACTCTGGATTTTCCTGGGCTTTATCAGCCAGTCAGAATTCAGGCAAGGCAGCCAATATATTAGAATGAAATGTCAATTACAACGCTCTTCAGTGTTACAAGTTTCTGAGGATGACTGGGAAATAAATGCATGATGGTTGGAGAAATTACTTTCTTTGTAGTTTAGCTGTAATACTGGCAGCCAGCAAAGAGGGAAATCTTATTTTCTGTTCAATTTATTTAAGGGTCTCCGCATCTGTGCAATGCTCAGACAACAAGACACGCTTCCTTAACCAGGCCAAGGTACCCAGCCAATTCCTACAGTAACAGCCCCTGCTATATTTTCAATACAATGTCTTTCTGTGTAAGAATTACTTCTTCTAGTAAAAAGAGAGCAATGCCTTTAACGTTAATTTCTCTTGCACAAATTGCTTCCACAATATTTATTCTCCCATTGAATTAACATTATCTTGGCTAGAAATTAGAATTTCTCTCTATTTTAATGAGATCTCTACAAAGACAAGGTCTTAATCTGGAATGACCTTACTACAACATCTCTTAATTGTTGATGGCAGCAAATGAAATGCAAGTGGACACAGAACAAATTGCTTCATTAACAGTATAGTCTATACCTGAGGAACTGTAACCCACATTTTCAATTCATGGACCAGTTCATCTAATCATTTATCTCCCACAATGAGATTATGCTGCTCATGTAAGCTAATAGTATACTTACTTGTCACATTATGAGAATATGCTGTTTAGCAGTTTATAGTAGGTATTATTAACTATTTAAAATATTGTCTTCACTTCCAAATACAGAAAGATCATAATATTTTAAAAACATGTTGTATCTGAGAACGCATGAGAAGGCCACATCAGCAACTGGATTTCTACTGAGAGATCCTTGCATTTGTCAAGTGTCCTATTTAGAAGTTTGCTTTCTCACATTGGCAGTAGAGCATCACAGGTCTCATTGAAAAATGAAAGTGTCAATGATAATAAAGTTATTCGCTAAAAAACTCATCCAAACACTGGAAATGAAGTAACATTTGGGTTCAGAGTCTGCTATTTAAAAATTTGTTGTTGAAGTGTGAAAATTGCAATATTAAAGCTCTTCCTGGGGTATTCAGCTATTTTGACTATTGAATGCATTTATGTGTGTGATGCTCTGCGCAGACCCATCAATTTAACTTTCTTTTAAAAGTAATTAAATAACGGTGCACCAAAACCAAAATGGCAAACATATAGAAAATGGGAAATGACAGAACCAAGCTGTTTGCATCTTCAGTTCCGCATCTTTGCACTTATATAAATTCTTAAATAAAACTACGTAGACAATGGTGGCAAATCCAGAAAGGCTAGCCAGCTTTCATCTCAGTGACAAACCATGTTTGCTTTTATTACTGTTTTGATTTTCATTCGGCATCCAGGCTGTGCAATGAACAAAGGAGACAGAAAAATATGAGAACAATTAATATATTTTCAGCATGACACAAAGGCTGAAACAAAAGGGTATATTTACTCTCAGTTGTGTGAGTAAAATATCTTTTAAAATAAAAGATAAAGGAAAAGGATATTTTTACAAAGAAAACCTACCTCTAAATAAACAAATAATTCATTACTTTGGGGTGACTTTGGAGATGATGTCATTTCAGGTCCTTTAAACTCACAATCTGCACCAAGAGCTCCTGATGCAAAGCATAGCTGATGAAAATAAGTTATTCTTTGTGTGGAAAAACCAGCAGAGAATGGGAGGGGAAGGAAAGGACAGACTAAGTATCTATGAAGATACTACTCTGCTCAACCATCCCCATCTGACCATGATGAATCCAGAATTAACAAATCACCAGGAAGATCTGAAACCCCCATGTCCCTTCCCAAGCCCTGGTGCACCAGTACCAAAGTTGTGGTTTCAGCTGTTGTACTTCATCCAGGATCAAGGTCTGTGAGACTTGTGAACTTTCTCTGCACCTGAGCACACAGAAAACTCAGCAGCAGGCTTCTTGATGGCATGCTTCATTGTATGTGAACCTGTGGCTTTTCAGAGTCTAATAATTTTTTCCAAGTTAACTGTATTTTCATAAGCATAGAGGAAAAGCACCTTGACAAAGTAGTTTTTCTGCTCCTAAGCCCAAAGGCACTTGAACACTTCAAAGAAGCAAATTGTAACATTATTTTTAAAAGAAAAATGTTTTTCTTCTCCAAAAGTAATTTGCATTTTATATGACAGAGACATTTTTACTGAAGCATTAAAATAAAATAACTACTTCAAATATGGAAAAACTTACGCCAAAGTTATTAGTGTTTGGAGAAGTTATAATAGGCTTATAATAAAAAATATTATACACTAAACTTTACTCATAATAATAGGTGTTATTTCTTCTCTCCAAGCTCCACATAGGAAGCATCTTAGGATCTGAATAACCACTATGGTACCACTCTTTTTTTAAGACACTAGTATTTAACATGTGTAAAAATTCATGTGCCCTCAGTTTGATAGTTCAGACAGACCACCACTCACTGTCCTCTCTGCACTCAACACATCCTCTGAGACAAAGCCAGGTGTTAGTGAGGGATAGTTTGCTCTAGTCTGCAGGACTACAGCTTGTTGTGATAAGGCAATTAAAGGTTTGCATTGTCCCACACCCCCTAAGATTATCCCAGGCACCTTTCTAGGCTCAAACACACTTATGTGCCATTATTACATTTTTGAGACAGTGAGGGATGTGCTCCTACCTTTTCTACACAAAAACCTTATAAGCAGACTGTGATATCTCCATCTTTATGAATTTCAAACCAAAATTACCTAGTCATTAAAGGCCTGTTGGGTCACAGGGCGACAGAAGAGACCTGGACCAGCTGATAGGTAACATCAACATGTCGAGCACTTTTCAAAGGAGAAGGTTGCACTGGGAGGTGGGTCATCCTGCACCGCCCACCTTGGGACTCAACAAAATCAACCTCTGAGCAGGGACTTTAGTAGCATTAGCAGAGCCAGAACCAAACCTGCATTGATTTAGAGAATGGATGAGTGGCAAGAATACTCATTTTTTATTTGATCAGACCTATCTGCATTGATTCAGAAAGCAAACATTTTAAAGTGTCTCTCATTTTTTGAAACAATTCTGTTAGTGAGATCAAAGGCAGCATAAGTAATAAAGTTTAGCAGGAAAAATGTAGATGAGTAATTACACAAAAATCTATACACCTCCATGCAATCTCATTTGAAAACACTATGGACAATTTCTTGCAACGGACATCCCTCTCCATCTCTCTGCTGGGGATAATAAACCTTGGAGATTAAATGAAGGAAAGAGGGAAATGAGCCATTTAGTTCTATTAAGTATTCTAACCTGACATGTATGGAATTATATGATAATTACTATTGAAAGGTAGAACATACCATATGGATAGGGCAGAAATGGTCAGGCAGTATCAAACTACAGTTCATTTCAAACTGGACTGTAATCTCTTAGCACTGCCAATTTTAACAATCTTGCCAAGTCACTGAGGAAGCTGAATCAACAAAAATGAGGTTTTGATTGATTAGGATTAAATCATGGTATTCCATTTTTCAAACACAGAGATATTGAGGTTATTTAAAGGTTATTAAATATATTCTTCTGTGTATATTTAAGCATCACCCTAATCTCATCAACACTATTCAAGAACAGATGTTTCTGAAATAGCTCAAGAAGATTTTGAAGTACAAACTGTTTATTTAATGATCAGTTAACACTCTGAAGGTCAAAACCCAAAAAAGCAAATCCAAAATGCCACTATTTGCAGTTGATAGTGTGTTTGATGGTGTGTCCTATTTCTACCACTGCTAGTAAAGGAATACACTGTGAGCTTTAGATTCATAATACAAATTCAAGCAACCAAAAATTTAAATCTTTAGAGGCAAAATCATTAAAAAATACCCCAAGCAATTTGCACAAAATAGGGTTTACACACTGCAGGATGGGAGAATTTGGCCCTGTCTAAATAGGTGTCAAGTTGGTAAGGGTAGTTTCAGATAATAACCCTATCTCTGTGCAAGTTATAAAATTTCTATTAAATATTACAGTGATCCTCAGGTACAATAAGAAATTAATAAAAATAAAAGTCAGAAGTGAATATGCAGAGGAGAAAATGTCTCATAAATGAAAAATTACCTAGAACTTATAGGCCTTGAGTCATTTCTCTAACAGCTGCAAAAATGTCAACAGCAGTAAAACATAAAAAGCCAGCAGTGATTTCATTAAAAGTACTCAGCTACACTGCAGAGGGAATCGAGTTAACATACACTCGAAGGACAGACATTGCCTTTAAAATTCAAATACATGAATTGGAACTTTTCTGCAGCTTCAACTTACCTGCTGCTACTTACACAAATGAACCTGGCCAACAGGAGATCATTAATCCATGGTCCCTATGAAGCTCTCATTTTCTCAGTGAGTGGAGCACAGCATGCTGGAGCACATTCTACTCACAGCAAGAGCATCACAGAGTCCAGAGACTCTGGAGGAACGATTGCTGATTATGCTAATTCTGCACTTAGAATATCAGTTGAAAAATATCCCCCACACCACTGCAGGTTGAGAGCTACTATATGTGTGTCCTTGAGCTTTTTGCTTCCCAAATACTAGTGGCTCCATTTTATGATTTAGCCTGTCTTTAAAGCAGTCTCTAAAAAAAAGAAAGCAAATATACTGTCTGTGAAAGAAAAAAGTCACTGTGGTTAAGATACTAAATGAGGTCTCAACAAATTGGGTTAAATATTTAGATTTGCTCACAGAAGCCTGGACTGACCCTAGACAAACCAAGAGAAGAAGTACAATAAAATCACTTAAGTGAGGCACGAGGCCACTGTCTTGTCTATTTAATACCAAGCTGTCTGTACAAAGAGGTTGTCTTCTACTACCTGCAGGTATGGTACTCGTATACCAGGGCATCAGTGAGGACTTATTGGTGCTACAGCTTTATATTATAGCAAAGGTCAAGTAATATTTTGAGATGCAATAAATTTAATGTTGTAGTATCCAGACTGCGTGAAAGCAGTAGGAAGCTTACTGTTGTCAGTTCACATAGTGAGGAAGAAGTGGATTAGACATGGGGCTGACTGCAGTGCTCTGGCCACACCTTTCCCCTGCCTTTCCCCTGCTCTCTCATGTGACACTACAAATCCACTACGCTGATAGAGGCTGGAGTAATCAAAAAAGTTGAATGCCTGAAGAACAGGAATCCTAGCACAGCTTGGAAGGATTTCTAATAGCTAAGATCTCATTAAAAGATAGTGTTTGCATGTGAAGCCAGACAATAGTGAGATAGACCTCGTAGGCTGTGATTGACAGTGCACCTGCACTCTTCATCCACTAGAGACCTACAGGTTTATGGATCAGCAGCCAAGGACATGACACTGCTTAATTTTGAACTGCAGAAATGCAGCACGATACTACACTTTCCTTCTCCTGTTTTTCTTACAGAACAGGTGACCTTATTCCATTAAGATATTGACGATGAATGCAGCAGTGTCAGATATTGCTACTGAAGTTAATTTTTGGAAAAAAATCTGTGTCCTTCTAGGTAGGAACAACTGTTGAATGTCAAGTTAGATCTGTAGAAAATATTGAGAAAGTCAAGAGTCTTGTAGTGGCAGTTTGACAAGCAGAATGTACATTTCATTACATTTTAAAGGTATTAGAGTAGCTGAGATGTAATAATTGCCTTGCTACTTTATTTCCCAGTCTTTTTGTTAAAACAGAATCACAATTTTGTAATCTATTTCAAATATAATTTTGTAATCTAATAGACAATAAAACTCAGGTCTCTAGCATTCTCTAAATCTTAATTTTTACCAAAGAAAGAAAGCAATGTGAAGGCCTTTAGATGGTAAAGATCTTAATGCTGTTTTGCTCAAAATATATTTGAAAGCCCTTGAAAACACTGCAGAAAGCAAATAAATGAATCTCATAAAATTCTTCAACAATCTTCTCAGATCCCAGAAGCAGTTCCCTTTCTCACTGATAGAAAAGCTATGTAAACATTTATCTTTTCTTCTGGTCTCTCCAGCAAGTCGTGTTTCTCATTTGCCAGAGCTTCAAAACCTGCAGTTCTTAAAAAAAAAAAAAAAAAAATGTTAACAGGCTAAATTATTTATTCCTGAAAGAGCTTACTTGTAGCTTTTCTGAGCTACCCTCAATGTGGCAGCAGGGTCTCTACAGGCCTACCCTCAACTATGGTGGCATAGCCCTAGTGTGGCCCTCTACATTCTCCTTCCTTTATATCCCTTATATAAAAAAGAGAAATCTGTTCAACCTTTATAATCAAGGGCTTTGTAAATCTAGTTTTAGCCTTCATTTGCTTTTAAATTTCACCTGAATTCCACATATTCCATTTGTCTCACACAGCTATGCAATTACTCAAACAACTAATTACTGTGTGCATTTCCCAAAGCAAATATGGAAAGGCCATCAGGCTCTTCTTAACCGATCTCTACTTTCCAGCTGGGAAGCATAAAAATCCTAATCTATTTCTTATTCCATGAAACAATTCTATTCTATTTCTATAGGTTTCTGTTAAACTGAACCAGACTCACAGAACATTATGGAGAAATTTTCCTGATTTTTACCCAATCTTCCTCTATAAAAATTCATGATGGATTGACTCTGGATACATGACAGGTGCCCACCAAACTGTTCCATCATTTCCCTTCCTCACCTGGACAGGGAAGAGAAAACATAATGAAAGGCTTGTGGATTGAAAAAAAAGACAGCATTATCCACCAGTTATCCCCACAGAATCACTGAACATGTCAGGTTGGAAGGGACCACAGTAGGTATCTTGTCCAACCTCTCTGCTCAAGCAGGGTCATCCTAGAGCACATGACACAGAACTGTATCCAAATAGTTCTTGAACATCTCCAGTGAGGGGGGACTCCACAACCTCAATGGGCAATCTGCTCCATTGCATGGTCTCCTGCACAGTAAAGTTCTTCCTCGTATTCAGGTGAAACTTCTTGTGCATCAGTCTCTGCCCATTCCTCTCATACTATTGCTAGGCACACTGAGCAGAGCCTGGCTCCATCCTCTTGACATGCTGCTGTAACATACTTAAAGACACTGATGAGGTCCCTTCTTAGATGTTTCTTCAGTGGGATGAACAGCCCCAGCTTCTTCAGCCTTTACCCATAAAAGAGATGCTCCAGGACCATATCATCTTTGTTGCCCTCTGCTGGATCTTCTCCAGGAGCTCCTGACTTTCTTGTACTGAGGAACCCAGAAGTGGACACAGCACTCCAGATGTGGCCTCAGCAGGGCTGAGTAGAGAGGCAGGATCACCACGCTTGACCTGCTGTCAGTGCTTTTCCCAGTGCAACTGAGGATACCATTAGCCTTCTCGGCCACAAGGGTTCACTGCTAACTCATGGACAGCTTTCTGTCCACCAGGACCCCCAGGGTCTTCTCCACAAAACTTCTTTCCAGCAGGTCGACCCCCAGCCTGTCCTGGTGCCTGGGATTATTCTCACCCAGGTACAGGACCCTGCATTTTCTTTTGCTGAATTTCAGACATTCTTCTCTGTGCGTCTCCCCATACTGTTAAGGTCCTTATGAAGGGCTGAACAGACTTCTGGGATATCAGCCAGTCCCCACATCTTTGTGTAGACAGTAAATTTGCTAAGGAAGTATCCATCCTTTCACCCAAGTCACTGATGAACAAGTCATACAATACTGAGCCCAGTATGGAACCTTGGAAGGCACCACAAATGACAGGCCTCAAACAAGACCCTGTGTCACAGGTTACAACCCTCTTCAATCTGCCATTCAGCCAGTTCTAAATCTACCTCACTGTCTACTTATCCAGTCCACACTTCCTGAGTTTGCTTATAGGACTGTTGAGAAAGACAGTGTCAAAATCCTTGCTGAAGTTGAGATTTTCTGGGTCCTCCTTCTGGCCCTTTTTGAAGGCCAGGGTGGCATTTGCTTTCTCCCAGCACTCAGACACCTCTCCTGATCTCCACCACCTTTCAAAGATGATAGTGAGCCAGCTAGATGTGGTGTCTGACAGCTCTGTCATCACTAGTGGAGGCATCCCATCAAGGCCCATGGATTTATGTATGTCTTTTTTGCCTAGGTGAACTCTATCCCAAGCCTCCTTGACCAAGAGAAAGTTTTCCTTCCACCATTGCTTTATCCTGGTCTTCTTGATCTGTGAATTCTGACAGCTGGTCTTGCAAGTGAACTGAGACAAAAAAGATGTTCTCTAAGTCTGCCTTCTCTATGTCCTCTGTTAACAGGATCCCCATTTCCTTTAGTAATAGGCCCACATTATCCTTTGTATTCCTTTTTCTAATTATATATTTGAAAAAGCTCTTACTGTCCCTGATTTCTTTGGCCAGATTTAATTCCAGGTGGGCCTTGGCCTTCCTTGTATCATTTCTCCTTACTCTGACAACTTCTCTATATTCATTCTGGGTGGCTTTGATGCCTTAATGAAATAAAATTATATCTATGAACAAGAAACTTCACTGATTTGGCCAACTTAAACCCTAAGACATACTCCAATTCAATAAGTTTTACTTCAAAATGCTCATCTCCAGAAGCACTCTGTTCTGTATTTCCTAACTCAAGTGCATGTCACTCACACACAAGTCACTCCTTCTGACTACTGAGATAGCCCCACTATGGCAAGAACTTCAAAAGCTTTATGCAGTTTGAATGGCTGCAGATAAAGTTTAATTGCTATATCCTACATTTTTTTGCTATATCTTCTGCATTTTTGCTTTTTATATTTATTTACTCCACAACTCAAAGATTGCCTATGTCTAAAGGTTCTGCTGTAACCAGTTTGCCAGCTTGTTGATTGCGATTTCCACATCATTAGTTGTAGCAAACGTTTATTCCCTGCTTCTTTTAATCTCTTCTCCCTTTTAATAATTTATGAGACCTTCTGCACATTTTTAATGCTCATTCTCCAGTCCAAGTATGTCATGGCTCTCCATCTTTCCACTCTGCTTAATATTTTCACAGTTGAGAATCATTAAAGGATGAGATCCGTCCTTCCCCGAAAGCTGAAAAGGTCCTGCCACTCAAAATATTGGTCCTGTTGAGGATGAGGACATCACTGTATTTTGCACAGGAGGCAGAATCTTGTGATCAGAAATTCAATTTTTTTTTCATTATTTTGTGCCCAAAAAGACTGTCTATGAACTGATCACTTTGTGCACATGCCATTTCTCAGCATCTTCTGTGCTCATGTTTGTGAAGCACAAAGCACACATTTCTTCTCCCTGAAGGGCTTGCATCTTGAGGCTGCTGTGTGCTAAAAGCCACTTATACAGGCCCTCAAATCATGCAGTGCTCAGTGTTAGGATGTTCAGAAACACCACAAACAGATATCTGTCTGAAATATCCACAGTAACAAAACTGGAAAATACAAACAGGGAGAACGGGGAGATGAAGTTGTGTTACTCATCTAGAAAAGTTCAGAGGTACCTTTTAAATCATGCTGAACTGGACACCCTGAACCTCACACAAAAGTAGTTCTGAGACTACAAAGTGTTAGCAGACCCAGTGAATAGTAAGTTTTATGTCTATTTTAAATCTAGAAGAAAGTTGTCATAGGCTTAATAGAAAACTGAAATACAGAATTTGATGCTATGTCAAGAACTTTTTCTAGATTTAAAGCTTTCTCAAATAAATAGTCCTTACTGTAAGAACAAAAATTGGCACTGATTTCTTAGGTAGTTGGCAGATAAATCACAGATTTTGCATATGTTTCTCTACACTTCCAACACCTGGGACTGCATGTACACTGTGATATTCTAGGAAAATATTTTCACTGTAAGAGGTTCTGATTGAAGCCTCAACTATCTATGGGATATCCAACTGGCTATAGATATTTGCCTTATTCATCTCTTGGGAGACACATCATTGGCATAAAATTTCTCCAGGTTATTATCTTCTGATGTTATTCCTCAAGTACTCATTTCTTAGATCCTTTTGTCTTGCCAAAACTGGGGGTTTTCTTTATATTACTAGAAACAAAAGAATCTCTACAACATTTAAAAATTGATCTTTCTGAGGAATTCTTTTCCTCTAGAGCTGATGCCTGCACAAGTACACGATTAGTATGATGCAGATGACACTGAAGTCAAAGAGATGGAGGAGACCTTTCATGTCTTTCCTTTTTTAAGAAACAGAATTCAGCTATGTGACTAATAAATTTGCTTTTATGTTTCTGCAGCATGTCACTTCCACTGTTGGTGTCTTGACTATATTTGCCCAATTAATCAGAAAATTCCACTTCTGTTTCATCGGAAGACTTATTGAATGTGCTCTCTGCTTTATTTCCACATTAATAATGAATATATGAAAAATACCAGAAGCAGTATTAAATTCTGTGTTACACCACTTGTGCCTGGCATCCAAATGGACTCCATACCACTGAGAATAACCTTCTGAGCCCCAAAATTCCATCAATTTTTAAATGAGTTTTCTTCCATTTTTCTAGCCCATGTTTCATAAGCTTGCTTATGAGGAAGTTATGGTAGACAGTGTCAAAAATGTTAAAGATAAGACAAACAGGATTCCCCACTGAGCCAGTCATCTCACCGTGGGAGGCGATCAGGTTGGATAGATGTGCTGTTTGTCACAAGTTCCTTTCTCCATTCAGCACCTGGCCTGCATATACCCAAGTCTTTCTGGTTTTAGCTAATTATGGACCTGTAGAAGATCTTCCTGTTGTCCTTCATATTCTTTGCTAGATTTGGCTCCAAATATACTTTAGTGTGAGCATGAAATGTCTTCTCAATAAAATTGACAATGTGTTAATTTTAATGAAACTTCCCTTTTATCAATAAATGTTTTGTTGGAAAAAACAGGCTGCAAATATATTAGCAATTTTACACTGCCTGTATACTCTGGCCCTGAGACCATTCAGCATGGTTTGGCTTCATCCATACCATCAAGCTCTCTCAGTCTTCAAAAGAGGTTATCATATGTCTGTTCTAAGTGAGCAAGTAAGATAAATCAAAAAATATTACCAAGATTTTTCTTTTAACAGCAAAGCAAAGCAAAGGTATGGCAGAGTTTATTCTAACAATGCAACAACATAGTAAGTAAAAGGCTTCCAATGCCTGGATGTTTCCTGGTTTCATTTAGTCTGTGTCTTAAGCATAGCATCTGTGACTCAATACAGAATATGTACCTGAATGTTTTACAGCACAGCACTGAAGTGACTCCATAGGCCTCTGACTACAGTTCCCAATTGGGACACATTCTTTACTTTGCAGGGTTTAATCCAGGTCCATTTGAATCTATCTCAGCATGTTTATCAACATTGTACTCCTGTCCTAAACTGAGGCAAGGCTTACATATATTGTAACACTAATCACATAGTCTATTTTCTGCTGCTTTTAGCTTTCCAGACCTGTCCTGCTCTGAGGTTTGCACCGAGATGTGTAAGATGACCAGAGAAGAGGATGAATAAGACACCTTCTTGCCCTTTTTACTATCAGGTTAAATGTTGAAGTAAGACAGGTGCTTGCCTCCCACTTTGTGCTTGGACCTATATTGACAATGAACTCTTGTAGGACATCACAAAGCAATGGCTCAATATTTTAACAGGCTCATACAAACACCATGGCATTCAACACTATGGCACAACTACAAAAATAAAAATCCCAGGTCCTCTTGGGTTAAGAATCCTTCAAATGAAAAGTGGAATGGTCAAGCTAACTGTTACTGCGTGTCCTATATGACCTCACTGAAAATTGAATGTTACAGAGAGTGAATGCCAGCATTGAGCTGAGCCTGGCATGCCTTCAGGTGCAGACTTTACATTTGCCCATGGGTCACCCACAGATCTGCTTTAATTTGAGCTGCATCTCCGCTGCTCATCCTCAGCTTTGTGAACAAAAACATGAATGAGACTAATTCTCCCTGCATCCCTTGTGCAGGGCTCACAGCACAGCCAGCATGCATCCAGGCTGCATCAGCCAATAATAGCATGTAGTTTAGAAGTATGAAATACAGACTCTGTTTCCATGGAAGGCAGACTGGCACACTGCTGATGAAGGTTTGCCTCTTATGTGTATTCTGATAAGTGATTACATTCTCTTAAAGAAACCTGCTTAATTATGTAAGTAATAAATTACTCCATGTGATTTTATTTTTAAATTGACTTCAGAGTATTTTATGCGTATTATGCTACATAATTAACATCTTAATATCATAAATTTTTACAATATACTGCTCCTGAAGCTGTAGGACTGTATTGAAAATATGATGAGCTGTGTTAGCTGAGCATTAAGTTACTTAGATTTAGTAAAAATAAGCATTAGGAAGTTTGATTCTATACTTTCTCCTACAGAACTTTTTATTGGTTTACATCACATACTTATTATTTCCAATGTATTTCAAGATATAATATAAAAGGTCATTCCTGGATATATTATTATGACTGAGGACAGAAGAAAGAGGAGTTATATCTTTTTTACTGATGGGCAAACCAGACAGAAGAAAAAAAAGATCAAGAATTATATCTTTGCCACTACTGCATGTACACAAGATGATTCAAACTGTCCTGTAGTCAAGTGCCACATTATAACATAAATATTTCCTAGGTGGAATTCTGTGGCTCAGTAGTGACAGCACTCCTTACTCACTTGCAGCTGTGTAATACAACCCTACTTTGTTCATTAAAGTTGTAGAAATAAAACTGGAAGATCATTTGTCCTTTAGTTACTTCATAGACATACATAGAACATACATTTACAGGATCTAAGTATTGCAGGATTTTTATTTATGAGGGCATGTGAAGAGGAGAGAAAGTGCTTGCTTTTCAGACTCGTTGAGGGCAAACAAAGTAAATCCTGCTCTCAGAAAAAGCCAAGAACTGTTATTTTCGTACTGTCCTGAGAAAATTGGTAGAGCAGGTGAAGTTAACACCCTTTCCATGTAGTAATAGTTTGAGGAAGTGATCTGTTTTAAAGAACTCAGTAGCCATAAATCTACTTTAAATTTAACCACTTGTTTTTGTAAATACCAGAAAAATATAATAATTCCTTCAACCTCTCCTGAGAGTGAATATTTTCTCTTTTCTCTCTGTGAAACAAATGGGCTATAGCTGAGCCATAGAAGCTCTTCCAGACTCCTTCTTGTGGATGTAAGCCTCAGCCATATCTCAGAGTGAAATCCATTCAGCCAACCTGACCAGATACTATTTCCCCAAAAAATATAAGGGGATACTGAGTGGACATTGGTATATTCCAACAGTGCGCATGAGTGCAGATGCAGACAGAGCTGGTGCCCTAGAATATATTGCTTTAGGGAAGTTCAGCATGGTAAGGAAAATTATTTTTTTTCCACTTGAAGACAAACTTATGTCTGCATCATAATAAATTACAGCAAATTATAAATGTCTTGCCTGGTTACATCAATTAGCTGTGTGAAAATGTACTGTGATTGGATGGATAGCTAGAACTGCAGTGTGAAGACAAAGTCACCAGTGACTTAGTCCTGTCTTCTTTGTTACAAATGTACTGGGTTTTTAATATGCCCTTCTTAAAGGATCAGAACATCACAAAACGACCCTAAAAATCAAAATCTGAGAAGAGCATGTTTAGAGCAAAATAGCAGTTTGTTGTTTCGGAGATAGAATTCAAGATTATTATAGTTATTTCAAGTTATAAAGTTGCCTACAAAACCATGATCTCCTCAGCTTTTTTGCACTTGAATTTTATAAGCCATCTTCAATTTAGGAAAGCTATTTCATCAGCAGAGGCATCCCTTGAATATAAGAGAAAATGTGAGACATGCTAGGAGCAATGTGTCTGTCCCTCCAATTAGTCTGCTGTCTATGGGAGTCCCTCCTAGACCTAACAGTTGTAGCAGTTGCATGCAGAATCTATGTAGCCTTTGGTAGTTACAACCTTTGCATGTTTAATTGTAAGCTGGGGCCAACTGAAAAGGCAAGCGACACAAAAGTCTTTAGAAAAAATTTTGCAGGCCCTTATACAATACTAATTATCATCTTAAAGAGAATTCTTCACTCAGAGTAATGAAATTATATTAAATAATTAGCAAAGTGGAGATGGTTTGTGGGTTTTTTCCACTATACTATTCAGAACCCATTTTTCCTTTTGGGTGTGTACAATAGTTTCCAAAATATCCTGTCTTCAAGTAATCTTCTGGAGTGTACTGGTTTATCTTTGAAAACATTTCGCAGACTTTTAAGAAGCAGAACAAAACAGATATTCATTCCATCCTAACTAGTTGCACTCACATTTCCCATGGTTGCACAAAACTTCAGCCTCAAAAAATGTTGTGCCACAATACTGGATAAAAAGCTCTGCTGTTATGTGGCCGGTTCCCCATCACAAGTTGGAAACATATGCACAGTCAGATGTTATACTAAAGGGGAATGAAGGCTACAAGGACACTGGTGTGCCTTCCTGTCCCAGCCCATCTGCTGAGATTGCTTTGTAAGATGAAAGGATTTAGCTTGGGTTATGTCTATTTACTGTGACAGGATCACAGGCGTGCTTGTGGCAAAGCAGGAGAAGACCCCATTAACAAGTACACACAAACCTGAGTGGCTCTAACTTTTCAAGGGAAGAGTCAATATTCACAGAAGGTATTCTGCCATTGGTACTGGTGTGTTTTCAGGCAATCTGACATTTGTGGAAGGCAAAGATGTATCTGTACCAACTAATGGAAACAGTATACACAGTACATATTTTCGTATTTCACTTCACTATTTTTGTCAACCAAAGAATATAAAACATATTTCAATTTTGTTCTATCTGGCATGCTAAAAATGCTGCCATGGATAAAAATTATTTGTCACTGGGAATCTTAATTTACTAGTGCCAACTCTGCAAGATATTTCTGTCAACAGACTGATTAAAATGGCATCAGGGCACTCAAAGGCAGAAGGGCTATATTTATATTTAGAATTACTGTACTGTTTTTCTTTAAATAGCAAAATAAGAGGAATTCCTTAATGAAGCTCCTAATTCACACATGCTCTTTTAGGAAACAGTTGTGAATATTCAGACAGCATGATTTACTGGAGGTAGCCTATGAAAGCAAGACTTTGGACAGGATCAGTTGCAGCATCTGAGTGTTTCTAATGCAGTCTTAGTAACTTCACCCTCTCAAATCCAAGTAATTCAGCAACTTCCAACTTCTCTGCGAAGACTCATTAACCACAGGCCTTGGGAATCACCTTGATGAATCTTCATGCTTCCACTTTATAAAAAAGTACATGGCTGGAAACTTTGGTAAGAGAACTCTATGACACATTCAGCCTGGCAGATTCAGAAAACCAATATGTAAGAGCTATGGATTTATTCAGTATTGAGTTTTTCAATCATGCCATGCCCTCAGATAACCCTTCTAGAAAGTTTACAAACATTGCAGTAGTTTGTGGGCTTCACACCTGCTGTGTTTTTCATACAGATCCATCTTTACACCTGGACAAATATTCAGCTTGAGCAAACCAGCTCAGTTGAGCGAAAGCCAAGAGTCTTGATTTTTATTTGAGTTAAACCATCTGAGAATCCAGATCCTAACTGGTCTCTGAACCTCTTAAGAAAGGCAATATAGCTTGATATCCTTTGCACAACATGGTTTATCTGTTCCCAGATGAATGTCTTTCTGTGCTGTTACCAGAATCCCCTACCCTCCTAAAAAAATCATCCTACTGACTTTCCAGCATAAGGTCTACTTCCCTATATCCTTATAATTCACATGCAAGTACTTGAGACCCTCTAGTGACCTGTACTGTTTGTATATTTGTTCTAACATTCTATCAGACTGAACTATATATCCAGTTCCTCCCCCAGTGTATAATAGCACTGGAAAGATTAAATATTGATTTTCCCATATTACTTTATTTAGGGAAAAATGCATTCTTTTGAAATTATGGGTTTCAATATATTGCAGTAGGTTTTATTCAGATTTATTATGCACCATGTTGTACAGTATGAAAATACTGTGGACACTGAACATGGGAGTCTCAGTACAGCCTTTGCATAACTCTGTTTACCATGTAGTAGGAACAGCCAGAAATAAACTGCTAATGAAATTGCATGAGTTTCAACCATGGAATTATGAGGTTGGGTTTTTTCATTGGATTCTAGCGCAAATTAAAAAATACTGCAATTAAAGACTTGTAACTTGAATGCCTTTACTTATTAATTGAGTTTTTGTTACATAGCTTATTCAGTGTAATCTCACAATAGTCCTCATTTCCAAGTATGCTTCATTTTTATTCAAAGAATATGTCTTGAAATAAAAGGCTGCTCTACTCTGAAAACCATCTCCTCAAACTGACAGTCAGATTTTGGCTGGTGCTGATCACTAGGATGTACAATAATTTATAAATTTTAAATTTATATTGCAGTCAGTCCTGCTTTGTTATGAGATCAACAAGGGAGGAAAACCAAATAGAAGGAAACAATTTTCAGTTACTCTTGGCCTGGGGATAGATTGGAAATGGTGACTGTGAAAAGCTTCTGATCCTATTACCAAGCCCTCAGCAACACTCCAGGACCACACTCCAGGACAAAATTATCACCTACACTGCACTGAGGATTTTCCTTCCCTAGACTGTTGGGGTTTTTTTTAATATGTGGTAACTAGGGTGTTTATTCATCACATGAACAATATAAAACTAAATACTGTTGCTACTGTTCTATGAAATATATCATAATAAATATGCAGATATATACAAATTAAATCACAAAGTAGAGCCTCAAATAACAAAAAGCACCCTTAAACCCCATCTAAATTCATATCATAAAATACGAATTTCCTTTTAGGAAGCCGTAATGACTGTAAAAGGTCCAGAAAGGTAAGTAATTTCCATAAGCAAGGGGTATATTCTGTAAATTCATGCTGGTCATGCCCTCTAAGATACATGTATCACATTTATTTAATGGGATTTTTTTAAAATTCTTTCGTCCAATATTTTATAGGACTTTTAATTTGCACTACAAAGAATTAAGGGCAGGGTAATGGCGTGTGCTTAAAGTGCAAGAAAGAAGAGAGAGGTTGTTAATTTGTAAGATATGGCTGCTCCCAAGACCTCCATCCTTGAGAAAAAAAAAAGTAGCTATAAGGGAAACCCTGATGGGGAAACTTTTCAGTTATTTGGCTCATTGGTTGCCCAGAGGCAAAATCACATGCATTTAATACACAACATTTTGGTCATGGCTCCCTCACTCCTTGCTGCTACAGCCACTCTGCTTGCATAGGAGAAGTAAATACTCACTGCTCTAGAAAGTTTGTGTAAGCCAGTCATTGAAGGTCATTGAATGGTTCCCTCATGATTACCCTCCATCCAATGATACTACAAAATACTTAAGCAACTCCAGACTATCCTTGAAATAAGTATATTTAAACTGTTTTTAACTCTGTTTAAAGAGGATTCTATGTAAAAATGAGCATCTAATTAAATAATATTTATTTCAATTTTCAATTTCAAACAAGAGATGTCTTACTGATTTCTAAGACATCTCTGTGGCTGTTGCTGGTTCTGGCCAGTGAAACAACCACTTTGGAAGACAGGAATGGGAATATCTACAAAGCAGTTATACTCTTGGACTTCGAGTACCCTGAGAACTGCTTTAGGAAAAAGTCTCCACGATCAAGGCAGAAGAAGAAAAATGAGTTGCCATTAAGTGCTGGCAGCAGGAAGAAAGGGGCAAGAGGGTTGGGTTTGGGTTCTTTTCCCTCATAATTACAAAAAAAAAAAAATTAGTTACCTTTTTATAATTTATTATTTTTCTTTTTGAATTCTGACATAACTTAGTGCATTTTTTGTTTTGGTTTGTTTTTTGTTTTTTTTTTTTCCAGTGAAAAGCACAATTTTCTATGGAAGCAATTCTGAGATGAAACAGTAAATAAAATCTGTTTCTAATTTTATATGGGCAGAATAGGCCAACAAATATTTGCTACCACATTTTTTGGTTTATACTATAAATCTTTTTCATGAGAATGTTTTAAAGAAAATTTTTACAAGTCAACCTTAGATCTCATGGCCAGAATACTGCAGTGCTCACAACAGAGCTTTGTGTTAAGCATGAGCAACGGATTCCAAAATGTGTCCTAAATGTCTTAACATACCAGTACAAATAATAATGACCAAAAGCAAGGAACTCATCAACAGACAGGAAACCTACATAAACTGAGGAAACCTTTCATTCAAAGTGATTCTTTCCAAAAGAAATCTTCTCTTTCAAAAGCATGGAGACTTTTTTTTTCAAAATTGTCACTTTCTTCTGCTGTTTTTTTGTGAAATCTTTTAATTTTAATAAAAGTTAAGGAAATAAAAGCTTCTATCCAGAAAAAAAAAAAAAAAAGAAAGATCAAGTGGTACCAAAGTTTTTGGTCTTTAAGGGTCAGTGAGCCTAGAAAAAGTAAATTTTACCAGACTATGGGTGAAAGTATTTTTACAATTAACCCAGGAAAGTATAGGCTACCTATTTTTCCTGTGATCTCTTAAAAAATAGCCTGGATTAGAAAAGTAAGACAGCAAATTCTGCATCAAGGTTGACAGCAGTGTCTACATACTCTGATATTCATCCTGGTCTGATAGATTTCATAGGAGATAATAAAGCCACATGTCTTCAGGATTCGGTTTGCAAACTATGTTAGACTCAGCAATGACATTTTTCATCTTGTTTTTTTCTTTTTACTGTCTTCTCATCTGCTGTTCCATTTTCATCTTCAAACATTCAAAGTTAGCTTCTATTTCATGGACATGAGTCCATGAATTCTAATATTAATCCTTTTTAGGTTCTGAAATACAGCTGTCTTTACATACTAACAGTCAAGTAAGAAGACCTTATAAAACATCTCTTATCCACAGCAGAAATCTCCCGTGTCCAAGATGACAGATGCATCAACGTCAGCATTTCAGACACTAGTATTCTCAGGTAAATCTTGGACCTCCTACCAAGATTAGGCTTCAGACAAAGTAAAAATAAGGTTCTTCAAGAACCTGCTCTGCCAAGAATTCGCATACACCAAAAAATCAGAAAAGAGTAAGAGTTTAGGAGGGAGCAGAAGGAAGTGCAAAGGAAGGAATTTTTTTTTTTTTAGTGCCTTCAGACTGCTGAGAAGCTCACAGCTGCACTGAGTTTCCAGATCTGCATGGACCCTGGAAGAGCATGTGTGCACCCACAGATAGTATGTCTAGAGCTTGCCATTGCAGAAGAAGAAGTTTAATCCCAGCCAAGGAAGGCTGCCTGGGGTATGCAGAGTGTGGTAATTGACATGTGTTTCAGTGAAAGCAAGCCAACAGGAACACCGAAAAAATGAGTGCCAAGAGAATGTTAAAATAGAAACTTAGATATAGCTATAACTCTAGGGAAGCATGGATGGAAGGAAGCGGTAATGTCTTTTATTAAATCAGTTGATATGGTTGAAAAAGCAGGGAAACTCTCAGTCTCAGAGTCCTTTCATCAAGTCCTTACTCGTCCTCCTATATTCACAAATTTTTATCATCCACTTGCATGAAAACAGTTCAAAAGAACTTTTTTGAATGCCAATGAGGCATTCTTTTTCCTTTTCACCACATTTGGGCTTGTGTTTTTAACCATGAATGAAGGGAAGTGATAAAGTAGACTAGGACAGTGGTTATAATAAAAATATATTATAAATTAATTTAAATATTGAAAGGAAATTATTCCAGTTTTGGTTTTGGACCATATCAAAGTTACATCTGAAACATACTGACCCAAAGCACAATGACCTGAGATGTATGAGAACATGTATGAGAAATGCATAGATAAATTAGATAATAAAACTAGAGCAAAAAATTACCTCATCATTTTAAGACTTTTTTTCCTGGGATTTATTATAAGCCTTGGCAGCTTGTGCTGACGAAAAACTTGGAGCACCTGTGCATAAATATATTCACACATCTATCCCTTCTCCAATCAGTATTCAGTTCTGCCTGGGAAGTGGTTGGCTTTAGCTGACATTTTAAGATTTCAAAACAAAAAAGTGCCAGCTAGAACATAATCCAGAAATGACCTTTATCTCTCAAAAGTGACAATTTCATCAATAACTGAAATATGAAAAAGTCAGTGGCATTTGAAGAAATAGCCAAGATTTAACTTTTTTTTTTCTTCTGCATCCAGGAATTGTAAGAAAAGTACTTAGTAAATCAGTGAATCTTCCTTATAACAGAAAAGAAAAAAAGATTACTAAGAAAATTTTACAAAGTTTCCAGGAGTTTCCTGGTGACTGAAGAGTGGAAATTTAATTTTAAGGGGTTTTTTTGTTTGTTTGTTCTCAAAATAAGACAAGTCACAGAACTGCAAAGAAGAAAAATTATCCCGAGAGAGCTATGTGGGAACATGTGAATAAGCACATCAACTGTGGCTAGGAGACATGAATTCAGACAGATTTGGACAGGTAGCATACCTGAGGTTAAAGGTATTTTTAGAGGTATAAATATCTGGGTCAGTATGCAAAATTCAGATTTATTTCATTCTGTTCAATTTAACAAAATATTTTACATGGCTTCCTTGTGAAGGGGTGAAGATACTGGCAACAGGGTAGGAGGAGGGGACTCCATGATTCAGTGTAGAACCACATTGATAATGCCCAAGTTTGGTCCAAGTAGTTGGATCCATTATGTAGACCTGACACTTCATGGGGCTGCATGACACTGCCTGGGGACATGCAGAAATAATAGCTAAGCTCCCAGAAGCAGTGGTGTGCTTCCTGTCACTGTGCTCTGCCCACAACTGATTAGCCATTTCCTTGTCTACTCTGCCACCCCCCAATCCAAAAAGAGCTTGAGAAGGTCTGCCTATTACTTGGTATGAGAATGGCCTGGAGTCACAAGATAAGCAACAGATACTTTAAACCAGATTATTATGGAAAATTACCTGAGAGGGCTGTTTCTCGGAATGTGGCTTGTATGTATCTGAGTGGAAGATTTGGGCACATACATGAAAAACACAGAATCAGAGATAGTTTTTTTGGAAGCAGGCAAACTCTTCAGTCTTTATGAAGGTAGACAGTCTTATAGAAGTACTTAGTCCTGAGAAATATTTCTTACAAGATGTGTTAAGAGAATAAGGAACTTGCTTGCAGCAGGAAGTAAAAGAAAAAAAAAGTTGATAGAAAACGAAATATTTCAGTAAGTTATATCAACACTTTTTTCTTGTATTGATGGAATTACCTATGACTATCAGACATGAAAGTAAGAAGTGCTATGCAAACTTTACAGGGGTTTTGAAACATTTCTTCTGTTTGTCCCATTGTTGAAGGCCAGACCACTTTGATAAAGAGAACGCAACATAAACAAAGCAATGCTTCTCTCCCAACTTCTCCAGAAAAAAAAACCCCTTTCAGTTTTAAATAGAATGTGATGGCTATCTCATGACAACCATATATCTGAAAAAATTAAAGGAGTCCAGAACTATATCCATCTGTATTGCCAGAAATCATTGTAACTATCTGAGAAGCAACTTTGCCTTATATTTATGTCATAATGGAGACAAAAATGTCTTGTAACATGGTCTGAAAGTCATCCAAAGAGATATTTAAAATTATCATCCAGCTTCATCTGCACTTTCAAAGCTCTTTCTCTTTAGCCTATTGGTAATAAATGTCAGAAAGAAAAAGCATCTTGTCTGCAGCAGACTTAACACACTTTCATCCCTTGAATATGATAGACATCTACAGCAGGAGATGACAGTATCAATGACTGAAACTTAAATCCATCTAACCTGAAAAAAAACCTCTTGTAACACCTGAATAATCATTTATTGCAAAGAGCAAAGATATCCATATATAACTTCTCATACTGGTAATAACCATGTGTTATACCTACCCATAGCTGTACCAGGTATGGAGTTTTCAGCATTTCTTTGGTGATATAGGCAATGTCCTTTAACAGCTGTTGGAAATACTAAGTTTTCAATTGCAAGCAGTGTGCCTATCACCTAGCACTCATCACAAGATCACTCACATAGACACAAAGATCCATCACAAACTCTCATAGGATTCAAACTCTAAAATATATTTTTAGAAAAGAATTGAAAGAAAAAAAAAAAAAGTTGTTGCTTTTCTGTTGTTTCATTCTATCTCTGACAGCAATACTAACACAGAAAAAACACAAATAGACTTAGCAGGAGCAAGGAAGGAGGGATTCTTCCCTGTTCTAAGAAGAAAAGCATAAAGCCTGAATATGGAAAGCTATTTTGGAAGTGTCCTCAAGAATGCTGAGACATTTTCAGACTAATGATTCCATTCTCATAGTAACTAAAAGAAGGCAATGACATTTTAAATGTATTGTGTCAAATGGCAGGGTAGTGAAAGCCTTCAGTGACACTCCTTGTGTCTGATCACTCAAAACCTGAAGGATTGAGATTATTTACTGGTGATTTGCCTCTGCAGTGGTCCTGAAACCATTGTCTCTGATAGAGGCTGCTCAGGAGACAGTACAGTCATACTCTTTGACAAAAGGTTATATCATAATCTTCTGTCATTCCATATTTCATTGCTACTTTATTTCCTGTCTTCAAGGCCCAGCAGCAACTATGATTCACACTGTGATCTCGGTGGCATTAAATCTCTTCCCCTTACAGTGCATGTCTTCAGCCTTCAACCAACCAGAGAGCAGCATCCCAGGTATTTGCCATGGCTGCAGCAGGCCCCAGCTGGCTCAGACCTTGAAGTGCTTCCCTTTTGGAGTTCAGACCAGCATGAGCATTCAGTGATTCAACCATATTTGACTGTATCTTAATTGAAACAAAATGACCATGAATCTCATCAGGAAAAACCAAACGTAACACAGACAAGGTTGATAATGCACCAAACAATCTGTGAGTGCATCTGTCTCTCCTGAGACTGAGATTGATGTCTTCCTGTACAATTCGATAGCCAGTCAGGGTGGGCAAGACTTCCCTATGTCTCCCTGTTTCCCAAGAATATTTTTTTCACACATCCAGGTTCATGAGCCTGTTCTCTGCATTTTTAACTTGCTAAATATTTTATGTCCACAATGTCTCACAAATGTGACAGTGAGACTGGAGACCTTGCTTCACAAAAGCAAAATTTACAAGTGACTGGGTTTATAGTGACTATGCATGTAGAGCAATCTGAGCTTCCTGCCCACTTCCCACGTTGCTTGATTTTTTCACTTCTCAGAATTGCACCTTATACCCACAGAGCAAACTACTACTAGCAGCAAATAGCTGAGTGTGCAGCAATGACAAGATAGCACAACCATCTCTCCATCCTTCCCACAGAAAACAAAAAGGAGACAGTGTGTGCTGCTCAGTCTGGCTAAAGATTCAGCCTTCTCTCTGCCTGTAGGGAAAGTTGCTGCAACAATATACGACTCTGACCATAGTCAGTACGTTAAGTTGCAAAGTAGGAATGGCACCAAGCTAGCTAACTACTCCTCAGTCTCCAAAAGATTTAATGTTCATGATTATTTTACTCTGTCAGCAAATGAGGTTCTCAAAGCACTCTGCCTTAAAGGAGAGGAGAAAGGATTTTCCTTTCAGCTCCTTAATCCTATGTATTATTTCCAGATTTCCTGATTAGATTTGACAAACTTCAGATTTGGGGTTTTTTTTCTCCATGACTTTGACTAAAGTTAAGAACGACCCTTTGTCCCACTCAAGTCACCTTGTGACTTTCCTTCCCCAAGAACACTTTAGCTGGCAAATCCATGCATTTTCCTAATATTGTAGTAGTTGAAGTCAAAATATGATGCAGGCTTTGATTTTATTTCCTATTTTCAGAAAATGCGTCTAGCTTTCCCCACAGTTTACATACAAAGAAATAAAGGATACCCAGCCTCACAGAAGACACTGTCAGTTTTTAAGGGAGTGATTTGTCCCTTTCTGAACAACTGCCCATTACAAGCACATTTCTGCCCTCCATCTCCACTCAGTGACCAGATCTGTGCTAACTGTTGTGATTCTGCGACTTCAACAAGCATTCAGGAATTGCACTGGAAAATGCTGTCCTCATCTTTCTGAAATACTGATGTCAGCTTACCTCTGGCACTGTGCCTTCCCCCAGGATGTATCAGACCAGCAACAAAATTTTGATTCAGACATCACTTGTTTCCCTTTGAAACCACCAGAAATTACATTTGACCTATCTGTAAGAAAACAAACTGTTTCTACAGAGGATGCCAGGAGCAAAAATTCCTTCTAAAGAAGTTTCCTTTCTATTTCATCTCTGTCTTGCTCTGACAACCTGTTGAAGGAAGAGAGATCCTCAAAGTCCATTTTACTGATGTTCTTATTATGGAAATTAACAAAAATAGTCCCAGACCATGACTAGAATTTCTCCATGGTATAACACAATTATCTCATTACAGCAAATTCTAGCCAGATTTTTTTCTTTAGTCTGGGCAACTTCCTCATTATATCACCTCTTTTCCTCTTGGTCTTGAAAATTAGGAAGAAAAATGGATGGTTAAAAAAGAGCAGACTAAAACTAGACTTCTAAATGAGATTTGCAGTGGTGCTGAACACTTCTTCCAGTCTGTAAGTGTCTTTGTTTTCTTCGTTTTTTGCTGATGCATTTTAGCTACTTAGTATTTTTACAATGATATCCCTAGATGCTTATGTTCAGAGCCCCCTGCTCAGTGAAACACACTGAATTGCATTTTTCCCTACTTTTCTCACAAGAAAGCTACTAGTAATCCTTGCAGTATATTCTTCCTTGTTGTATAGACTATAGCATAAAAACCAGCTACAGCGACTCAACAAAGAATCACAGAAGCATGGAATTGTTTGGGCATTTGGAATCTCTGTTGAGGGTCATCTAGTCCAACCCCCGTGCCATGGGCAGGGACAGTATCCACTTAATCAGAGGCATCAAAACCCCATCCAGCCTGGATTTGAACACTTCCAGTTATGGGATATACAAATTTCCCTGGGCACTCTCTATCTCATCACCTCTACCACAGAAAATTTCTTCCTTAGGTCCAATCTAAATATACCTTAATTCAGTTTAAAATCACTGTCCCATGTCCTGTCACTACCAGCCTTGGTAAAAAAAAAAAAAAAAATCTCTCTATTCAACTTTCTTGTAAGATGTCTTTCTATACAGAAATGCCACAATAAATTCTCCCTGGAGCCTCCTCTTCTCCAGGTTGAACACCCCCAAATATTGCATTTGCGGGGAAACCCCGACGAAGGAAGGAATGATGAATCTGACTCCAAATTCTCAGAAGGCAAATTTATTATGATACCACATCACATTAAAGAATACTATACTATGCTATACTATGCTATACTATACTAAAGAATACAGACAAGATACTTACAGAATGCTGGAAAGATAATAATGAAAACTCATGACTCTTTCCAGAGTCCTGACACAGCTTGGCACTGATTGGCCATTGAGTCAAAACACTCACAGCAGAAACCAATGAAACAATCACTTGTTCGTGAACAATCTCCAACCACATTCCAAAGGAGCAAAACACAGGAGAAGCAAATGAGATAATAATTGTTTTTCCTTTTCTCTGAGGCTTCTCAACTTCCCAGGAGAAAAATCCTGGGCAAAGAGATTTTTCAGAGAGTGTGAATGCCACACCCAAATCTCTCTGCCGTCTTCTGATGACTTTTGTGGTTCCCCACTGGACCCACTCTAAGTCCATGTCTTTCCTGTACTGCTGATCCCTGACTTGGATGCTGTACTTCAGGGAGGGTCTCATGAGAGTGGAGTAAACATACATAAACATACTGTGGAAGCACACTCTGACTGCCAGATATGATCATGCTTATTAAGCCTTTACAAAGCTATGTTTAACACTTCCATGTGAATGCTAACATGCTGGGACCCAAACAAGGAATGAATTTCCTTTTCTAGGTGTACGTTTTTCTTATACCTGTAAAAAGTGATTCCAGATATGGTTTAATCTGTTTTTTCCTCTCTTCTGAAGCTAGACAAATGATTTCAAACATAAAACATACTTTACTGACTTTGCCCTTTGCACATTATTAGATTTTAACAGATATGTCCAGATCTCAAAAATTTTGATTAATAGTTTATATATTTACCTGTGTGGTTGGCCACAAACTCTAACAAATTTGTAACTTCTGATATGTTCTCTTCATAAATATAGGTTTATGAGTTTTGATTCAGCCTGCAAATAGCTGCACAGTGGTAAATAAGAAAGTAGGAGTACATATCTCTTCCATAACCTAAGTAGAAGCAGATATTTCATTCTCATGGTGTAATAAAATGAATGTTTATTGCTGCCACCAATGCTTCTTTCAAAGAAGGGGGAATATTTCTGAATTCAAAGAATAAAGTTTCTTTCTTTATGAGTGACCAAGGTGCAGTGTACTCTCTGTACAACTTAAGAACAGAAAGTGAATACCCTGAAGACATATACTGAACATATGAAAGGGGGCAAGAGAATGTGGTTCCTCTTTCATCTGCCTTTCACTTTGAATTTCCAGATAGGAAATGCAAAACTCTTAAGCAAATATGGAACCAGAAATTCAGTATCTCTTTTTTTATTTTTTTTTTTTACAGTAAGGCAAAAATATTATATATTACTGAATATTTAAGTTTAATTAATTAACTCAATCCAGAATTACATCTGACAAAACTAAGTATCAGTTGTCCTGGGTATTTAAAAAGTTAGTTTACTTATTATACAGGTTATTTATTGGCCTTTATACTCTGGAATACACAGATTTCTCTTTAATGCTTACATACTTTGTAAATATAATGAGACCGAGCAGAGAAAATAGGTAGTTTATTTTGAATACATAAGATGGTTGAGTTTTTTTAGAGGGTAAAGGTAACCCCTATTAGCAGAGGCTGACATTATGCATTATGCAATTATGCATAATCCATTTCTAATATTGCAGAAATTATACAAGTTAAGCATTTCTACATTTTTCGTGTTCATTTTCTACTAAATTTTTTGTTTGTGGTCAAAGGATGCATTGCAACAGTATAAAAAGAAGAAAAATGGTTTCACAGCAAATGCTTTTGATTGATAAGCAAGAAACTTCCTTACCTTTGAGGCCTTTAAATCACACCAATTTGTATCATAGCCAGATTTGGTGCCATAAGAAAATACATAGCCACAAATGTAAAGTGAGAATTTCCATAGAGCAAAGATTCTCTACACTTAGAGTAACATTTCATTACTTCATGATCAGCATCCATGTAAACATATGCATAGTAGAACTGAAAATACCTTCAAATCATTTGAGATTAATTGCAGAAAAGATAAATTTTCTCCCTCTAAATACTGAGACTTGTTTAACATTTTGCTGACATTGAAAATTCATGCCTCCATCATAATCTTAACAGTTAAATATTTCAGCTGAATTGAAGAAGCAAGGCTGAGAACAACTATGTGCAAATCTATTATTAACCACTATGACTGCTTAATTTTGTGTTTAGATGCTTTATTAATCACTAAAATATATTGTAATTGACAGACATTATCTTAGTAGGGTTCCATTCAAAACAATATTTATTACAGATTGGAAATACTTCCCCACCGCTAATATGATGTTGTACTTGGGGATAATCTAGCACAATTATCCCATAAATAAAGTGAATGTTTTATCATTTTTTACTATATGATGTCTTGATCCAAAGATTTTTCTAAATAGTTGTGAAATAACAAAGAGTTTGCAGCTCAACAATATTATTAATTTATTCATTTTTTAGCACAGACACATTCATCAGCAAGTAAGCCACCAGTAATGCTCTTTTTGTGAGAAAAGGCCTGATCTAGTCCTGTCAATTTCTAAGACCACTATCTCAGACCTCTCAAGTGAAAATCAACTTTAAAAAAATAAACAAACAAGCAAACAAATTAGTTTTTTTCTTATTGAAAGGCACACAAATAAACTTATTACAACAAAGTAGATTCTCTTTCCATCTCATGTTTTTCAAACTAGTCACAATCAGTTTCACTTTTAGGTAGTCAGAAAAACAATGGTTATGAAATAGTTGTGGTAAGAGTCATAAGTAGCATCACAAATTTTGAATAACAGATGAATAATCTGAACTACTTTATGAATTTATTCCTATATGCTGAAAGGATCCAAAAAGAATCCCATAAATTCTTTTTCATTTAAGTTTTCTAAACAGAAGTTTACCTGAGGAAAACATAGAACATTTTAAGTCCATTAAGTTGCTGAAATTAAAGATAAATAGGGAGAAATTTCTTGTTACAAAGCTAAGAGCCAAAGAGAAAATTTTCTTCAGTTCTGGGGAGAAAGAGCAGGAAGATGTTAATAGAAAGAGCTTTGCAGTTTTATTACTCAATCACATCTGGAAATACCGAGCACAAATCTGTTCTTAAAGAAAAATATGTAGCTTTAATAGAAAATAACCCTAATTAAAAAAATATTAAACTGGTCAGTCTCAACAGAAATAAATACATTGAAAATCTAATGGAATTTTACTTTGGAAAATTCTGCATATTACTGCTCTCAATTTAAAACTTTGAGTAAGTTCAATGCTGGACAGAAATAGCTGGGACCCAACTCACTACTGAATGTTTTTGTCAGAAAATGTAATTTGTAAAGATCTGTATAATAACCAAAAGGATAACTTTTCACCTGTGTAACTTATGGTAAATAATATTTAGTTTATCATTTTTAAAAATCTCTGTAGACTATAATACTACTTTTCAAAAATTTCAGACTATAGAAGTAAAAGTTAGCATTAAACCTAGGAATTAATTCCTACTTTAAAAAATACTATTTATTTCACACTTGCTCTTTGGTGATTCCAAAGTCTATTTCTACAGAAGTGAGCAACTTTATCATTAATTAATCCTGGCTGTCAATTTAAAACAGCTTCTCCACATAATTTGCATTACCTATGTACTCTAGGCTTGGAGTCTTTTTTTTTAGGATTGGCTTTTGCTCTTCCCTGGTCTTGATCATTAACTTTTTATATATGATGATGGGTCTGATGGACACCAATATCTAATTTGTGTGTAGTTTTCATAGTAGAAGAGGAATTGCAATATTTATTACTTTACATGGTGGTTATTTTGATTTTTTTGTTTTTGTCTGTCAATAGTTGCCAAAGCCCGCGAGGCCTAATTGAAAAAATGTTCTCAATAAATATAAACAAATGCTCTGAACATAGTTTTGTTTTCCAAGTCTGTGCTGGCATCAACACAAATAGGTCTAAATGCAGCATTTTTTTTGGAAGAGCAGAAGTGGTAACAGCAGGATCATTAGCATGAACAGACTGTAACAGGTCAGTTCTCTTGCTCTGTGAAGACAGTGCTTCTTCCACTCCATTATTCAAGGGGTAGGCAATATTATTAAAATTATGATCTCCCTAAGATCTTCCATAGTTGTAATCAAATCGAGGGACCTGTAGGTCAGCATACTTAGACAAATGTTAAAACCTGATATTGAGTTGGACCTGAAAACCAGGAACCTTTTGTGCCTCTGTAGGAAAAATGTTCTGAAGGTATGATCATACTTTTGTCGCATTTTGACCAGTTGCTACTATGACATCCTATGATTTAAGATGCGTTTATGATGAGTGAAAATCCATTAATCCATCCATCTGGATGCACAGTATAATTATGTGAGAAGAAGGACTACTTTCCCTGCAAAGTTTCTTGGTTTATTTATTGAAATATTTAAGTTCAAAAAAAAAAAAAGGGAAGATAGGGGAGGATTAATTTGCTATATATTTTTCTTTATTTGTATTGTGCTGATCTGTTGAAACTGTGTGGAGAAACATAATTACTTATGAATGTTGGTGATATAGATTCATATAAATCAGACATGTTATTTAATTTTAGTAAAGCCTTTATTTTAACTAGACTGTCTCTTTATGGTAAACCAAATGCATATTTAGGGAGTTAAATATGGAAAAACAAGCTACTAAATTTTTAGCAATATTAATCATTCCTGCTCGTTATTTTAATTTAGAAAAGCAGCTGAAACAGCACCAGCAGCCCCTTCTTCCAAACCACATAAATATTTCCTTCTATTTCAGGGATTTGCACACAGCAAAAACAGCAGTGTGTGAATCAAAGGAAGAGTAGGTGAGTGAAAATGATATACACCCAGTCTCTCCATCTCACTTAATTGGAGTTTTAACTAGGAAAATATAATAAATATCAGGACATTGTGTTTAGTAAGGACTGGTCCTGGTGAAAGCTACTATGACACTTCAGGCAGAGTAATTGCCATGGAGCAAACTGGCTTCTTAGATGTTGCTATGATGGAAACTGGTTGTTTAGATGGGGTTAAATTCTTAAGCAGCAATTTGAATCAGCATACTGGTCAGAGACACGGGAATTTCCATGAGGAGAAAGTCATAGCTCATAATAAACTGCTTTTCGTGCTTCCTTCGATTAATATAAATGCTGTTTCCAGCATGATAGCTACTACAGCATGAACATTTCCTGTTGGAAGCTTAATGAACTGGAATCTTGTAACAGTTTTTAAATCATTTTTTCTTTAATCAGCAGATTTTAACATTTCTTTGCCACTATGAACTTTATTCATTGCAGGACAGAACTGGATGGTATAATTTCAGTGACAAAAGAAAAAAAAAAAAAAGAAGCCCTTCTAAAAGTTATAGAGTTCCTAGATTTTTTTATTTACTTTTAAATTGACACACACATACAAATAATTTTCATTTTTGTGGTCTCGTTCCATTTTTGCTTCTTCTTTCACTTTCTTCAGAGTACAATACCTCCATAAAATAAACAATCCTTGACAAACTGCAGACAATAAAAAAAAATTCCTTATCCAGCACGTGAAACACGTTATTCTGGAAAGGTGTTCCAGAAGTTATTGATGACATTTATTGAAATGCATGTTTTATGAAACGAAAAACAACTTTTTCTTGTAAAACTACCATCAGTTATTTTCAATTTTCTAAATGTGTATACATGGTGGATAATAACCATTTATTGGCCTCAATATTTTAAAGCTGGAAAGACCTTTTATTTAGCTAAGAACTTTATGTTTCAAAGGTTACATTTGCACTCTAGACTGCTTCCACACTGAAAAAATGGGGAGTATATGGGGTTTTTTTTGTTGTTTAACAGTCCTCCCATATCTCAGACAGAGTTTGCCTGCAAATTCAGTGTTTAAATCCACTCAGCAATGTCAAACAATGATCTGCCTGATACATTATATCATTTATTTATTGTTCTAAGTAAAAGAACCACAGGAATAAGAATATAGCATATATTTTTCTACTAAATGATTGTATGTAGTCAAATAAACCATCCAGCTTCACTGTGTCCTCATTTGAACTGACTCAACAACTGGATATAATGAGTAGAGAGGAAAGGATTGAGAATAGATTTGTACAATTGAACTGTGAATTAGTAGCATTTGCCTCTATAGCTGTTTTATGTATGTGTAATTTGAGGATAACAATGGTGCCTTCCTTTGCTTAGAAGGAGAGGATGAAATGAGGTGAGAGTCTCAAACAGGAACAAAGAACTGAATATTTCATTAGTGATTAGTGGTCTCACTATTTTGCTTTTCTGAGGATAAAAAGAGGACTCTTGGTACAGGGCAGGCAGATAAGTCTTTTGCATAACTAATGGAAAATGAACAGAACACCAGAAACTGTTCTATTCAGAAACCTGTGAGATTATATTTACAAGTTGTAGAGAAGTAGCTTAAAGGCAAACATTCTTCCTTACTTTGCACTTCACTTTTTATATTTATAAGGCACTTTGGAAAGTGTGTTATGCACTGCACTGTACTATTGTCAGAGGTTGATTTGTGGTGCTGTATTGAGCCTGTTTTGCCTTTAGGGTACAAGTCCTCTAAAGCACTGTTCTGAATGTTTGGCACAGTTCAGCTATTGTAAAATCACCATGTACAGGTAACAATAAAGTTATAATAAAATAATGTTCTGGTTTGCTCCTAACTCTGTGCTCTAGGCTGACTCAATAAAAAATGTATTTTGCTCCACATTCAAGTGAAAAATACAGTAATAAACACACTGAACATGTAGCAATACAAGATTACTTAGTCTGATTTCAGACTTTTCTTTGTTATTGAAATGCAATCTTGAGAGAGAGTTCATTAAGATTGTGGTGTTAATACTTCCACTTTATCATCTGGATATATTCAATTTACAGTGAAGAAGTTCCAGAACTATAAATCTGAGAGTTTTTCTTGCCTAGATGAGTGGAAGCCATAGGCTGTGATTTTTCATTACTTTCTGATGGTCCATTAAGCAACTATTCTACCTATAACCAAGATGTGTTGCAGTTCAAACCAAAATTATGGGTACAATGCAGAAATCAAGGTGAGGTTCTTTGCTCTATATTGCATCAGGGATCAAATTAGAAAAATATTATTGGCCTTTTGTCCCAGACAGACATGAGGGGCAATGAGATATGAAGGGATGGCCTAACACAGTCACAGCTCTGTGACTTAACCTCATCTAGCAATTAGTTGGCCCTTTCTTTGTATAACAGAGGCTATCATTTCCTTTTTACCCAGCTCTCTGGGAATGACTGCTGTTAATCCTCAACATTTCTCTCCTTCCAGCTCTGCTTTACAGCTGGTCCCTTGCCCTCTACTGTGACTGCTTTTGCACTCCTTACCATGCCAACTCAAGGCCTAGACTAATATTGGCCAGATCTTATCAGAGATACCTAATTCAGATGTCTGGGCTCCATCCTGGACTCCAGACTCCAGTCAGCAGAAAGAAACTCTCCCTGCTAAGCCATCTCCTAGAACTGAAAGTGCCTTTTTCTTTCTATCCTCCATGGCACTGAGGATGAAAATCATAAGCACCTCAGCTAAAGTAATTTTGTGTAGGTATGAGCCTAACACCAAAAGGTGTTTTGCATCACTTTCTTAGGCACCTTCTCCTAAGAATGCCTAAGAATGTTTCTATCTGTATCACAGACAATAAATGTGCTTGTAGAAAATATTTGCATGCAAAACCACAAACATGACCTTGCTGTTCAGCTCTTGATTAATTTTTCTTCTTGTGTCTTTCTTCCCCTTGCCCAGCTCTCTCAGCCTGGAAGTGAAAAGAAAAGCTTCTCCCAGACCTGAAAATATCATCAACTGCATTAACCAAACAAAATAAAATCTGACTTTTATTCAAGCCACAGATAGAAGATACTGATGAAGAAGAGGGGGAAGATAGTTTGGGAAAAAAAAAAAAAAAAAAATCAAAAGAAATTGTATTTCTACCGAATCTATACATACAACTCTGGTGTTGTGTTCCAATGCCTTCTTCCAGGTGGTTTTGCCCTCTCTCCACTCCTGATCACAGCACACAGAGAAAAATCATTGAGGCAGCCATAACTTCTTATTGAAGAAGTCATATTTTTCCATCTTTGACTTTGCAGGCGGTAATTCTGGACTTTGTACCTTGTGCCTCCTTTCTCTACTTCACCGTGATGACACAGAAGGTACTGAATATTGTGTACACATATACATTTATCACAATTGCAGTAGACACACTACTATTTGGGAGCCTCTCAAAACATTTTCACTTTCACCAGTTTGGTTTATTCTTCTCTGTTGCTCTTCTCTCCTGTACAAGCCCTGCAGCTACCATCATGAGCATCACTGTAATATGTATTGCCATTCCAGCCACAGGGTAAGTAATGTGACTAACATTTGTCACATACACTGTAGTTTAGTCTCCCATCTCCAGCTCTCCCAGGTACATCACATGAAAAAAATATATATATTTTATGTCATTCACAAAGAATATAGACTCATAACATATACATTGACTTTTTTCGCTGTTACAGGAAGATTTGCAAATCTGTCATTTTATCCTAAATCTTTGTTATGCATGTTGTAAAATTTAAAATAACTTTGTAATCTCAGGCTTCACAACTACAGCTTAAATAAACCTTGTTGGCACTGGTAGACCAGAAATATTTTATGTGACATGAAGTCAGACAGTAGTTTTTACATCATAATTCATGAATGACATCTAGAGGATAGCATTTCACAGGGGTATATAAACAGCATGCTCTAAATGCTTTGTTCCTTTCAATATGAGCTATTTAAGTAGGAAAAGACAAGTCTCAGATAAGAATTCAACTACAATTCTCAAATTGCATTAGATTTGAAACCCAGCTATCCATATTGTAGTTCATAAAGCATTATACTGTATCTGTCTATTTAGGAGGACTAGGAAAATCTTATAAACTCCCGATGTCTCTAAAATGAAAAAAAAAAAAAAAAAAAAGGAATTATTCATATGAACAGACTTGTTAAGTCTGAAATGAAAGTCTAAAAAAAAAAATCTAACATGGTGCATCCAAGCATTGGTGTATTGCCATAATTTTCATAGGGATTTCATATATCAGCAGAATTACATTGCAATGCTATGCATCCTAAAGTCAGATCATCACTTTGCTATGAAGGAAAAATAACAAAATTTCATTGCAGGGTCTGACATAAGGTGCTGTCAAACACAGGGTGTACAACTGTGGCAATGGCAGCTGTTCCCTTTGGCAAAAAAACATCTGGAAAAACCACACAGAATGAGATTTTATCTTCCTCACACACCATGATTTGAATGGGCATATGCCCAAAATATTAGCCATGTAGATGAAGGAAGCTTCTAGAGCTGGTAACCTCTTTAAGTCTGTATTGCATGCTCAGTCTGCACTTGTTAAATGCAGAATACTAACAAGCTGAGAGGAAAAGACCATAATATTCTATGAGAAAAACTGATCTGCTTGAAATTTATTGCAACTGCATAAGTATGTTTCATAAACTCAGCCTGACTAGTCCAAGGGCACCCTGACCTAAGCAGGTTAGATATTTCTCTGAAGGAGTTTCACTCATATAAGCAATCTGGTATCTCCTGAAGAAACATCAACCAACATAAGGCTGTAAGAACTAAAGGTTTGGGTTTTTTTCCTCAAGGAAGTACAGTCAAAGATGGAACACTGGAGAAAGGGTGCAGTGCCAGACATTGCAGGAATGCCAGCTCAAGATATATTTTAAACTACAGTTTAATTTTGAGTTTCACCTTCAAAAAAAATTATTTAAAAAATTTGGGAGTACCAGAAAAAAGTAGGGGCCAATCATCATGATGTATTCCAACAGAGACACAGAGCATTTCTTCTTCATACTCTTCTTCAAGAGTATTTTGAATTTGTACACAAAATCCTAGGCTCTTACCTCCCCAAAATATCCATCACAACCTGTTTAAAGAAAATTCATTTTGGTGTTTACAGGTAAAACACTAAAATTTTAGGGCATGGAGATTCAGAGGTAATAGCATAACCTTGGGAAAACAGCGTCATTTTGGTGTTTACAGGTAAAACAGGTAAAAAATTTTAGGGCATGGAGATTCAGAGGTAATAGCATAACCTTGGGAAAACAGCACCAGAAACCCTGTCCGTAACATATATGCAATCAACTGGTTAGCCAGGCAGATTTTTCATGAGAACAGGATGTACAAATTTCTGTTTGATTTTGCCATATGTGGAGAAAAAACTTTCAGATGTGCAACTTTGACTGCCATTTTTGTCTGCATATTCTGGCTCTTTTTGGTGTGCACACATCATATGATCATAATTATGAACATAATTATGCACATAATTATGTTCATAATTATGCATGAAGTATGTAAAACAAAATTATTATAACCAAAACATTGATTCTTAATAAGACAACTATTATTGCAATTATACATAAATATAATAATATTTCACATTTAAAATTTTACATATATTATACATATGTAAAATATTTGCTATGAGTATTAATATCTGCATTTTTTCCATTTTTCATATTTTACATAAATTCAATCAAGTAGTCATTAAATTAATTAATATTAACAATATAATATTAATCTTAATAATTGATAATTACATATTTTAAAATATGTATTGAAAAAGAGGGAATAGTTTTTTAAAAAGGAAGGAATAGGGTTTTTTGACCTTGTAACTCTTTTGATTGAATGCCCTGTCTCTGCCTGCTGCTCTACAAACAGGCTGTGGTCTGTAAACAGCTTTAAATAGTTGGAGCCAAATAATGCAGCAGTGCAAAGATCAAAGCAGTCCAACTCTCAATTATTCCATCTATGAAATACAAGTCCTTTCCACATTAAAAATATTAAGCCAGGTGTAAAAAATAAAAAAGCCCATAAAGAAGAGTAAACTGTCCTCTATAAATCATCATTCAGAACAACTTTGAAAAGACGGACGAATAGTCCCAATTTCACCAGTGTTTGTTATGATACACAACCAAATTATTTTTAAAAATCATAATTAAAAAAACCTACATGACCTTTAAAAAATTAATCAGAAAATTAGAAGTACCTGTGAAATGGTTACTAAGGTTTAACACAAATCTACAAAAACAAAGGTCAAGAAAGAAATATGTTTGTTATCACAAATAAACTCTAGAAAACTTGTTACAAGTTTTTTTAAGAAAGAAATAAACCAGAGCAAAAGGGTACAATGCTATTACAATTTAATTACCTTTTTACATAAAGTATGTATTAACTATCCAATCTGTCAAACTGATCTCAACCTCATCTAGATATATGCAGGATAGCCACATATAAACTTTGGAAAAGGATTGAGTTTAGAAGTCCAGGGCTCTGTCAGCAATTTATCCTACCTAATTTTATCTCCTAAATCTATGTGTTTAAACGAAGTAGAGAGAGTGGGCAAATTTTACATACACTGACAGCCATATTCTGATAACTTATTTCCTGGCATTTATCTATAGTCTGCCTTGCAGAAGTCAGAGAAATTTGTTAAAATATATAATTCGTTTTGATTAAGGTGATCAGAAATAAGTTCCCAACAGTTGCATCCAAAAGACTGAGTCACAAAATGTAAAGCAAGTCATCTTTTGATCAACCTTTGAAGAATAAGAGAGGCATATTTATATCCGACTTGTCATGCAAAAAAAGAACAAAAAACAAACGAATAAACAGAAAAAAACAACTAAACAAAATATACCAAAAAACAAACAAACAAAAAACCAAACAAACAAACAAAAAACCCCACAAACAAACAAACAAAAAAACCCCACCGCCAATCACATGGAAAAAACAGAATCAGGAAAAAAAGCTTACAATAAAAAACCTGGAACTGTGTTTTATAGCTTAAATCATTCTCTACTGTAAAAGTACTTAAGTCATAAATTTTTTTACAGTCTTTTCTGATGTTGTAACATGGTCATCACAAATTATAACCAAACAACAACCATTTTTAGAGGAAAAAAAGAAAACCTAAAATTATTACTTGCTGTAATTCAAACCAGTACTAGATCCTTTATTTAGATATTTGTTTTTTCATGATCATGAAGTTCAAAACCAGCAATGAGATAACAGATTCACAGCAGACCCAGGTCTCTGTACAACTGGAGTGCTGAATAATCTCCAGCAATCAAGACCAATGAGAGAATAAGGCTAAAGGAAAAAAGAGATACTTCAAATTAATATCCAGACCTAACTTTCACAAAATTTCTGTTAAAATTACATATAATCTGCCCTTCAGCATGTACAGCATTTATCTGAAGAATAAAAAGAGTTTTCATCCTTAATGAGCTATCCCATGACCCCTTCCAATTTATTTCCACAGTGCCAACTGTGTTTACTGCACTGAAAATATTCCCACATTACAGGCCATTCCATGGAAAACATTAGCAAGGACTTTGGCACCATACAAATTATGAGTTCTGTAGTTTATTTTGCTAATCATTTACTCTGATGGTAGGCAAACTAAAATAAGTGGGAGGGAACAACTGGTTACTTTTTGAAATAAGAAAATGAAACAAAACAACTCTCAGCAATTATTGCACCCCAGTTTATTATTATTATAAAAACCTTTCTAGGTATGACATTAAGATGCAGATACCTCAGTGTTTTTATTTCATACATGCTTATTTCACACACATATAAGTGAAATTTTAGTTTCAAAATTAAACTCAGCATGTCCCAGAAATTGCAGTTCTGAAATGAATTTCTTCTTTGGATTTCAGTGTTATGAATATAATATATAAGAAGCTCATTTGTCCTAACTCAATCTCTCAAAAATTAGACATTCGTATCTAATCTGAACATTTCTATAACGGAAGCAGCAGATAAGGGAAAAAACAATTCATCCATAGATAGACAATAAGAAATAATTCAAATGTCGAGTGCAGATTTAGACGTCTGAGTTTTACATGACTAAAACTGAGAAAAACACATCTAACACAAGGTGACACTACATGCCTGATGAGAGGATAAAATAAGTTGCATTTGGGAATAAACAAATTTAGGGATTCATGTGTACAAAAAGAACTGACTTGGTTAAAAACTGGCTCACTCTGTACAGGCCTAATTTTTAAAAACTTTCTTTTGAAGGATATTTCAAAGTGCCTGAAGTTCCCAGATGTAATCCATGGGTTGAAGATTTTAACTCCAATTTGATAGTTAACAATTTCACTTGTTTACAATTTCATCAGGAATGTTGCCAAAGCAGCCATCTTTGACTCTTCGTCTATAGAGGATTATTAGGAGCAGTGGTTTCCAAGTATTCCTAAGTATGAATTCTACACCACCTGAAAAGCTGGGTCTTTAAACCTGTTCTTTTGCATTATTAGCTCAAGAGACTTTCTAAGATTAGATTAGGTTGAAGGCTATCTATATGACACATGTAATTGTCTTTAAATGCAATTTTCCATCTGGAAACAGGAAGGTAATTTACTTCCCAGGCACCATGAAAATTTTTGTTGTCCAGCAGAAAAAGTTTCACAAAATTATCAGTGGTAAACATATTACAAGTCCAAGAGCTATGTGGGTTGGACAAATGCATTCATCTCAAGGGGTGAGTTGGCCCACTTATAGACTAAATCACCCTTTGAAACTCCTTTCTCTCTCTTCACCATAGAGGAAAAGTAGGACAGCCACCTTCCTAAAGAAAGACCAAGGTTAAGTACCTGAATATAGTCACATAAAATCCGTTTTGAAATAAATGTTTTAATTATGAAATTATTCCTTAATAAATAAGGAATAGCTATTGCTATCTGTAAAGGATGTTATAGTGTTTTCTCCTGAGAAATAAGGGAAATATTAGCAAGATCAAAAGAAGCTCTATATCTATTAAATAAGAAACATCAGATGTGAGTGAAGAATAATTCTGTGTGCAGGCTGGATTTTTTAACAGCTAAAGCAAGTTTGTATGGAGCTGAAAAAATTTATTGCACCATTAGCTTGTACAGAATAATAACTTACTCTACAAGAAGTGCTTTGATAAAGAATTGTCACCAAGAGTTAGAAATCAAGGGCTAATGGAAGCATATATTCAGTATGCTCACTAAAATACTTCAAAATTGCATTTAAATCTCCAAATAGTCTGTCCAGAATATTATTTTTCATTCTAAAAAATATATTAATTTTGCATCACTTGTAAATCAGTGATTCTCTTTCTTGCATTAAAAATATTTTATAATATTGTATCTCTTTAGAAGTCTTCCTACAACAATGAAAAAACTCAATGAGTTTAAATGTACTCTTGCAAATTGATTTGCACTTTGCTATATTAACAGAAAATCAGAACAAATGGAAAAAAAGGCAGTTTATGCCCATCTTGGCAATTCACTTCATCTTGGCAATTTGGTTAAAAGCATAGAGTTATAATTGTGTTTTTGCAACACTTTCCTTCAGTTGATTTGCTAAGTTTTAAACTTTTATTCAAGTAAAATACTATTTACATTTGATAAGAAATATTTTAGAGTGTTTCATGGATATGTGAGACAACAGCGATTCACATGCATGTTATTAACAGAAACCATTATTTTGACAGATTCCAGCACAGCTAACCATGAATGTATTTCTTAGTCCACTCTATAGAATTAACTAGACCAAAAATAAAATACTGCTTAGTTTGGACAAAGATGGGGAGAATATGTTGCCTCTTACTTTACATGTACTTTATCATATTTAGGCAGAACGCAGATGCTCAAGGAGGAGGCTGGGGTAAAGAATTTTAGCTGGAAGTGAATTTCCATAGGGTTAGTAATCACAGAGGAGAATGTGTTTGTCATGTCTGGCATTCAATAGATTTTCAAACATAAGTTTGGCATGGAAAAAGACATCACAAGAAATGAAACTATTTCATGTCGGAACTATTCTAAAACTACTAGGCAGTGGCACTTCATTTATCAAGGAAAATAAGTTAAAATACCACCTCTGCAATTAAAACAGTCTATGAGACTGAAATAAAAGAAAAAAATGCAAAGCCCTTGGCTAATGTCTTTTCATGTTCTGTTCACCATTTACACAATATGCTTAGCATCACGCAGCCTTACATTTAATCAAGTTCCTTTAATGATTGTAATGGAATAATCCAAAAAAATAACATGTGGCAACCACTCATAACAGTAAATAAGGAACAAAGTAAATAAATATTAATAATATAAAAATAAATATTAATTAAGAGGAATAACAATACTTTATGGACTATCACAAATTCAGATGTGACCAGAATAATTTTATTATAATCTTCAGATGTTATGAAACATTCGAGTGTTGATTCTTATGAAAGGGGGGTATAGCTTTATCATCCTGAGGGAGAAAATGCAATCCAAAGTAAAAAAATATTTATCCAAGCTTTCCCATATATATCCAGGTAGCCAAATGCTTGTGCTGGTGCATGAATACAGGCCTACCTCATTCATTTGAAAGAAATCTCAATGCCTTTGTACAGAGATATTATTATACATGGGTTGGCACCCTCCTGGTTCTTGCCTGGCATAAGAATTTTGTAACTTATTCAGATATGTGTGAAAATGTTTTAATGCTCTTTAGCGTGCAAACTAAAATCTCCAAACTTACAACTCTGTCTCCATAGCATAAGAGATTAATTATTTGCCTTAATGAATGAGTCTATGGGTTAAATGTATAAATTCCAGATAATTGTGTATACTTTTTTTTAGTTCTCATTACTGGAGCAAGAAAGACACCTCTGGAGAACATTTATTCCTGTCTGAAAACAGATATCTAAGATGAGCAAAACCAGTAGACTTCCACTGGCTACAGGAGTTGAAGTGACTTAGACTTAATTACTAACTTTCAGACAGCTGAAACTGGAGAAAGTAAGTACCATCTCCCAAAAACAAGAGAAGACCCACTGACAGAAGCCTAAATAAACAGTTGCATTTTTCCAGATCAAAATGCTCCAAGTTGCAAATACATAATATCTAATTAACAAAAATTTTCTGAGATACCACAGGTAGCTGTGCCCCTGAGCATGCTTTGGACACCACCCCTTGCAGTCAGAAGGAAAGTGTAGGTGCCAGGGAAGGTCTCAAGAGTAGCATTCTAGACAGGAAAATGAATGGAGACATGATGACCCTCCAAAGGCCTGCAGACACCCATCCCAGCACTTCTCCTCATGGAGGGCTTCACAACGAGCCTGAAAAAAAGATTGCTAATTTAGGCAGACTGGATCCTACCACAACAGTGTTCAGTAGTAACAGTTATTCTTCACTTTCTTGTATTCATCCTTGATTGCACTACTGCAACACAAATATTGTTTCTATAGCTGAATTATCAACCCCTTAAAAATAACCCCTGTTTCAGCAATGGGATTGGTGATAGCATCTCAACCAACATAGCATAACACTGCAATGATAATTATCAATGTAGGAACAGATTTTACAGCAAGACAGAGTGGTACACTCATTAATTCATTTGCTTGATGCATCCAGGAGTCAGATACAGCTCCAAGTCTAAAGGTCAGAAGTCGTATCAATCTGCTTCATAAACGTTGATTTTAGTGAGATGCAATGTCATAAGGGGAGGGCAGCAAAAAGCTTCCGTGTTTAAACAGTGACCCTGAAGCAACAAATTGAAAATGTTAATATCCATTTAGATTAACTTTCTATAACTTCTATTTTTAATGTAATGATGATAAAAACACCCTGAGGAAAATTCCTGCAATTAACACCTGATTAACAGATTTGGCTGTGGATTTGTTGCTGGTACTGCATATAGAGAGTTTGCTTGAAAGAGCATACCACATACACTGAAGCTTTCTATTACTTACAAAATCAGTCGTGTTTCAATATCCTAACTTTAGGCAGTAGTGACAATATGCAAAGACTTTTTTTTTTGCTCTGTGAGCTTAACCTCACAGTTCCTTTCTTGCTTCAGAAATGTAGGTTGTCTCAAAGCTGGTGCATTTAAGCTGTGAGACACTCATATAACCTGGACACCAATTAATGTTTAGTTTGCTGTGTATCTTAAGCAATGTTTACACAACAATATAGCCTCTTCCTTTTCTTTATCTGTAGGATGGCAATGAGTGAACATTGCCAAATTCAACCATGATACAACATTTTACTGTTTGAATAAAGATAAGCACTGAAAAAAACATTGAAAAACTATTGGACATTAAACACCACACTTACCCATCCATTAATATATATGTTTTCTTTCCTTCTGTGTCTGTGCCTTGTCTAGAAGCTTTGAGTAATTGAAGTTAACTTTTCTTACACTGCCATTAACTGACTGAGTTCACAAACTTGATTAGCTTGAATGATTGAAGACAAAATATAGTTGAAAGCTGTCATCATTTATGTAGTGATTTATTTATTTATGAGGACTATTGTTCTTGAGAGGACTGGAAAAATCTTTCATTAATTAGTTATGCTTTTCCTCATCCAATATGTTTATATCTTAACATACATACATGTCAATTTATAAAACTAATTGCAGATGCTGTGTCAGTGTTTTCTGTCATCATCTCCTGTGTTAACAAAGTTTTAAAGTTCAGATGCATATAAATCCGCAAACATCATGCTGGTACATTTCCTTCTGTTTCAAGCTTATTTTTTTGACTGACAATATTTAAAAGCCTCCTCAGAAATAACCTCAAACACATGATGTACACAGAAATGAGGCTCAAACAGCACCCAAAAAAAAGGCTACTTAAAATGGTTTTTTTTCTTTTAATATAATGTATTACTAGCAAAACAACTACTGCTTTCCTACACGAAGCAGCACAATATCCCAGTCCTGCCTCCAACTATGACCCTGCCCTGAACAAATGAGCTCATTATGCACATTTCAAGAGATAGAAACCCTTCAGGAGATATTCTAGAAGTAAAATATTTCGTTCCTCTAGGACAAAACATGGGTGAACTCACAGAAGGGTCACAAGCTGAGAGGTTGATTATTGCTGCCTGAGGTTTCAGTAGAAACTGGATTAGAGGCAGTGTAGATGGTTTTGGCCACTGACTTGAATGGCCTTTGCAGTTAATCACTGCTGGCTCATTAGCCAGCCCAGCCCAGCTGCCTGGATCAGCTCTTGGACAGGTAGCAAGCAATCAAGACACAGTAAAACATGAAGCAATGATCATTACAGAAAATGAATGGGGAAAAGAGAGAATATCCCTCATAAGTAAATCTGAGAACATCATTACATGATTGATGTTGGGCAGTTTGCTCGTTTTGTATTCTTTCAGACACAACAGCACTGGCAATTGGAAACCAAACAATAACAAATCAATCCTATTGTTCCCCAGTGTAATTAGGCATTAATATTTGGAAAATACTGCTATCTTGTTTTCTAGAAATAGCACTATTCTCTGTCATATTTTCCAAACCTATTAAACAACACAACGACCCTAGAATGCAGACTGCATTCATCAAATCCTATCTGAAACACTGAGTACACTGGAGATTAGAAAACAAAACTTTTTTTTTTTGGGCAAAACTATTTTTTCTTGTCACTCCCCGAGGTTAAAGTGCTTTGAACGAAAAACTAACAATGAAAAATCAATCATTATGCACCCATCCCACAGGCTTAAAACTTCCATCCTGTGATGTTGAAGCGAAACAACATTGTCATTAAGTATGTATGTCCTTAAGTGTCAGGAATGAAGTCTAGAAAATTGTGTTATAGACAAGCTCAAACAGCAAGAGCATTCAGATTAGTCCCTCAGAAAACAGAGACTCAAATCACTGTAATAATACCTAGTCCTGCCATAAGGAAAACGAAATAGACTAAATAATTCAGAATTTTCATGAGCAGTAAAATGTGGTGTACTGGGTAAGAAAGAAACAAAAAGGAATCCACAGTTTGGAATGATTTGTAGTTGCAACATCTCCTTCCAGCATTAGTATAAAAATTCTGAAGCTGGGTACCAAAGGTCAGCATGGTCGTGCTGGTTAATACATAGAGAAATAGAAATATGACCTCTGTACATTAAATAACATCTCAGAAGAGAAAATTATTACTTATTACACAATTTTAATTGGTTTTTTCCTTGGTTTTTATTAAGTTAAATGGGTTGTCAAAATTCCTTCAGTAGCTTTAATAGTTCTACAATGAAATTATGTGGAAATTACAACACCACTTTCTCCATCATAAGCAAAAAATAAAAGATATGAAAGAATGATGACAATACATGCAGACAAACTGTGTGTACACAAGTGAATTGTAAAGTGGTGTTAAATTGTATTTTTCAAGAAAAACCATAACATAGGCAGGAAACAATAAATTAACCATTACCAAACAAAAATTTTAAGCAGCTATGTTTCCACAGAAAAACCAGAATAATAATGATCCCTCAGTTATACATTAATTAAACTTACATTAGGCTTAGCATTTCTGTGTTTAGCAATTTTTTCACACCAAACTTCATTACAATGATCCTCTACTTATATTAAAATACTCAAAACCCATGAAGCTCAGAGATAGATTGTTGACCATGACCATGACCTTTGCAAGTATCTTTTACATATCAAGTAAATTCATAATACACATAGAGTTATTGGTGCTTATGTGTCTGCAGCTATATCCACAGAAGGAAAAATTACAAAGCCTACATGTTTATACCTGAAAATACACAACCTAACTAAATCACTACCTTTAAAAAGTCACTTACCTTGCACTAATCAGAGCTTTTTAAGATTTATTTTTCATGCACCTGTTCCAGTGCTAATGCAGGTGTACCTCATGGAAAACAGCTTAAAGGTTTGAGACCAGCAGCAGCCTTTCTGTTCACACTTGTGCCAAATCTTTATATTTGAAGGGAAAGGTTTACAGGTGTTCTCAGTAGCCACACCCTAGCAGCCCATGGACCCCAGACAAATTACTGTGCAAGGCTAGAAGAAAGGTGTGGATACTGGCTTAATTATACAATGCAAATAAAGCCAGTGTACCTGAGAGAAATCCTGTTACTCTAAGTAGCTTTTTTCTCTTTTGGCAACTACACATTTATGCACATTCAGATTAATAGACCATTTCAATTCAGTTGTGTAATATCAGAATACCAGAAAAGATAACAAAGCACCATGGTGAATGATGCTCTGGACCTGGACATTTCACAGAGAATTAGGTCACCACTAGAAATAGGAATATATCTTTGCACATTTGCTTCTTGTCTGCAGTTACAGCAGCTGCTGTTTGATCATGCTGTTCCACCAGCTTAAATAGTAAATAGCTTAAATAGTCTTTCAGATGAAAAACATATGAAGCCAAAGCACTGAAAACCCTTTTGCTCTTCCTTTTCTTGGTTGTTAGGCAGCTGGCACTCTTAAGTGGGCCAGACTTAGGCAACTTTCTTCATTGTTATTCTGAATTCTTCTGGGTCCATTCACTGAAAATAGCAATATGAAAGAAACTCTATTTTGGCAAGCTCTGTGGACCTTCTCTTAAGCATGACAGAGGAGCAGTCTTCAGCTTGGTTTACCTCCATTCATGGTTAGAAGGAATGTTTTCAGATAAGCACGCCCTGAGTTCTTCAAACAGCAATTTTCTACAAAAGCTGTGGAAATCTGCAGGCTCTCCCCTTCTCTTGAGTACTTTCTCTGACAACAGCTAACACAGTTTGCAGTTGGAGCTTTGCAAACCCATTATTTTTCCTCACCTTTTTGCTAAGGGCTGATCCCAGCTGGGCTGCCAGCATTTGGAGGCAGTCTGCAGGTTTAGTCTCACTGCAGCCATCATGCAGGTAAGCCCAAAAGCTGAAGCATATCAAAGCTAAACTACTCCCCAGATATTTTCCTTCCTTAATTAACTTTTTTTTTCTTTTTTTCCTCAAAACTCTCATTGTACTTCCACTGCTTTCAAAGAGTAATACAGAGAGTTCTCTTGTGAGCAATTTCAGCCCTATAAAATTTGCTCAATTACCATGAAGTGCCATGTAGGAGAGAAGAATATGTCTCTGTATTCAAAGGCGTTTAGTTTGAAGCCTACCAAAGTTCTGTTTTTCATTTAGAAATTCTGTCACCTCTCCACCAATTACATTGGTAGTTCTACGTTTTTAAAGAACGAAGTGGCTAGGAAAAGGAAAGAAAATACAAAAAACCCCCGACTTCTTGGTCACATTTAGGAATATCTTCAGCTGCAATACCCAGAAAATCCTCTTGCTACTGTCACTGCTACTCAAAAATAAATATGAGTTGTGGAGGAGATGCATTTTCTTCAAAATGAGAGATTCTGTCTCCATTAGTTTTCTCTGACCCCCAAAGACGGGATAGAGATATATAACGAAACACACAAAAAGCTTTAAAAAATATTTTCCACTTGTTTTCTTACCAGGCATTGATGCATTTGAGCACACATTACAGTAGACCAGTAGTGCACAATTCTTTCACAGTCAGAGGAAATCTTATAGCATAAGGACAACAGAATTTGACTTGTATGAAGTAGATACATGCAAAACATTTTTTGATGTCTTTGTGACCGAAAAAGTAAAAAGAACAAAGAAAACTCTGAAAATGTTTCCATTGATTAAAGTAAATTACAAAAATAAATTACAAAATTGTTTTAAATCTTGATGATGTTGACTTTAATAATAGTTTCTGTTTTAGCTCGAGGCAAATTCTACAGACTGATTACAAAAGTAATGAAAATAAGGTGCTGACACAATGTCAACTTTAGAGTAATAATTGCACTGCTATAATAATCTGTTTAATTGTTGTTTATCGTAATTAAATTCTCATAATTCTCATGCACACCAGACTTGCAATTTTCTTTTCCATGTCAGCAAGGTTTCCTTTTATAGAACAGTTTGCCCAAAGCAACCAGTGACGTTACTAGACAGACATTAATCAAAGGACCCTGCAAAGCTACACCTGGTCTCCTTGAGGCAAAACGTTTGCCAAAACACAAAACCCACATAAATCGATGCATGGTGGTTATGGTGGCATTGTTATGCTTGAAAGCAAATATTTTATAATTCATTTTTAAGTATCTATTATATTAAGTAATATTCATGGGCCAATATTTTTCATTTAATGACCGAAATACCTTTCATTGTGAAGACTGACAGCTAATTATAATTTAAAAGACCGATAATTTTCTCATATCCATTTTCCAGATGTTAATGTAAACTAGATTGACAACATAGATAGACATAACAAAGGAGTCTAAGAGAATTCATTTGCACCTGCTCAATACCAAAACATCACAGAGGTCAGCAGAAAATTCAGAGTTAATTTTAAGATTTTGATAAATTGAAATGACTTATCATTTCAACTGGCCTCGAAGGAACATTGAGGGCAAACTCTATAAAAATTTATGCCACCAAAGAAGCCTGGATTAAAAAAAAAAAAAATCCCTAAAGATAATTAATATTACTTTCACATAGAGCATCAGTAATGTTGAAGCTTAATGTGAAATAAACACTTGAGTCAAGTTAATCTGATGCTAAAATGATTGGGCAATTTATTACAGCTTAAGAAGGACATTGCCACCAGAACAGGAAATAAAGGTTTTAAAACTTGGGTAATTATTTTCAATCAGAGCTGCTTTCAAGGTCAAATGTTTAATACTAGCCATTATTTTCTCTCTGCTAACTTTGGCAGGCCTTTCGCATGTCTCATCCATAAATAATTAAAGAAGTAACTGCTGTATCAGCTTAGCCTTTGGATTACAATTTGAGTGTGCAAGGTAAAGATTTTATTTTATTTTTTCCCTCAAAGACAGCAACATGTAGTTTATCTGGCCTAAAAAATATTGTCTACTGCTTTCTAGTTCAACAATATAAACATTTCCTAATAAGCTTTCTCTGTGATTTATTTTTCCTTTTGGACCATACTCAGCTACTTCAGCAAATTGAGACAAATAAACCTGAAAGTTCTCTGTAAAGGCAATCTGCTAACACACACACCAAAGAAATTAAAAAGAATTTAAGCTGCTGGCAGGCAAAGATTAAGTAATATTTGATGTGGTTCTATTCTACTAGTATTGCAGCTATTTGTGAAGAGAATGGAGGAACTAGATTTGTTTTCAATTTACTTGCTCTTATACAAAATTCTAGATTTAGTAATGACTTTCTATTAGTTAGATACTTATATCAGATTGAACCCCACAGACTGGAAAGTTGGCATCAAAGCAAATAAAAAGTAAATAAAGGAAATTAGTTTAATATGATGTGTTGATAAATTCTGAAATGCACATTACTTTCTGAGCATCAGCATCTTTCACTAGAGTTGATGTCCTCAGTATTAATCATATTTGGTTTTTCAGACCAACATTAGCAAAACATTCTACACAGCTAAGTACATTCAGTCCAATTTAGTAATTGAAGCACATGCTTGGAACTTTCTTTGAAACAAAATTAAAGAAAAGAGAGTTATAAAGCATGTTAGTTCTAACACTAAGGAAACTTTTAAATATTTTCCTGTCTATTCTTTCTTTTTGGTGAGTCTACTTGGTTAAAATAATTTTTCATTTTGGGGGTACAAGTAATTTGGGGAGACAGCCAAGGAATCGGTATTTTACAAATGATTAAATATAAGTTGAGATAATTTTTTACCTGTCACAATTTCAACAATAAGTTATAAATTGAAAGGAAGCATTGGAAATAGTAAGAGAAGTCACCCATAAATTAGAAGAGGAAATCAAGCACAATATTTAGGTATATTAATATAAAATAATGTTTTAAAAACAGGGGGGAAAGTGAGCCAAGGAAGTAGGATCACCTTTGTCATTGATAAAAATATGTGCCATTTGAACACAAAAGGACAAAAAGTCTGTGAAACCAAATAGCTATATTTCTTTCAAAAGTGTTTTTGAAAATTTAACACAGTAGTATTTTCACTGAGGCCCCAAGTCACCAAAATAATAAGCAATTGCCTAATTTAAGTCCATGTACTCCTAATTTAAATGTAAGAATATTAGAGCTAAATCATTCTCTTGTGAATACTCAGCTTTAAAATTCTACTCATTCTATTTGCTTTTGATTATTTCAAAATTGCTAAGATTTTTTTAAAATGTCATTACACACACGTAAGTGTGTGACAGTCTCCCCGACAATGTCTCTTTGTGTTTACTCTAATCCTACGTTATTTCCCAGTGCTTCTTAAGCTCAGCATTTCTTAATTAATGCTGCAATTAATAAATTTATGCAATGTTTGCCTACACACAAAGCGACTACATCACTGCCTACAACAACAAAAAAAGAAGAGTGGGGAAGGTGTATCTAATAAAAATTTCCAACTTGCACAAGCATCTGGCTTAATTGCCTTCTGCTAAAACAAAGCAAAATAAGGTTCTTAAAACCTTTCTCTTGTGGTCACAAATGAGCAATTTTCACACTTACAGACATTCTAATGGACATAATAGCCTCTCTACTGCCTACCATAGTAGTCAGTTATTATTAACTATTAAACCAATTACTGAGGATTGATTTTTGAAAATTAACTTGTACATAGTACTCTAAAACTAAATGCCTACAGGTTCACATTACAACAGCCACTGGGGAATATATGTTGGCCTACTACTGCCTAGATTTATAAAAGAACTTCACATTAACATGGTGTCTGTTGAGCTATTCTGTAGGAAGCATTACAATTCCAATCTTCGGGACAGGGTCAAATGCAGAACCTTATTTTCACATCTTTCCTCTCTGGGACATGATAATTTAGAAAACAGCTTGCTTTGCCCCAGGAAGAAAAGAAAATAATGATCAGAGTTTTCCATATGTCACTCAATGTTTTCTTAATTTAAAATGGAGTCCTCAAATTAAACTGAAAGATGTATTTTAGGAACAATGTCTACAAGGATGTGGGCTCCCTGGAGAAACTGCTCCCATACGGAAGACCTACAGTTTTCTCTAAATCGGTTAGAATTGCTGTCACCTAAATGCACATAACATTTTGAGCTTTCAAAACAGGCACAATACAGAGGAAAAATATGCTAAAACATTTAATAGAGTTATAGTTTATCTTGCTATTGGGAAATTAATAGTCATAGATGAGCTACATTCTTTGGTATCTTTTTTTCTGGAAGCATCAGCCATTCATAGACTAGAACACACAAATTAGACAACAACCTTATCTATGCAGAAGATCCTAAATTTTGTTTATAAACTGTCATATCACAGTATGCTGAAAAGGCAAAGGAAAAAAGTTTTATCATCAGCTCTACAGTATACCTCTTCATTCTTCAGGCAAATTCAGGGTCTTGAATAAAAGGATCCCTGGAGGCTCTATTGTGATAAATTTACAATGATCCATCAAAATTGCTTCAGCTTGTAGATAAAGCCGTGCAAAGCCATTCCTATTTTTCCAGCTCTTCGTGTAAATCACAAGCTGCACAGCTGTAAACAGCTGGATGCCAGGTAACACAAAATTCCATGTTGACATGAGAAACCTACATCTTTATGTACTCAGATAGGTGGCTCCATTGGCCATAAATCTACTTAATAATTTCACTTGATGGTAGAGTGAGGATTGAGAGGAGGAGTGAGCTCACCATTTTAGCTTCCGAGTTAATATTAACTTCTAGAGTAAACTTACCTGCAAACAGATAAGCCCCAGCTACAGGCCTGCCATTAGTCCCACCCTTCAATGGCACCTCTACAGTTCCTCAGAAGGGAAATAATTTTGCCTATTCCTTCCAATTTCAAGCTTCTTTGTTTTTTTCTAATCCCAGATGCCATATCTTTCCAGTGCCATGGAAGAACAGAATATTTTTACATCATATTTTAGCAGATGGAATACGTCCCAGCCAAATTTATCACTGCCAGATGGCTGACCCTTATTTACTGATGAAACGTTAGACACAGAGATAAACTTTCATCAGTTAAAACATCCAGATTTTCTGCATGAAAATGGCTGGGTAACTTTTCCCTCATCATATTCAGCAGAATCAACAGATTTTCTGTTTCCAGCACATCACTCTCAAGCCATAAACCAACAGACCTTCATGTGAGATGCTAACATCCTCTGGACTAAATCACAAGATTAGCCAGTAAAGGGCTTAGGCCTTTGATACTTCAATTCATAATGAACATGCTAAATTATCTTTCAATGGAATTAATGCTATCTTTGAAACTAATCACTTTTCAGTATTTGTAAGATAAAAACCCCATTGTGCAACAGAGAATGAAAGGGTTAGTAGGTGCTACAGGCACAAGTAATATATTACATGCATTATTTATTGGCTACTTTCTTAGTTGGAGAGTAAGTTCAGAATAAGTACTTATTTAGAGAATAAGGTTCAGAATAAGTTCTGAACCTAGAAATTTTATGTGGAATGAAAATTTCAGTATCCAGGCAAAGATCATCAGCATCTTACCAGAGGGTTAAAAAAAAAAGGATATAAGCTTATCTACTGAATTTATAGGCTTTGACTTCATCCCGGAGTGGTTCTATACTATGTTCTCCATTTTAACAGCTTACTAGTTGTGTTCTGCTTTTGAAAATGGTGTTAAATTGTGCATAGGAAGAGATTCAGAGAAGTAGAAAGAAAAGATGTAATGAAGGATAGACCCAGGAAAGTAGGTAACCCTAAGCTTATGATTCATGGACCTGAGTTAGATAGCAAATGTGAACTCCAACGAGAAATATAATTCTGCAAAGAGATTGTGAACACTTTGCTGTGTTAAACAATGTTGCATTACAGTTCCCTGAAATAGCTCTGATTGAAAAATAACAAACCAATGACAAAATGTGGTGTAACACCAATGTAAGCCTTATTCATTTCTCCAGGTTTTGCCTGTAAACCAGTACAATATTCTTTTAAAATTCTCTTCCTGTCTGTGGCCTACCACCTACATACTATTTGTAATCACCTATCTCCTGTCCCATTTCACAGAAGGACAGTTCTTAGAATCTCATATGGTAGCCAAGGTAATGTCTTAAAAGCTCAACTACTCTCCCTAACTAATGAGAGTAAATGCACATAGTATAAGTACCTGTTTGCTGTAATTTTTCATGAATGCATTTTAAATGACAACATAAATCTATCTTCCAGAGTAAAACTGGAATTCAGTGTTTCAGTTTCCAGTTTGTCAAAATGTGTTTCTATATTAAAAACAATTTCTCTTGATGTCCAGTCTGAACCTCCCCATGTGCAGATTAGGGCTGTGTGTTCTCATCTTGTCACTGATTGCCTGGAAGAAGAGGCTGACCCTCTTCTGGCTCCTTTCAGGTGATTGTACAGAGCCATAAGGTCTCCCCTGAGCCTCCCTTTCCCCAGGCTAACCAACCCCAGCTCCCTCAGCTCCTCTTCACAAAACTTGTGCTCCAGACTCCTCACCAGCTCTGTTGATCTCTCTGGTCAGCACCTCAATGTCCTTCCTGAATTGAGAGGTCCAGAACTGAGCACAGGACTTGAGGTGCAGCCTCACCAGTGCTGAGTTCAAGGGAAAAATCACTGCCCTGGTCCAGCTGGCCACACTATTGCTGATATGGGCCAGGATGCCATTGGCCTTCTTGGTTGTCTGGGCACACAGCTCATGTTCAGTGGCTGTCAACCAGCACCCCCAGGTCCTTTTCCATTGGGCACCTTGCCAGTCACTCTTTCTCCAGCTTTTAGCACTGCATGAGGGTTCCGTGACCCATATCTAATACTTTAACTGGACTGTTCAAGAAGCACTTTATGAATCTTTGAAATCCAGCTATGAATTGATCACTAATAGGAAGCTCTGCTTCCTACAAATACTCAATTTAACATCCTCAAGCATAGCTCTTTTAGCAAAGAACACAGCATTTCATAGTATGGTGACATAAAGCACACATCATGGGACACATTGCTTTAAATTTCTGAATCAATGTGTTCAGGATTATTTCTTTTGCTCTCTTTCCCTTTACTTCAGCAAATAGAATTAATTCAGGCACATGCTGAATTATGAAGAATACTGAAATATTAAAGTACTGGAAGAAAGCTATCAAAGAAGATCCTAATTGTTGCATCATCAGTGGGTGGTTCTTATCTCAGCTGCTTGTATCTGCCCCATGACTTTATCCAAATCAGCTTGGTTGGAAGTTTTCCAAGTGAAATAATAAAGAATTGCAGAATCGAAGCATTCAGCAGTGTGAAAGGCAATACTTTAGTTATCAAAGGGAGATATTTCAAATCTTTTTTTTTTAAACTAAAATGGATGTCTAAGACAGGATTAGACTATAAAATAAAACAGATTCATTTCCTTTTTAGTCAGAGCTACACAGAGATAAGACATTCAATATTATTCAAAATGAAATGACACGTAATATTCTCTTTTACTTGCTCTCTGTGAAGAACCAAATTGTAAAATTTAAGTAATAACCGTGAATCTTTTTTAATGGTATCTGTAACAGTACCAAGGAATTGTACACCCTGCTGTAGCTTAAATAAATTTAGACTCTCTGTAAGGAAATGACTGCTACACACAACAAATAATAGCAGCTAGTCCAAACATGAGCCTTAGGATAACTTCTTTCTTGAAAAAGCAGTTTAAACTGAAATTCCAATTTCACTGCTTATTTTATCAGATAGCTTTTTACTGCAACACTTCAATGCCCAATGGAATACATTTTCACAGTAAAAATTACCAGATTAATCCATTTTTACTACTTACACCTTTCAAGATGCAGATTTTCAAAATAAATGTTACAATAGAATCCATTTACAAACATTAGTGAACTGGTCATTCTGGATGGAGGAAAAGTACACATAAAACCACAATTCTAAATTGCAGCATGGAAGGCCAGTAAAACTTTTTTTAAACTGATTATCAAATGAGATTCTGAAAATTGTGAATTGGCTTTACCTTTTACTTTTACATGCAGTAGTAAAGTGTGTGCCAATGCTATAAGTAATTAATACAAGAGCACAGACTTGGAGAATTTCTTCATGTAAGAAGATCTACACATTTTTCTTTAGTACTTAGCAAACATTCTTCCACAGGTTCATTTTCTCATTCTTATCGACGAACTTCATTTTGCGCAATATATTCTTCTAGCAAAATAAAAAAATACCTTATTTACTGAGTAGAAGGAGCTTTACATTTTTTCTTTCTCCCTTTAAATTATTCTTTGGTTACATCTTCATTATCAAGAGCATCACAGTATGAATTCATCTGTTGAACAAAATATTAGTTCTGAGAATAAGTGGTCACATTTTGTGTTTTGGGGCCCTCCAGACCTGTTGACTGACAACCAATAGTGCTTGGAGTGTGTTAAGGGGAGATTCTGGAGACCATCTTTTGATTTAATTTCATACAGGTTAGATGCAGTCTGGGGGAATGACTGGGGAAATCTATTCCAGAAGCAGACTAGTCTGATCCAAACTAAATTTTGCAGATGTACCCTATAAACATCTCCTTCGATGTACTTTCTGATCACATTTCCTCTCTTAAAAATTCTAGATTAACTCTCCATTTCATTATATTCTTCTCATTATAGGATACAATGGTCCTCTCCATACTTCCTCCACTCCTTCATGGTATGTTTCTCATAGTCCATTCCATTCCAGATTAGGATCTCCCTGCTTTCCTAAGAGAAGGTCCTTTTCTCAATGAGTGTTAAACATTCATTATTTCTGAAAACTACACTGTCCTGAGCAGCTGTTTTCCAAAGGTGAGATCAAGAGCAGTGTAGCAGACTACTATAGTAACTCTCTGTTTTCATATATGAGGTTCTTCAGGGGGGAAAAAATAGAAGTACACCATTTCAAAGAGATTTTGGAGTTGTTCAATTTAATAAAAATGCCATGCCTGCTATAGGATGCTACAGACCTATTAAAAATGCCTACAGAAGAGATAATTCACTATTGAAGTCTGAATAATTTTAAATTTCTACAGATACCTATTATATTTCTAATTAATTTTATAAGATAAATCCTTATTATGAAATTCCACTATGGCCTTTTGTTCTAGGCAATAAAGTATAATGCATAGCTTGTGTAAGTTTTGTGTTTATTGGCTTGAGAGAAACAGAACTGCTTAAAGAATTCTTTATAATGGCTTCTACACCTTTCCTTCCAAAGGGAGGAAAGTCCCAAAGGGCTGCTAAATTATGGTGTGCTGAAAAAAATACATGACATGCATAAATTTTCTAGTTCTCCACCATCTTCTGTTTCAAAACCTTTGCAGGGCCAATCAGATTTGCCCAGTCATTGCCAGTCACAGGTTTTTACCAGTGGCTGACCTGCCTCTGCTTTTGCATCCTTGTCCAGTAAGGTGTTGTGCTTTTAAAGCATACTGAAGCTTTTTGACATTAAATCTTCAATGCATTTGGAAACAAGCCTGTTGGATGTGTTAGAGACCCTACAGAATCTTTAAAGCATAGCAATGCAAAACCATATATTCTAAACTCCTCCCCCCTTAACACAGGCAACATTATTCTATTGATATTGATGCAATGTACATGACAGTGCTGAACATCTGCTCAGATTAACTTACCTAATATCTTTGTGATAGTATGAGAAAAAAAAATGAAGAAAGAGAAAATATAATTAAAATCCACAGCCATGTCTCTCAACATTAGAAAAACATAATGTGAATTATTTTGTCACATAGCTTCTTCCAACAAGAAAGAAGACATAGATGTAAGAATAAGGATATTTTCTGTTAAGAGCATAAACACAGATTCACATTTCCAAAAGTAACATGTGGTGGAGAAAAACATATAAACTTGAAAAAAAAAAATAGCACCTTGTACAAAAAATAAACACTTCAGCACATTTTAGATCATGTGTGTGATAAAGCTGATTTCATAGACAGACAAAGTGTGAAATTCTTGCCATGGTTCTTATTTCTAAATAATTTCAGTAGGTCAGCACTCAGCATGTAGCCTGGAGCAAATCTCTTACTGAAGTGCTTACCATGTTCTATGACTCAGAAAATGTTTGCTCTTGTCCAGCATTTTCCCTGATGAAACTAAAGATTAAGAGTATTATCTGCCTTTCCTTAGATCAGTGTTGCGGTTGTTCAAGCTCTTTGCAGCTCGTGAGCATTTTACTGCCTTTCAAACATTTTTCTTTCATTATTCCACCTTTAATCAGCTTTGTGTTTCCCAGTGTTCCTCCCCCTTCTTTACCCCTTTAAAGAATGACAAAGCTTTGAAAACACCTGAAGACATTCTGAATAGTGTATGCCTCATATTTGCTTTTGCATAACTGCAAAGGATTAAATAACCATCCAAGTGATGACCCCCTTTCTGTAAGAAGAACATATTTGAAGGAATTCCCCTGCAATTATGCTATTTTTTTCATTTTCCTGATTTCTTTCTACATATTTTCTCCTTCTCAGTTAAGGTATGTGTACTTGTAAGAATTAATTTTCATAATGGGCTGCTAGGGCACCAGCAACTGAAGAGAAAATGTAAAACCACTTTCACTTATGAAGGACACAACAAATGTATTGACTCAAGGAGACTTCCTCATTAAGAATAGCAAATGCACAGGACAGTCACATATTTCTCTAGACTGTGCTCCTGGAGACTGAAGATATGGGACCCAACTCCTGCCCATCAGTCTCACAGCTGTGTGAGCAAAAGCTCATAGCTTGACTAATATTCTCTTTTCCTGGAACCAAAGGCAGAGCTAACACCCTGGTACACAGCCACACATTGAGTGGTCCTAACTTCTGACCTGAAACAGACATTCAAAGACATAATTGCAGCAAAATAAGGATGCACAGACTCCAGGTTTAACCAAAGGTGTACTACGCATAGACTTAATCCTATGAGGATGCCGACAATTTTACCCTTGATTCCTTTTGATACATAACCCTCACCATGTCTTATACTGTGTGTCCTGCAGTCTTGGGGAACCAGAACCTCAACTGCTCCAGCCTGTACTCTTCTGTGGATGTCTGATCTATGTTCCAAAATGTCTGGACCAAAGCCAGATCTCTGACAAAACTAACTGTGTCACCTTGCCAGTGTTTATGTAAGGATCATACTCCTGTTTTCATCTGTTTTAGGCATTTCCATAACCTAGATTTTCTACAGGTCTCAAACATATTCAGATGAAACATGCTGTGCTATGCAGTACTTTACACAGTGAGGGTATGATACAAATAACATTTAAAAATATGCTCTTATTTCATTTGGCCATGTTGTTGTCTATATGAATTAGGTTGACTTACGAGACCTAATTGCTCTTATGCGTGGGAGCATATACATACACATTTATAAAATATAAGTAATTAAAACAGTCTTCTCTCTCTTTGTCCTTTCTACCAACATGCTGCCTGTGTGCTCCTGTTTGATCAATGGAATAAATGAAAGTGTTTCTCTGCGTGTCAACTCTCTGCTATTGTACCTGAATCATAATGCAGCTGTGACCTTGCGCCTTGTCTCTACTGTACTAATAGAGACATGTTGCAGGTAAGTCCCAGAGAAAAGAAGTCTAGCACCTTTCTGGAGATAGTTCCTTGTTGTCACATTGCTAGAAATACTGTCTGCAAGAAGAGCTGAGGTCTCCTCAAACTGTCAGCAACCTCCTCAGCTATGGCCAGAATCCAGGTACAGGCACTCTGACATCTCACTTTAACTCAAAACAAAACCAAAAAGTTGCAAAATTTTTGCGAAAAGAGTGTTCAGGACTAAATTCAGGGTCACCAGTTGGGAGGGCTGTCCAGCAGCTGGGAGGAATCTGCAAATCCCAGCCACACACTGGCCACCCACTGCGCTGGTCAAGCAGGGCAGAAGCAGGATTGCTGCTGTCCAGACAAACTGCAATCTCTCAGCAGTGATCATTCGCACTTTTAAACAACCAAAGGGTCTTGACTCAGCCTCAAAATTAAATCTTCTCCTTGGTTAGGCTGTGTGTTTGTTCAACAAGTAATTCTGCATGCTATGAATAGGCTTGGCAAAAATGAGAGGAGAAGAAACCTGCAGCAACCAATACTCCAGTATTTTCAAATTTTTCAAACCTTGTCCCTTTGTATTTCAAATTACTGACTGCAGTCTAAAATGGGTAGTTTCCCTGTGTTTGCTTTTTGCATAGAATCAGTTTAAACAAACTTGATGCACACCATAGCCCCAGTAAATTTGGGTTCTGCAGTGAGGTTCTCATCTATAAGGTTGTGTCAGAGTCTAATTTCTGGTTGAATGATTTATTTCAGCAGTCTCTTAGGTGCCTGTATCAGAGCTAGGAACCAAGAGGTCTTAGTAAATCTTTTGTTAAATATTTTCTTTTTATCAAATACAAATTTCTCTCTCTATATATATACACACTTTTATATATATATGGCTGAATCTGACTGTAATCGGTGAGGTAGGAGACCACTCTACTCTCTTAGTTTCGCATTGTGAAAAGGCATCACCTACTGCCAGTCACTGAAGATATAAAAAACAGCAGCTTTTACAAATGGGATGGTTGGTCAGACGTGCAAAGCCTTTTCTGTTACTTGGCTATACAGGAATAGCCAATCTTTAGCTAAGTTCCTTTATCTTCATTTGCACAAATAGCAGCCATTAAGCAAAGACTGAATTCAATCAGCTTGTCTCCAATGGGAGATAAAGTTGAAACCATCTGCTAGTTCTTAAAAGCAATGAGGCAAATTTTATTACAGAGTGATTTGGTTACTGATGCCCTTGTTTCAGCTGACACATTGAAGTCTTTCTCTTCTAAGTCTTGCCTAAGGTTCAAAATGAGATTGGAATGCCCAATGCACCGTTTGTAAACATCAGAAAGAAGTGCCATGGAACTACTGGAGTAGCTGTTCAAAAGTGGCATACCAGTCTTTTGGGTTGAGATTAACAAGAATGATGGGGTCCCTAGAAGAGTCTTACAATTTTCTTTAGACTTTTTTTGTGCTGTTCTTGTCCCATTTTGTTTGCATGTCCATTTTTCTTGAAATAAATAGTATGGAAAATTAAAAATTACCATGAAAATTGCACATGATCTTCTGGACTCAATGCTATTATGAAAACCACATCATAGCAAATATTCTGTATAACAGTATTTAGACATCTTCATTGCATTCACCATGGCTAACTGTATTTTAAGTAAAGCCACATGTTAATGGTAACTCAAACTTCCCAGATATTGATACTGGCAACAATATGAACATCCTTGCTAACTCTGCATTTTCAAGTAATCCAAAGAGGTTTGGACTACTTACTACAACAGTAAATACATGGGCAGAGACATGTGCTCTCTGAAATCTCATTAAACTCTTCAAATTCCTTTCCAAACCACACCGCAAATGGTTGGCTGAAATTGGTCCTTTAATTAATGTAGCTATACAACACCTATAAGTGTGTATACCATGATAAATATATAAGGTACACAACACTTTCATTACTCTTAGGAAGATCAGGTAATTATCATATTGGAATAATTTTTAAAAAATCACATTTTCATTCACATTCTCATTCTATAGCAGGCTGGAGAGGTTGGAGCTGAACTGGTACAGCTTCATGAATGTCAAGAGGTACACAATTCTTTCTGCTCATAAATAGAAAATAAAAAATTCAGATTATTCTTCACAGCCCAATTGCCCAAGACTGCAAGTTATTAAGCAGTTTGCCAGTTGCTGGATGCATGGACTGGGAAAGACTGGAAGGTTACAACTAGTCGAGCTACTAAAGATAAAGCTTTGGGCAGAGACTCCCTGAGCAAGAATTTAGGACACCTGAGAGAATTAGAAACCTGAACATACTGCAAGGACTTGGGAACTGCAGTCTTGTTCTGTTAAAAAGCTCTGACATAAACTGACCACTGGTGCTTAAGTGGCTTCTGCTTATAACTAGATACTTCTCTTTTCTAGGATTTTTCATCAGTATATAAGGTTAAGCCTAAGATCAAACATTTCATTTGTGTCACCTACTTTTTTCTCCCTGTCAAACTCCTGGGAAAATAAATGCTTTTGTAATAAGCTCACTGAACACAACAGCTGTTCACTCTCTTTTCTGACTGACACGATTTTGTTAGATCATGATCAATTCTTGTTTTTCATGGTGACACTACTGTGGTAGGAAGCAATACTGGCTATTTGGAAATTCTGCTCCAGCAAAAAAATAAATTTAAAAGTCCTGTCTGCTGCCTCTATTGTAGTACTATGACATTCAGATTTATGGGAACTGTCTGAACTTCTCTGACTGTAATTAGATGGAAGCCCTAGACAGTGGTCTCCTCTTGCTTTCTTTTCAATGCATACGTGATATAAGTAATTACTGATTTTGGTCAACTACTCTTGGGAACAGATTTCTAAGTCTGAACTTCATTTAAATTTTACACCATACTATTTTCTTTTTGTCTATCTTCATCAATTCAGAGGTTAAGAAATAATAAAAATCTACTGAGAAAAAAAAAAACACCAAAAAACCATAGTAAACTCAAGAACTTTAAGAGGTGCTTTGATAGCAATGGAAAACAACAAACATTTAATTTGGGTCAAGGAACAATAAGGGAAATACAGCTGTGTTTATTTGACTGATTCAACTCTTCTTGGGATTTTAAATAATGTAGAAATGCCTATAGAAATTTTTAAAAATGAAAAATGCAATTTTATTCACAGGAAAAGAATCTCTTGGGAAAAGGCTTAAGAAATTAGAGGGTGGAGCTTATAAAATTTTAAAAGCACAGGTCCAAAATACACATCTCTTGTAATAAAAAGTAAAATGGCATCTGTTCTATAGATGAAAATATGGATCCATTACACTGTTGGCAAAATGCTGAATGTCTATAAAATATGGGAGGTAGAATACACTTGTAATTTAAATATGGATTAACAAGGGCTCCAAGTTTTGTATTTTTATCGAGCAATTAGATATTTCCAATAATCAAAGCAGATGGCTTACAGCAGTATAGGCAGAAAAAAACATTACTATTTCTCTCAAAAAGACACCCATGACTTTTTTTCTGTTTTCCTTTTTTCCTCTGTTTTTATTTTATGAGGAGGGATAGGAAAAATGAGATACACATGCAATGCAGAGAAAAAAAAAGCTAAGATTACTTTTAATCCGTCAAAACAATGAAGTCAGAGGAACTTAATTTTATGCAGAGCCAAGAATTCAACACATGTGGCCACTAGGAATACATAAAGAGGTGAGTGTATATTTTGAGATTCTGGGTTAGCACATTTTAGAAGGCAAATTAATCACTCTACTCCAAGGGATGAATTAGGTGCTTAATAATCTTGGCGATCTCTGACTACATGGTGCATGTAGGGCACAAAGATACCAATAATGTCTATGGAGCCAGAATTCTCTTCAGGTTTCAAGTTTAAATAAACCATTCTACACAATCATCTGTAGGAAAAGAAGGCTTGAGTTGTTACACTAGCATATCTGGCTGATATTGCAGCAATATCAAATATCTTTCAAGAACTGCTTGTCTGGAATAGCTTTTCCTCCCTCACTAATGGAAAAAAAATCATAGCTGAGCTAAAATACTTCATTGACTTCTGCAATATTTCAATCTCACTGACAAACATTTGTATGCTGTTGTATGTATTCTAACACTGTATGCTGTTGTGCCATAAAGGTTATGGATCATCTGTAAAGATGTGGACTGCAGCAAGGGACTATTGTTTCCCATTCTACATTTGTGGTGTAGTTCCTGTATGTGACTGGATTTTAACTTCGTATTTTTCCACACCTAAGGATCTCCACATATTGTGGGTTAATTTTAACCAGTGCCTCCTATATATACTTTTAATGATTTCAGATATTTCTTAACAGGCACATTTAGTTACAAAAATTTTGTGTTTTGAAAGGGAATTACGACAGAAACTGACTTGCCATAGATTCATATGACTAAACAGCATCTCAAAAAAATCAACTAATCTTTTCTGATACAAAAATGTAGAATTAGTTATGTATGTCTCATTAAAGTAAAATCTTTGCATAAGCCATCCCAAAGAAATTTCTTAAACTGTTACAGTAATTTCTTTTTATCTTTCTTAATCATAAAAATCAAAAAAACAGGAGATGGTACTATTACCATTCAGAATGAAACCTTGGTCTAAATTTCTGAGACAACAATAGCCTAATTCACTCTACAGGAAAGAAAATCTTTCCCCTTGCTGCCAAAACACTGCCACAAAGTCACTTTGCAGAAACTTTTGGATTAGCTTAAGGAAATATACCTTACATGCAAATGAAGCCTCAAAGACAAGATCAGGTGAGTTGAGCAATATATTTTGAAGCTGTAGATCTTCTGCTTTTGATGGAATGATGCACCATTCAAGCCCTATTTTAACTACCTCTCCAAGAAGATGATACCAGTTTCTTCATTGAAGGAGTAAGATTTCTCTTCTGAAAAGCTGGACTTTTAAGATGTGACATGGTAGGAGCTACATGAGATAGAGTAATTCTTAAAATTAATCCTTAGCATCTGTATAAGAAAATCATTATTCAATCCACTGTTCATTAAAGTGTGCTAATGATATATACAAAGAAATGCTAAAATAGTTGTTTCCATATATTTAACTCCTGAGTAGCTAAAATTCACAAATTAATTTTTCTGAAATGGCAATATTTTTTCTATAGTACACATTACTTCAACCACCTATTCAATCAGAGCAACTTCAGGTGAGATTCTTTACAAAACTAAATCCAACCCAGTCACTTGGGCTTTTTCTAAAGACAGTGAACCAAGAGATACCTCCCTTGGTAACCAAGGAAATCCATCTCATTCTGAATCAGTCATCTAAGATTCCTCCTCAGAGTGGTTTGTTTGTTCTACTTCCCTCCAAGCAAGATTTAGAGAGCCCACCATGATTTATTTACATTTAAACACAGATCCAGATACCTAAAGTGCTAGCAGAAGCCACCTAAGTGTCTGAATAGGTAACTTAGAAACTGTCTCTGCAGCTGACCAACATCTTCTTAGCAGAACAGTTGAGTGTAGTTCCAGGACTCATTTTTTGAGTCAGACAGGCCGCAAAACTCACTGCAGAGGCTTAATCATCAGGAGTTGATGGATATATCCTGTAACACATCATAAAGCAAACAAGTCCATCAACACTGACTCAGCTCAGTCTGTGCCTAACCTCATAACCCCCCTACATACAAACCCTTCAGCTTTTACTTGGGTGCACGCACTGTGAAAAGAATGAGAAATATCCTGGTGCAGATTTTGTAGATTTTTTTTTTGTAAGGTTTTACCTTCTCTGAAATGATATAGTTGCTGTCACAGTAAAATCAAATTGCTGTTGACATGGTCCACAGTTTATCATTTCTGTAGTGAATGGCCTGTTGGATTTTAACACCCATTGAAGCTCCTCCTGTTGAAATGCAGGCATTTTTATTGCACAACAGCATGTGAAGGGTAATAGAAAAAGGAATTTTTTTTCTTAATGTCAAACAAAGTCATTTGGCTATCAGAAATACCAAATAGCAGAAAGCTAGCTACTGTGTTATTACAGTATATGCTATCTGCGTGTTTTAATATGGAACTGTAATGCTAACACAGACGTAATTTCTAGTGTCTCTAGCATTTCCTTCATCGTACAAAGAATTGTAATTAAATTATGCTTAAGTAGTTTGATTTATGAGAATCTATGTATGAGTGTACTCCCCAGAAAATTTACAAAATTAATTATTACAGAAAAATAATTTACAAAAGAGAGTGATATAATTCTCATCTTTTGTTGTTTATCAGTATATGAAATAAATGAGATTAAAAAAAACATTTTATAAGGTCGATCCCTCTAAAAACATACTATTCAACACAAGAGGGGAAAAACTGTACAAGACACACATCATCTAGATTAACTAATTTGATCAATAGAAAAAAAGGAATTCTTGTTAAGTATAAAGTGTATACCAGTCAATTGTTTGAAAATCCTTTTTATTTATGTTAACTATTATTTCAATTTAGTGCATCAGGGCCTGATTCTCACAGGAGCTTAAATTTGCAAGCACTGCCCAGAATGCAGCACTGTGACTGAAGTCTGGTATGCATGTTTTCACAGCATCACAGCCTCATGAGAATCACTTCTGTCAGAAACTAATTCAAAAAGCTTATGCACTAAATGCTTGAGGATTCCTCATTTACCTGTTGCCGAACTTTTGAGAACAAACAAGTTACAATGCGTATCAGGATAAAAAAAAAAAAAAAAAAGATGCTGGAATGAAAACCACTGGAATGACTGTCTTCACTGAAAAACAAAACAATAAGTGTTTTGGAAGTTTCTTGTCCCCAAACAGCACCAGTGAAATTAATCAATCCTCCCAAGAAAAGATCTGCCCTCCCAGGAATCTTTGTATTACTGCAAAGGCTCTGTGTGCCTTTTCAAGTGTGCAGTGAACAGATGGAGGTTGTTACAAGCTTTTCAAACCAGTGTTTACTGCAAACCTTCAGGCAATCTGTCATGGTTTTTTGTATTCCCAGGGACTTTTTAAGTTCTTGAAAAGGGACTAAAATCATAAATGTTCCTTACTAATTCACTTCTGCTTAATTTACAAGCAAACATTTATATGCAGTATCAAAAACATGTATAAAAGGTGAAGGCAATTATATGAACCTCTCAAAAATATCAAATGACTTTCGAAGATGGAGCTCTATTCATTGCTGTGTCCAGAGAAAGCAGACTTTGTTGAAATGACAGGATCCTTTCCTAGACAACAAGCCATATTTTTTCTTCCTGTTATTGACAAGATTTGTTGACTGTAGCTGTAGAATAATATGCAAAACTACAAGCTTTGTCCTCTGCTGTTCAGTCAACAAGAGTGTTCTCTGAACCAGATGAGACTTAGAGTAGTTTCTAATTGTCCAAGCTAAGGAGCAAAAATAGTTGCACCCTTATTACCAAGATTCTAATTTTTTTGAGAATTTTTTTCTCAACCTTTACCTAAGCATTCCTGCAGGGTTACGATGTAGCTCTTTATTTACATATCAATGCAATTTTTCCCCTAACATATTTCATACTGACAAATAAGGAAGAAATTAAATATCTCTCTCAGAGGCATTTGTGGAAGTGTATACTTTTTAAGCCTTTGTTATTTCCTACAGGTAATACATGCTGCCTTATTTTTATAATAAGATATACACTTTTTCTAAAAGCTTCAGAAATTACACAGTTTGAAATTTTTAACTTTATGAAAGTCAGATAATGAGACAAAAAATAGAAAAGTATGGTGTGACCACTAATGAATTTTTCTTCCAAACTTCATAAAAAAGAACAAAAATAACTTAAATTTCTCTTCAGATGACGGCTGAAGAGTTCTCAGATTCTATTTCTCCCAGTAATTTCACTAATGAGTCACTACATCTGTCAGCAGAAAGTGCCAGTTGTGAATTGCTGACAGGCAACAACCACAATTCAAGAGGATTCTTTCACAGGGTTTTCTACTCCTAATAATATCATCATTGACGCCTCTGGTACTTGAAACAATAAAAGGTCATCAGATGAATATTTTTATTTGTCTAAACCAGCAACAGCAACCATCTAATGCCTAAAGGTACCCTGACAGATCATTTAAAAAATCACAGTTGGTAGACGATAATCTATGAAAGCAAAAAAATGCCCACATCACAACTGAAGTCTCCAAATTACAGAATAGTTTGACCAATGGAAGCAAAAGCTACCAATCTTGGAACTCAGAATAATATATTATTTTAATCTGCATCATATACAGTAAGAAAAATTCTTCTATGCTTAAGGCCTTTGCTGTAGGTTACATAGTGTTTCACAGATCGGAGATCCTGGGATTTCTTTATTCATATTTATATGATAATTTTAAAAAACCCTCAGACTCTTGCTCTTTTTCATCACACTCCATCTTATGCCCAAGGACAAACCAATCTGGTTTGTGAAGCTGCAAAACACAAATAGAGCCAGCTCACACACTGAGCAGGTGATGAAAGTCAAACTTCCTCATCAATTATTTCTCATGCTCATGGGGATACAGAGGGTTTTGTTGCTAGTGACAGAATGTTGTCCGGGCAAATCTGTCCTACTGGCCCAAGAGCAAACTTCCTATAAGAGCCAAGCTACCAAAACCATAAGGAAACAGTATGTGTGGTCTTGACTGTCTTTCAATTCACCAGTTCCAAAAGACTAAGTGATTCACTACCCAAAATCTTTGCCCTTTCCCTGGTAATCTTATAAAAAAGATGCAACTCAGTCTCACTGATTCACTCTGGGAAACATCTAACAGAGCACTTGTCCTGAGACTGAACATCCACGGGGTGATGAGTAGTGATAACCCTCCAGCAAGGCCAACAGAGCTCACTTCAGAGATTTTGCTTTCCAGTCAGAAAAAAAACTAAAATCACTAAAAATGCATTAAGATATATGATAAATTACTAGAATTCCTATATTAATGTATAGCTTTTACAGGTCGAGGAGCAATAATCCAACTAGCACATACAAGCCAGGAAAAACTTGGCAAGCTGGGAATATTTTTGTTGGCATTGCACAGTAAAAGGGGCTTTAAACTTCAATGAAACCACATTGTTACCCAAAGCATGTGAACATATTCAGAAACCATTTCAAAAGTCAGCCATCTGTAGATTTTGAAGCGATGGGAATGCTACAGGCAGCTGAGCATTTCTATTGCTTGATAAAGAGCAGCATGATAAATCTCAAATGGCCCCTTGTTTTCCAAATGGTGAAAGGAGCATGGTTAGGCCTATCAAATGCCTCATGACCCATAAGGTTCTTGCAGCCATTTGCTCAGCAAAAAGGGTCTTCCCTGAACCTTAGGGGCTGAGGTCCACACCATGACTGGGTACCTGGCCAAATAAAACATTATCATCACAGTGTCTACCTGAAAAGGTCCCACTCCAGTGTCAGTAGGTTGGTAACACTGCAGGAGAGAGGCTGCAGGAGGTCACTTGTGCCAGCAGCAGCAGCAGCAGCAAAGCATTCCTGTGCATGCAGGCACTCAGGACAGCAGATGAAAAATGTACTGCATGCAGAGGGTTGTTAGCCTAGACATCTTGGAGAATAAATAGGCATCACATACATCCATACACATTATTGCATGCATATTCATAATTCATAGAGCAACAGATATATTAGGGATTGGGACAATTTGTTCATCTGAGTTGCTTGTTTATTATACAATCTTTCTGTGGTGTTTAGCACACAATGCTCTAGTCAGGAAGAATCTGCTTATCCACTCCTCAGACCATCAATAAAGAGGAGTGTTGTGAAAAACATTTATGAGGTAGGCATTGACAAAAATAAAGGGATACAATAAGGACATGGTCTGATATATATTTTAACATATTAATAAAAAAGCACCTGCTACTGGCCGTCTATTAATGACCCAATAAAGAAAAAAAGTCAGTGTATCGCATGATGACGGTCTTATGTTCTTTAATTATTCCACAGATTAACATTTATTTTCAAGTACCAAGATATGGCTCAAGGGAAGAAAGTGCCCAGATAAAGGTCCACAGAGAGGTTATGTAAAACTTTTACTAGTAGCTGTTTAGAAATATCAGTACCCTAGTCCTGCAAAAAAAGTCCCCATCAAACACTAGTAGAAACATTTGCATTGGTCCAACTTTGAAACTGTCTATTAAAAACAGCAACAAAAAGAAAAGAGGCCTATTTCTGCCTGGAGAAAAGAAACATGGGAATAAAACATCAGCTCTGATACATAAGCCACCCATGTACACAATTTTTACAAAGTTCATTTCCAGGAAGGAATAAATCTCTTCTATTATCACTATTTCTAAAAAATTTCTCAAAAAAAATCCACAGTCCTCAGGGGAAAAAAAATATAATGAGGCATTTAAGATTTTAACACTAGTACAGTCATACTGAGTCATTTTACGCACAACACATGTTTGCATCCTCTGTCAGATAGGATGTGAATTCCCTTTAGGGAGACTTCTTAAGTTCTTAAGTATTTAGTCTTTTATATATTCCTCTTCTCTGTTCTCATTCAGTTCCCCCATAGCTGGAATCTCTTGAGTAATTTGTTATTTATCAGAATAAATATTTTTTTCTCTTTGATGAAGCTTTATATATTTACTCTATTGCTTTATAGTAAAACATATGCACAATCTTTTTCTTTGCAAGGTGATTTCAAGCACTACAGTTAAGGTCAGAATGTAAATAAAGAAATTGATTAAGTGTCAGTTTACCTAGATTAGCTACATCTTAAGAGATTGCAAAATGTTTTTATGCATTCTAAAAATAAATAAAAAGTAATACCTCTGATAGAGAGGGAAGAAAATCTACAGTATATAAGGATTATACTGAAATCCTGATTTGATTTATAATTATAAAGAAAGTAAAATGGATGTTTAGAAAAGCTCAGGAGCTGGCTACTAGAAAAAAAAAAAAACAATTGCAAAATTAGAAAATTAAAACTATTCAGTTTTGGCTTTGGCATGAGATAATTCTCCTTGTGATAAAGCCATCTTTCCTTTAGAACATTATTCTCACAAAACAAAATGGGGCTCTATAGCACAGCAAAATCAAATACTAGAGAATATAATTGGTGATGTAGGGTAATAAGTCAGGTTCTTTTGCGTGCAAAACTCAAGAAGTCCAATTTGGATCACATCTCTGTTTTAACAGTACATTTCATACAGGATAGAAGAAAGATAATTCACCTTGTGCATTTCTTTCTATGTTGAAAGAATAGATCCATTAGAAACCCATTTTAAGTTCCATCTTGAGGGAAGAGAGAGGTGATTCACTGACAGTTAGAAAATCTGTTTTCAAAGTGACACAGGTCATGAGAAACACGCAAAGCACACCTGACTAGTTTTCAGAACTAGACTCTCTTTTGATGTAATTTCACCCAAAGCCACAAAAACTATGCAGATTTTTAGAAAAAATATCTTCCAGAGTTCCTACCAGACACTGTTTAGAAGTAATGAGAGAGTTAACCATAGCCAGACCACTAGGCAACAGAACTCTATTTATTCACAAATGCTGGTACAACAGGAAGAAGACCTGGAAGGCAACATGATGGATTGTCTATTCCATGCCCATCAACATACTCAGAAAAACAAAGAAAATTAATTGACGCATGCATATTATTAATGCTGTTTGTCTAAGATTTTTAGGAGGGCCTGGGAGACAGAGCTCAGCTGATCACACATGCAGGAAGACAAATTGAGCCCACTTTTAATTAGTGGAAATATTGGAACAATAACAGCAGATTCCCTATTTCCCTGGCAAGAACACTTGAATTCATGCAGTAACCTTCAGAACAAGGCTCTATGTGACATAGGGTATTCCAAAATCATAGAAATCAAACAAATACCTTTATTTCACAAAATTAAGCACAAATACTCAATGGTAACATGACAGGATGAGTCAATCAGTTTTGCAGTGCTAATCCAAGCAACCAAAACTCTTCCAGGGTGAAATCACTGAAAGTAAAACTACTAAGTTCCATCTCTCCTTAGTTGTTTACAACAGATAAAATTATGAGCATCTAAATAATTACACATCTTTCTCTTACATATGTTTAGAATAGATATTGGCTCTGCCTCATATGTGAGATAACAAAGAAGGCCCTATGAATATTATTAATGTGTCCTCGTAAATTTTTTTGTTCTTCTTCTTTAAAGGATGGACAAGAAAAAAAAGAGAAACTTGTCAACACTCACAACAGCTTGTCATCTTTTTTACACAAAAATATTTGTAGTTAAACAAAATCAGAAAAGACAATCAGATATTAGTACTAACAAATACACGACAGAAAAATGTGCCACATGACCTTATAAGAAGGAAAGTGCTGAAAAATGGATAGTTTAGCAGGAAGTTTAGAATTTAATCCCTGAATGTGCAACTTATCTGCCCATGTAGTTCCTAAGAAGATATTCCCACTGGGACTTGTTAAACAGGTTAAAATTATTTGTATAAATTATGGTGGCAAAGTCAGGTTCTTAGGGAGCAATACAATATGGATTGCTGTTAATACTTTGAGCTTTTGAGATGATGAAAGGGAAAAAATACTACCTGCCAAATAAAGGCATAAATAAATATCTAAAAAAGGAACATATTCCTGAATCCTGAATCAGGGACTTTCAGCTGCTGCACGTAAAAGAAGCAGCTAGGAGCCACCTTAACCCAACACAAGGAGGAATAGATAGTGATTCCATGGCAGTATCCCATTTGGAGTTTACACCAAAGATGCACCTCAAAGTTTTCCAGGAGCAAACTTTGCCCATCCACTCCTTGACTCACACATCCTGAGGGCAGCTCTCACCAGCGTGCCACACATGCCTGCTCCCTCTGGGAACTGCTTCACTTTCCCAGCAGAGCTGACTAAGCACAGGGGACTCACTTCTCTCAGCCCACATGTGGCCCCCACCCCCTGCCCTCCCACATATGCTGACCCTGCCATGAGCCAGCTGAGATCCCAAACAACAGGGAGGAATTTGCTTTGAGCTGTTTGTTTGGAGTGTTGTTTTTCTTGCTGGATTAGCTCCCAGAACCAGTCATTTGGATTTCACAAGTGCTAAGGCAGGGAAAAAACAACAAATTCATTAGTTCAGCAGTAGGTTTAGTCAGGCTGAACAGTAACAAGCAACCTGATCCTTCATCATGGGATTCAATTCATTGCAAGGGTTTGTTGTAAACCAGATCAGTAAAAAAAAAAAAAAAAAAAAAAAAAAAAACCAGGACTAAAAACAGAAGAGGGTATGAGCTCTAGATAATATGACTCATACTTTTCCAAGAAAAAACTGTAAAAACAGTTACACTGACACAACAAAGGAGACAGTGATTTATGAGGGGCAGAAGAGATGAAAGCAGCTGAAAACAGAAAGGACTATGACCTTCCAAAATCAGACCTGTCATCAGAAAAAACCATAATATGAAGCCTCAATTAAACATTTGTTCAAGTGTTATCTTTCAATTATTTACTATGAAAATACCATTTATATACCAGTTTCTTTTTTACCAGGAGATTTGCTCCATGTTCATGCATGCCCTACACATCTCAAGTGAAACACTGAGGATTTCCAGTGAAAACCTGTATACACATAGCCAGCCTGACTGCCTTTTATCTCCTAGGCTGTTGAAAATGCTTTTCTGTATTTTTCTCTCCTTCCCCTTGTGCCCAAGGTGCTGAGAGCTAATAGCTTGCTGTCACTGCCAGTGCTTTGTGGAAGGGAATGGCTCTGAGCTGATCAGTTAATAGCTGAAAGTGAACAATGGCAAAAAAATCTCTACAGTCATAGCACATATCCATCTGCTCTCATCACCCTGGATGGAACTCAGAATTGCAGCTTCTACTTCACCCTAAAGTTTAAACTAATATCAAAACCAGGGGATTTTAGGATAAATAGCAAACCCACAGAGAATCATAAATAACACCATGAATATATGGCTTCTGAATGTGCATGGTACCTGTATCTGATTTCTGTATTGCTCTGAGACCTGGTAACAAGCTATATTTCCACTACCCACTGACTCTACTCCAAATCGCAGCATTTCCTTGGAGAAGAACCAAGACCTGAGCTTCTTTATCACACACATGCATCTTCAAATCCAGCATAGCAAATCAACTCCTATCCTAGAGATAAACATCATGGAAATGTATCTGAATACGCCAGTTGATTTAACATATTCTCATTCTTAGGCTGATGCAGGCTGCTGCTGAATTTTCTTTGGTTCTCTGCTGCTGTCCTAGAATTTCTCAACCCCACCTGACTCCCACCTCACAAGCCGTGAAATCATTTTCAAGCAATGAAAAAGGCATAAAGTGTCTGCAGAATTATACAGTATTATTATCAAGTAGTTGAAAATTAATGTACCCTTAGCTGTGAGAAAGACAATGAGTCATAACACCTTGCCTACTGTTTAAGACTGAAAATAATAAAGAGTATCTGGCAAGTCATATTCATAACCTATGAATTTGTTAGGTATTCTCCAGGGACTTGTCCTTGTCCCCCAGCTCAAGCAAACCTTTTCTGTGCCATTTTGCGTATGTGAGTTTCTTTGTAAGCTAAAAAATATATATATATATATATATATATAAATTAATAATTTTGAAAAAAATAAAATACTAGTTTTTGAGGGTTTTTTTAGGGCAGTGTTATGAGTCTAACACTTAACATTCTAACATTTTTTAAACCATGCAGGTTATGTAAATATGCAATGGTTCATATGTCACATGCATGTCCCCTTATAAAACGTCAGATACTTAATATTCCGAAGCTTTGAAATCAATAACGGCAATTAAACACATTGAAATGAGCTGCTGCCCTTTGGTAACTTATACCTTCTGTAAGCAGGTACTTCACACTTTCCAGCAAAGCCAAATGCTGCACTACTGACACTGGGTTAGAGTCTGTCTATGAACACATAACTAAATGTCATGTCATTAGCAGAGCTGTGTTTCAGGAGGACTTTATGTGCATTTAACTACTTTCTTTGAATCCACTAATTTAGAGCTATGTTTGTTCCAGATGGAAACATTTAATCTAATCTATGCCTCATTTTCTATACTGCTCATGACAAGGCTTTCAAGACACTTAAGAGAGAGAAGGAGGGGAAAATGATCTGTGAGATGTGAATGATTAAAGGCTCTGCAACTCCAGAAGGAGCAGAGGGATGTTTGGCATGCAACTTACACTTTTTTTTTTACCAAGCAAACAGGAGAAATAAACTCCTTTCTGTCACACTACTCTGCATCCAGCAGCATTCATACGGAAGCCTTGTGAACAGTGGCAGCAGGGACAGACTCAACATCTGGTGCCCTGTTTTTGCAAGTCTCAACTGTTTTGCTCTGTGTTCCACCAGCGAGATGAGGGCATAGAGACTGAAAAACCAGACTCCCTGAAACTCTCCCATTTGTTGAACCAAGATATTGGTCTAAATCCAGGTGAGACTGCAGCTTTCTTCATTGGTACCTTCTTCTGTTGAAGTGCCAGTATGCTAAATATTGTAAATCCCATTTTGAGGCTTCCAGATCTTCTTAGGTGTTACAGAGATTCATAGACATCTATGTCAGGTGTGCAACCCAGGACCCAAATTCCCAGGCCAGGGCTAGGTGCATCAATGCTGAGTTTCCTTGTGTTCAGCCTCTAGGGCACCTTTCTCATCAAAGGATAATGCAGCCTTTTAAACATTAATCTTCTCAAAGCACAGATTTAAGTGGTTTAATCACTAACATAACATATTACACCACACACAAGTCACACACAGGCAAATCCATAATTTAAACTACCAGGATTCTGTATGGAAGGTTACATCAATAGTTAAGAACTGAGGATTAAATCAGTTGTTCACTTTTACTTTGGACAGCTTCAGTTTCCACATCTGTGAGAGGACAGATGTTAGAAAGGGCACAGAGGAATGCCTGAGAAGAGGAACCAGATGTTTTGTGCAGAAGGGTTAAATAGGTTAGAGTTGGAAGAGGGATGTCTGAGGACAGAGGAGGGAAAGATTTACAAAATCCTGAAGAGGGCAGACAAAATGGATAAAGAGCTGTTCTTCCCCAGATGTTGATACTTAGGGAACTCCTATAAATGGCCACTTAGAGATGCAGGGCACCTTACCCAAACAGTCAGTACCTCAAGTCTAAAAGCTGATGCTTTCAGAGAGAAAAGCTGGGATCAGAGGTAAATAGAATCTCTGAAATAACTGGCCAAATTCAGTCAGATACCCAAGATACTATTTTTACTTTAAAATCCAGTGGAACTGCATAGGTATCTTGCTTACCAAAAGAAATATTGTATTTTGATAACTAAGACATAAGGCATGTAAGCACCACCCAAAATAAAGGTCATCTGATGCTGCTAGGAAGTAACTTCTTGGTGGCTGTGAAAGAGTAAAAAAATGAGCTAAGAAAGGGCAAAAAACCCCCAGCCCTACTAGCTGGTTATAGCTCCTCATTTTTAAGCAGTCAGTGGCATTTCTGCTCTTTCATTTTCCAGTGGTTTTCACTTTGATCCTAACAAAGATAATCATCAGTACCATAACCTGACAGGTCATGTGTTAAGCTGTGCATGTAGTTTTTCTCTCCCCTCTTAGCCAAATCCTGCAGAGGCCAATTATATTGTCTATACCAGCATCAAACACAACAGGACCTATCATTTGGTGTGCTAGTGATTATAAACACCAAACTACACTCTTAATAAGGATTGTGCTGCGAAGTTGTGTTTCCACTTTACTTGAGCCGCTTTTGAGTAGAAACACATTTTAACTTACAATGTAGATACTTTCTCAGGAGTATTATTTCTGACTACAGGAAGACACCTGTGTTGTGCTTCCTTCTCTAATTACAAAGGTCAAATAATTCACCAAATATAAGTTTTTCAGTTCTTGTCATTTTTCGACATCATGATTAAGTATGATCTATGTTTCATTTATTAAATCCATTCTATAAATAATAAATATAGCACTTTGTCAATACTTGATAAAGCTGCTAAGAATTTCTGTTTGAAAAAATTAAAAACAGAGAACTCTGCTCTCAGGCAAAATATATTGACTTTCCATTGACGTTTGAAAACTTTATATTCACCTGTTTCACAACTGCATTTCAGGCAATTTCAATGTTAAAAAGAACTCCATTTTTGAGCGAATACAGAGGCGTTGCAAGAACAGAGAGCAGGAAATTGAATGCTTCAGTGAAGAACAATTAAGGTTAAAGAGACATTCTTGATAGTATATCAGGGTAGTGATAGATGAGCAGCCTTATATTTTTTACACATGGCATTTCTTTTCATAGTAAGAGAGTTCTAGAAATTAAAGCAATGTTTTAAAATGAAGCCACTTGACTTTTGTAATACTGGTTATTGTTAGCTTCCCATATAAAATGCCCATGACATTTTAAAAATTAGACTGAAGGTTAAAGTCCTTCACTTAGAAAGAAGGAGCTTTTATAAGAACATTTTAAATACTGGTTGAAGAAAATTGTTTTTGAAAACCTTTGTTTATCCAAACTTCTCTACTTGGCTCAGTACTCAAAAACCATGTATATCAAAGTTAGTTTGATGCAGCCATGTACATTTATGTAACTGTGGGCAAGGACTTTGGAAACCATCTCTAGGAAGGGTAATCGAAGGAGTCTGGGCACCAAGATCTTCACACAAAAGTCCATGTGTTCTGTGATATCCTCAGCTGAATAGAGACTTAACATCTGTGTAAAGTTAAAGACACAACCAGGGATCTGGGTAAAATCTGGAATTCAGGCAATTCCATGGCCAGGAAGGAAGGAAGAACAAGCTATGTGGTTCTAAACTCCTACCTGAATATGAAAATCATAAAATAACAGAATCATAGAATACCAGGTTGGAAGGGAACTTAATGAGCATATGGTACAACTTTTCTTGTCAAAAGCACAGTCTAGACAAGGTGGCCAAGCATCCTGTCCAGGTGAAACTTAAATGTGTCCAGTGTTGGGGAATCTACCTATTTCCTGAGGAGATTTTTCCAACTGATTTGTTCTCATTGTGAAAAATCTTCATGTGTCTATTTGGAATCTCCCCAGGACTAACTTGTACCTGTTACCCCTCATCATTTACATATCACTCCTCATGAAAAGGGAGTTTTCATCTTATTTATAAAGCAGAAGATGTCTTCCAGCCTATAAAATGAACATCATAAAATTTATTTCATATTTGGGAGTACAGACAAGGGGCTGAGAGACCTAGGAACATGGCAATATTTGAAGGCTTCAACACTGTTGGCTGAAGAAAGTGCAAGTGCTAAGATCAGTGGGCAAATTCACCCTTGTAGAAATGTGGATTAATTTGCTAAAATTTTAAGACCAGCCTAGAAAAGGAGACTTTATGTGAGTGCTCTTTCTTCCCCTTGTCCAAGAGCAAAATAACAACAGTTAATGTAACCCTGTGCTAAAAACATACAAGAAATGGTAGAAGAATTTTAATAACTTTAACCAACCTCGTAGGAACAGACTTTCCTATGGAAGGATGCAGTGAGACCTGCTTTCTGCTTTTGTCTTTATTCATGTCCTTTAAAAACAAAAGATAATTAAATACTGAACACAAAGTGCAAGAGAATGAAACATCTACCAAGTGAGATAGAAGATTTATTACAAGTACTTACAGAGAGATAGGACTTTGATTACAAGAATCCTTGAGAACCCTTGCAGAGTGAAAGGGCAGGATGTTAAGCCATAAATCCCAAATTGCTATTATATTCCAGTAAAAAAAAAAAAACCTTGATAACATAGTTTGACCAAACTAAGGCTTTGTGGCCTTTGTAAGGGCAAACATCCCAACCAAGGATTGTCCACAAGCACATTTCCAATTTCTTTATGAAGGTCGTCATGATGAGAGAAAAGGAATTTTCTCTTTATATAAAAAGAAGTTGCTCCCAAGCACAGTCACTCAGGAGCCCATTTCACCCTGTACAGGTTGCTCTGGAAGATGAAAGTGCACTCACACCAGGTGTTCAGTGTTTGTAGTCCCAGGGCAAGGGTTTGTTTGTACGTTGTGTCCCACAGAGGCACCCGTTCACTATACATAGCCTGTCATTGAAACTGCCTGCACAGATGCTGTAGGTTTGCAGACTGCCAGGCAGGCACGTGCACAACTGTCCCCAGCACTGTCACACCCATTGCTTTAGGACAGACACACACCGCCAGCTCCTTTAGAACACAGGCTCAGCCGTGTCATGAAAGGAGAGCTGTGGCAGACAGCTCTCAGGGACTTCCATCTGGGTCTCATTGCTGCATTGCATTGCACTCTGTTGCAGGATTGCTGGGTCTCCAAACACTTTTCGTTCCAGTTCCTTCTTTTTTTGTTCCTAATTTCTTCGCTAAGGCATAGCCTTTCTTCCTTCCTCCTTTCCCTCAGCTGTTTTCCCTTTGATATGCCTTTGACATCTACCTTTCTTCACCATAGGAGAGTTTCTCAGAAAGATCTGGGTCTGATTATACAGGACTTAGATCTCCCCTTGCTCCCACCAGCTCTTAAAAAGATAGGTGGCTAATTGGAGCCAGCTGCTTGGCAGGTTTTCCACCTATGTGGTAGTTCAGTCTGTCACAATGAGATGACAGTGGGAATAGACCATAAAAATCCTTGGAAGTGAAGACAAGCGGCTCACATTTGATATATAGAGGAGAAAGCATGTGGAGGGAATCAAAGACAGGGGCTGCATGCTCAACAGACCCAGAGAGAGATCTTTAATGTAGTGCTGTGGCAAGACAGCTTGTGTTGAGGGAAGGGGTGGCTGCAGCGAGGAGGTGGGAGGTGATCAGAGCCTTGTGATGTGGTTTAGTGCTGGAAATGAATAAGAAAACCCAAAGCTGAGAAACATATTTAGGAAGGATCAGCAAAATTTAGGGAGTGTTGATGTAAAGACCAAAAAAAAGAGGATTAAGTCTTATGCATTTGCCGTATATGACTAAAAATTTAACAGGAACAATGAAAATACTGCAAATACACAGACAGATGTGAACATAAAGACTCCACCGTTTTCCCACCTTTTAAACTCCCTCACCTCAATTTAGTCTCTGCTTGTAAATTCTATACTCTGTGGTTAAGAATCAGGATCAAAATGAGAAATATGCTCATTATTTATTCTAGATATAAAAATCTTCTTAACAATGTGGCTTCAACTGTGTTTCTTTAGAGTCTCAATAATAAATACTAGATATGAAAATGTACACAGTCTATCATCTTTAATCTTTTCTTATACAAGAAGTATGCTTTAACATATTAGAGGAGCAACACAACATACCATAAAAAAGATTTAATTTCATAACTGTGGTATGAAATTACGTCTGCTTCTTGTCAATCCATCATTATAATAATACAGCTTGAAGATGAAATATAAGTTGAAAGAAAGAAAAAAGTGGAAATTAAAATAAGAAAGAGAAGAATGCAAAAAGGGGAAAGAAAAAGGGAAAAAGGGAAACCACTTCCCAATCAGCTACAGGTGGCAGACCTTACATGCTCAGATGCTACTGTGTTTTATGTATTAGTGTAGCCCACACAGAAATTTCAGGAAAATTATACACTCTGCTACCTAATAATTTTTTTTTCCAGAGTTCGATGTAGCTTAATCTAATTACGGACTGCTGAATTCAAGTATCAGCTTTTATGCATCCTGCTTATTGTACACTGGCCAATTATGTCTAATAAAGACAGACAGGTGAAGTTCAAAGGAATAATTCGGAGAGTTAAAAAGGAATCACCCAAATTAGCAAAACTGTATCGCCAAATCATGATTCAAAGAAGTCAAAGGGAGCTTTGTTTAAAAAAGGCAGTGCATTTACAATTGGGCAAATGAGGGTTTTCTAAACATGGGTAGAAATCAGTAAGGAGTTTATTTAAATCCTAGTTTCAGTTAAATCAAAAGAATTTTTTACTTTTCCCCTTGTAAGCTCAGGTTGCTAACAGTCTGGTTTTTTTTCTTCCTTGAATATATCTGAAATGCTTAATGCACCATGTAACTTTGCATCTTGTCTGGAAGAACACATCCATAGTGCATGTAAATACACTCATGTTTGCTGAAGCCACTTGCCCTGGTGCCTCTGAGCCTTTTTTACAGCTAAAGTGAGCTGGATTTAGGCAGGGTCAACGGCATCCCTCTGTTGGATCCCCTCAAGATCAGGTGGGTTTTGTTGCAGAACGGACGTCTCTCCACAGTGAGATAGAAAACCAGAATGCTTTTGATGCTTATTGAGGTTTCTGTGGCATTTCTCTTAAGATTAGTATTGCTAGCTTCAGCATCAATTCTTATGACCTGACTCATTTTCCAATGAAGCAAAACGGTTTTTTAGTGTTTCCTTTCACTCACTTCATGTTGCATATTGCTGGGCAAGTAGCTTCACACCACTAAGCAACTACTGAATTCATCTTATGGAGCTGCATGTCAGTGCCAATAGAAGTCAATTTACATATTCCTTACTTCTGGCAGAGTTTCCCTCTTCAGAGGCTTAATAAAGGTATATAATTTTTTAATGGTTTGGGAAGGATGATAGGTGTAGAAAGAGCATTGGATCCTACTGAAAGTCAACAAGGCTGAAGTTTCCACTTTGGGCCTAATTTAGATGCTTTCAAGTGTACTGGCAAACTAATAGTATGAAATGAAAGCTATGTCTATACTAAACAACTAGTATTGTACAATAGAGCAGAAGCAGAACTGCAACATGGAAGGAAATGGTGTTGAGGACCCTACATCTTCACTGGGTAAGAGGTCAGGAGTGTAAGTTTACAGGAGATGTACCCCAGTTCCTTGGGATGGGCAGCTCAGCACACTCATGACATGCAGTCATGAGGTGACCAGCCATCAGGCCAGGCACTCTCTCCTTGTGAAGGCTTGGAGTGCACGTGGCACACAATGTCATGGCAAATTCTGGGTAGCTTCTACAGAAAAGGTGTAGCTAATACTCACTCAAACCCTGCAAACCAAACCAAAATGTGTTAAATGAGGACAACACGGGGGTTCACTTCAGCAGGGCATGTTGGGCCCAGACCTGGGTGCTGGAGTAGCTGCAGTCTGCCAACTAGGACTCTACATTCTTAGCACTGCCACAGCTTGCTCTCTTTTTTAGGAGGCAAAAAAGAAAGATAATACAGATATCTGCATTTATCTCTGCATCTGTCTCTTTGTGATGATGCATTTGCAAATATTTTTGTGTGAAGTGCTTAATTTCAATGAGTCTGAAGCTAAGGCAGCTAACTACCCTGTTTTTGAATAAACTGCTTTTGAGCAAGATAAGAATGGCAATTTTAAAAGTAGCTTTCCTATTGTCTTTTTGTATTACAAACTATTATGAGGCTTACCTAATATTAACCAGAATTATGAAGTCTACTTACAGAAACCATTTGATCCCAAAGCTCTATAGATATAACAAAGGCTTAAGATGAAAAATGTACTGATTTCTGGTAGCTATTATTTCAATCATATTTAATATGTAAATATTTTTCATTCCTTGTCATCATTTCTATCAGAGTTTAATGTCTAAAGAAAACAGAACTATAAATAGCGTGTAAGAATGTCTTTCTTTGTAAGAATATTTCCCTTAAAAATATTGATTTGTCATTGCTTTCATCTGTAAAAGCATGGAATAGAAATCCAAAACTTTATTACATTGTGCAAGTCCAGGTTAATTCTGTTAAAGGAACTCCCTTGGAGTAATTCTGTCTTGACACAAATATAATCAACACCATGACACCTCGGTTGTTAACAAAATCATAAGAATTAAAAATTAGTAAAAAAGAAGAGTTCAGCACTCTCTCTCTGTAAACAAGAATGTATTTATACAAACATTTGCATCCACACGCTTAAATTTTTTACCTTTTTTGAGAATTGTAGTTTTACATTCCACTACAAAAGGGTATCAAGGAGGGTAAAAGTTGGCATTGACTTCTTAGTCAGGAAAATGTCTGAGTGAAAGAAAGACAACTCTGTGAAGAAGAAAAAGGACTCCAAATATCACAAAAATAAGCTCTTATTCCTCAGGTCAGAAAAGAAGTTACCAAACCAATTGGAGAAAAGGAGAAAAGCACCCTAGTTTACAGCAGCCAGAGAGCAATGCCTTAGCAGCAAAAGGCAGAGCACAAAGGACAGTTCTAATTTCCCTGGAGATGGTGCTCCTCACTGATTTGATCCAGGGGCTCTGGGTGCTGATCAGCTTAGAAAGACTCACACTGTACAGAGGTTAAAATCTTTCCCTTCCACATCAGAGTAAACATACGACAGAGTAACAACAGGGCTAAATAGGGCTTTTAGCACCTAATAAAACTGAGCAGCATCTGAACTGTTTCTTCTAAGCACCATTGAGTTAAAAACAGAGAACGCTTGCTGGCAGCTTGCTGCAAACACATATTATGACAGAATAAATTACATATAAAAATGTATTATTTATAAACACTACTACAGTAATTTCTAAACAAGTTCAAATTAGAGTTTTTTTTATAGCTGGTTTAGTAAAACATTATTGCCTTTTTTAAAACACCTAATACTGATTTCAGACCATATAAGTGTGCCTTTGGTTTCTGTCACAACCAGGTGACTTCAGTGTACAACACAAAAACCAAAGCAGACCACTAAACAGCCAGTATTAAAATAAAAGGTGGTAGTATTTTGGATAATGGTAATAAATCAATGGTAATATCTCTGATAACAGATTTCTTCTTATTATTTTTATCACGGGTATTATTTTAAAGCAGCCCATTAAATTTAACAATCCTTTAAAATAAAATGTGAATACATTAATGAAAATTAAAAACTTTTCAGTGAATTTTACCATAATTTCATTCTAACCAAAAATTACTACACCAATATCAAGCTTCCGCCATTTCAGGGAGAAAAATTAAAGTCTGCTGGTACAAGACTTCTTTCCAATAAACTTCAGCTATTTATGTATTCCTTCATGGGTTAATATGTACAGGATCATGTTTCATTTTTATAGGACCCTGCAATTTAGCTCTTACTAAATTCTACAGGCTCTTTCCATTTAGCGAAGAAGAATAGCAATTCCTGAGATTTCCAATCTGTTAGTAGCCCAATTAAGACCATCCAGGGCAAGTCCTGATCACCAATGCTTCTAGATCACGGAACCTGGTGGAACCCACCCGGGCATGCTCTGTGCCAGTGATCTGGGCTTTGTCCCACCAGCAGACCTGTCACCAGGGGTGTAGTGGGAGAGGCTGGGATGAGTCTCATGGTTTTGAAGTTCAGTGTGTTCTTCACTCCATGGTCAGGCAATGGTGGTGACGGGAAGGCAGAAGTCATGGCCATGCTGCTTTCTCCACAGCATGTGCAGAGTCACTTTCCTTGAGCAGAAGTGACAAGACCACAAACTGACAAAAGTAGAGATACCACAGATAGGTTTACCTTCAATCACGGCCCAGAGTGATATCTGTATTCTGGCTCAAGAGCTCCCTTAATGTGTCTTCCCAAGAAAAGTGCAGATAGAATTGCCCTACTTTTCTGAATTTTCCATAAAATAATGCACTCCTTGTTACCCAACAGCCTGGAAGGATCTATCCACACAGGGATAGGAATAATGTTCACATATTAAAATCTTCCTGAAAGATCAGCAAAATCTGAATAAGGCCATGATCAAAAAGCGAGGGACATAATCTGCCAGAAAGCTTGGATAAACTGGTTTTATCAGGTAGTGTGTGTTGTAGTACATTTATTGTCCTGTTACTGCACACGTCTGGGAAACCCATGGGCATCTTTCTTTCTTTAAACAAGCATCTGATGAAATCTGATGCCCTGCTCTTTCTGCCTCTGCTTAATCAGTGATCATGTCTTTCCTCTTATTTCTAGGGAAGAAGCTCACATTCCTTTTCTCAAGATGAGTCATTGTTTTGCAAACACTGCCACTTGCACAGTTACAGAGCTGTTGAGCCCATGCCCTATTCAGCAAACCTGGGATCTGACCTCTTAAAGAATATTGCAGGTATTTCACATCTCTCTTGCAAACATAAACCTCTGAGCAATACAATCAGATTTTATTACCCAAAATAACAAAATATACTCTATAGGCTAAAATTACTTTCCAGTTTGCTGAACCCACACAAGGATTACACATTTAAACTATTTCTGGAAATAAATAGATGTGAAAATAATAAATAAAATGTCAAACAATGTGACAGAGTCAGAAGCAGACAAGACTAGACACAGACCATCACAGCATTAATAATGAGCAGGCCCACCCTTCCAACAGGTCTGCCCTGCAGGTGGTATGTACCTTGTCTGACAATGTTGACACACATTATCTCAAAACTGACATGAAATAATAATGCAGCCAAGCTTTAAAAGAAATGGGGAGAAAAGTCTGTAATAACAGCATTTTGCCTTTATTGCCTAGCAGTTAGAATAATCATCTTCTCTGGTTGGTACCCTATTATCAACAGAGCAGTAAAACCTCAGTGTAACTCTATGCCGTAAAATCTAATTGACTGTTGTCCAAACACTGGATGTAAAGCAACATGCCACAAACTTGTCTCTTGTCCATTCACTGCAGTGCTTGGGAAGTGCTGAAGTGATTTACTGACCAAGGTGCTCTGCTTACTGCCTGTGATTTACTCTGCAGCCATGCAGAAAATGACAGGACTGACAGATTCCAAGAAAAGTTTGTCAGCCATTACCCCCATGAGTTAGCAAAATGTTCTGGTTGGTGATAAGCAATTCTCACCAGAACACTATTTTGTATTTATTCTGGATTTTACTGTCTTATCCCTCAGTGCTTCTAAAAATGCTCTTCTTAAGGTTTTGAATGAAATTTTTATTGGCTCACATAGTGTGTAATTTACAGTCTCCATAAAAGTGCTGAATGCTAACCAGAAGTATTAGATAAGAATTTTAGAAAGCTGTATTTAAAATAACCTACGAAGGCATTCAGAGACACAGCAAAAAAATAAATACTGAGGAAAGCACAAAAAAAAAGGACAGCAAATATATAGTGTGCTATAAAGTGTCAGCTTTTAGTGGTGCTGCTCTAAAATAGCTTGATTACCATTTGCATAGAATTACAGAATTATCTACAACCGGAGAACAAAGTAAAATATTATTATTTGTATTTGAGCTAAGCTGCTTTCTCAAGCAGGGACAAGGTTGTGAGGGGATCATCACTCAGGTGCAAGGATTAACTGAGCTCTTTACACTAACTTTTCTGGAGACAGTAACATCCACTTTAGAGGGGAGCAAAGCATTTAAAAGTTTCCAAAGCTCAATAGCCTAGAAAGACAGCATACCATGTAAGTCCCAAGGCCTGTCTGCAGACCAGAAACCTGAATCAGAAAAAGAGGTGCACATGATAGGGCAATAAATGATCATTACCTTGACACAAGGCTTCCAGCTTCTCATAAGCAGTATTTTAACAGATAGCATTGCCCAGGATTCTCATAGAAATGCATCTACTGTTCTACTATAAAAAACGGACTCCAGAAGACCCAACCTGGTCCTTTGCTCATAAGAGTAAGCAATTTTGTTTTGAGAGTTCTCAAAAATGCCAGACCCCTTGGACTACACAAGCCTAGGAGAATCAACCATTGCACAAGACAGGCTCCAGCCTTCCACATGGAGGTTGGACTCACATGGGAGAACATAACATGCTATCAGCACTCTCTAAAAGGTATGGATATACCTAAAATTAAAACAAAAATTGTTTCGTAGATATGAGAATATTCAGATTCATAATACCTTAGCATATCATGTTACGTTATGTGTTCCAGGGGAAATTGGGAAGAGCAGAATTAACTGTCTGGGTGTGAGAGAAACACATTTAAAAAGGTTTTATTAATAAGATGCTAGTGGTAGCATCAATGAACTTGTGATGGTCTGAGAGAAAATGTTTAAATAGTTAGTCATATTGTTGGAAGAAATGTACAAGATTGCAAATCACACATGCCCCTGCTCAATGTCAAACAATGCCTGAGGCAGGAGCCTGTTCAGCTGCCAGCGAAAGCCTTTCCTTGGGGCTGTATTTCCCTGGGATTTTTCTCCAGTCCAGGCCTATGGGAGAGCATCTTTACCAGGATTTACAGATGCTCTGCATGGTGTGGTCACAACCTTCTGGAGGCATGGGATTCACTATATAGCACTTTCAAAGGGGGCCCAAAATATCTCAGAAACACCAAAAATATAATGAGTGACAGTTCAGCTGATATGCCTGAGATTTTGAATTATATATCCTGCAATATATCCAGAGTAGAGGCAGCTGGATTTCCAGGTGTGAGGTATTCAGAAAAATTACTTCATCCTCAAATTCTAACCAGGCAAATTTCCAAGAACAGACAATTTTTTTACCTGGGGAAATCCAGATGTAATGTTAGGAGAACAGATTACAGAAACCTCTCAATTGTTTAGAGGTTCCTGCTTGGGCATCATGAAGTGTTGCGAGCCTGTGACATCTCTGTTCTGAAAGTGAATTAAAATTATCTTAAGAATAGTTTCAAGTGGATTTCAACAGTTCACAAAATGTTATCTTAAGACAATGTATTCAGCAGGAGTGCCTCTTGGATTTATTAGAAACCTGTAGTGTTGTGGAAATCAAAATACAAATCCTCAGAGATACTAACATCAGAACTGAGGCAGCAGCAATACTGAAGAGGACTCACCTTCAGCACTAGATGATAAAAAAAAGAAAAATGACTGAGTTCTCTGATACAGCCAGGGATAAATCTGGGAGAACATGCAGAAATTGTTGTGGTCTTAAAAGCAGTTGTTAATAATTTCATTTCTGAAATTATTTAATTTCTGAATAAATTTCATTGCCTTGTTTTTTGTTGCTGATGAAGAAGAAATTAATTCAGGGCCAAAGGACCTGGTGGCTGAAGAGCTCTGTGGTTCTTTGCCTTGAGTGACCATTCAGAAATAGAAAAGTCAATCCACACATGTGGTACTCAAAAACCAGAAGGGAAGGCTATATCCCTCAACATCTAGAAACGAACCTCCCCCAAATGTGTGTCACAGGAACCCTCCCACCCAAACATCATTATGGGACACAAAGAGATAGAGGAAGAATGAAATCTCAGCTATTGTTAGTTACATAAAGGTTTGGATCCCTTAGCAGCAATAGGGATAGGTGTCTGAAGTAGATGGAATAACTTAGAGTCAGTAAGGTAAATCTCACACAAACAGAAAAAAATCTGGAGGAGGTCAAGTCTGAGCAAGACATAAACACTTTATTGATTTTAATAGCTTTAGTCCTAATTTGTACTATTGCTTTCTAAAAGGAATGCAAATATGAACAGAAAACAAAAATAAGTACTTAAAGGTTATTTGAGCATATAATTTCAAGATTGTATTTCAACATTTCCTAATACAAAATAATAATATTGGGAATGATTCTATGACGGTGGCATTTTTAGAGGGGAAAAATGGCAGAAATACCCAATTCATGAACAATTCTGATTGAAAGTAAAGCATAGGGGAATTCAAGTATGAAAATTTTAACTTAATCAGGAATTAATTTATTTTCTATTCACTCTCCTTACAGAATACCATTCCAGAAATAATGGCTTTTTGAAGGACTGAAGGTAAAGGAAACCAAAAATACCATGTCCTTTACTGGGATTATTTCCTTTCCTTACGTGTTTACAGAAGAAACATAAAAGCGCAATAAATATTAATCTTTACATGTCATACTAACAACAATGCAATAAGGAATGTTGGAGTTACTGCAAGTATTTTTGGCAGAACTGAACTCATCAGCTGTAGAGATGTGTGTTTGCAAGTGCCTGGTACTTGCACTGAGAAACACAAGCTAACAAACCCAACAAGAAATATAACAAGTATGATTTAAAAGATAAAAATAAAATTATAAAACCCCCTTTGTTTTATTAAGCAAGAGGAAACACCAAATGATCTTTTACACAATAACTCAAGCAGTAGAAGGGGTTGTAGTCTGTCAAATGATGTGTTTAAAGATACTCTCTCCACGGAAACTGTAAACAATTTGCAGCTAGCTCTGGGTGCAGCTGCTCCTGCCTTTCTTGTCTCCTTGGTAGCTACTACAGATGAGAGAAAAACAAAAACAGTACAACATGTTGGTTGTCCTACCACCTTATCTGATAACTAAGGATGAACAGAGTGGAATTCAAGTGCTAAGAAATTCAGGCTCCTCCAGAAATTATTCCTCTCCCCATTTTCCTGCTACTTACTAGTGGGTCAGATTGTTTAACCTGCTTTCTGTTTATATATCTCTTACTGTGCTTTTATCCCAAGTGAGCACACCTAATTTCCTTTTTTTGTGTCATTTAAGGGTCACTTTTCTCTTCTTGTGCTATGTGTAAGTATAGGTACTTACCTGCACATGGTAATACTCCTAAATAATCAGAAACCCACAAATGAAACATGGTTTATAAATAACTTCTGAAAAGTCAAGAATCAACTTACAAGACTACCTGGCTCCAATTAGAAATTATATGACTGAGAATCTGGAATTATACTTTTAAAACTTCCTACCCATTATGTATCCACCATGTGCGAAATCTTCCCATGAATGAGGAATGTAAACCAGAAGTCACACAAAGAGCAATTTTTAGTGTGGGTCTTGCCTATGCAGGAGTGTGCAGATGAACTGGAAGACTGGAGGAACCATTAAATTTCTGGGCCAGTTTGTTGGGAACTTCTCATGTGTCAAGATATGAGGCTTGACTCCATTTTCAGAATGCTGGTTTATTATCTTATGATATATATTATATTAAAATACTACATAAAAACTATACTAAAAGAACAGAGATAAAAGATCATCAGAAAACTTGAAAGAACAGGAATAGAATAGAATGAATAACGAAATCTTGTGACTGCTCACAGCCTCAACACATGTGGCTGTGATTGGTCATCAATTGAAAACAATCCACATGGACCAATGGAAGATGCACCTGTTGCATTCCACAGCAGCAGATAGTTATTTTTTAAATTCCTTTCCTGGGGCTCCCAGCTCCTCAGGAGGGAAAAATCCTAGCAAAGGATTTTTCATAAAATATCATAGCTACACCAGTTCTACTGTAGTACAACAAGAGCCCCGGTTTGCACTGAGATCCATATGTATTTCTCTTTATAGCAAGTCAATAAAAAGGGAAATCTTAAACTGCATGGCCAGAAAAATCCATTTCTACATAGTTTGATTCTGGGATTTAATGATAACATTTTGTTTTCCTTAAATTATGTTAAATTAAAGTTATACAGCCAAATTGCCTTCAGATAATTTAGATCAATTATATTTCCATTTGTGTGGTTTTGTAGGAAAATTATTCCCTACTTAAGATGAATTAAAAAAAAAAAAAAAAAGAAGTCCTGTAATTCAGAAGGAGTACAACAGGTAGATTCACAAGTTCTTGAAGTTAGTGTAAAATATCCTCTAAACTTTGCAGGAGATAGCACTCCTGGTAAAAAAAAAGTTTAACAGAAGAAGAGATTTTTTTATTTCTCTGTCCATTTCTGAGTTTGAGTTTGCAGCACAGAATCTATCAAAATCCAGTGATGCCACCATATTTGCTGCAGCTTGTCCCTGGCCCTGCAGTTCTCTGTATTGGAAGAATTGCTATTACTCCCTGTCCACATGCCCTGCTGCCAAAGGAAATGGGGGAGAGAGAATTGCATGTACATAGTTAAACTGTGCCTCCAAATAGCATTGGGGCATTGCCAGGATGCTCACCAGGACTTTGGCCTAAGTTCTCCAGTGATTTGTCATAGAATCATAGAATGGCCTGGGTTGAAAGAAATCTATAACATCATCTAGTTTCAACACCCCTGCCATAGGCAGGGACACCTCTCACTAGACTAGGCGGCTCAGAGCCCCATCCAACCTGGCACTGATCAATTCCAGGGATGGGGCATCCACAATTTATGTGGGTAACCTGTTCCAGTGCATCACCATCCTCACAGTAGAGAATTTCTTCCTATCATCTGATTTAAACCTACTCTTTTTAAGTTGGAAGCTGTCCTCCCTTGTTCTGTCACTACATGCCCTTGTAAATAGTCCCTCTCCATCTCTCTCGTAGGCTCCCTTCAGATTCTGGAAGATCATTATTTGGTCACTCCAAAGGCTTCTCTTAACCAGGCTGAACAATCCCAGTTCTCCCAGCCTTTCCATGTAGGAATGCTGCTCCATCCCTCCTATCATCTTGATGCCTCTCCTCTGGACTTGCTCTGACAGATCCACGTTCTTCCTGTGCTGGGGACCCCAGAGCTGGGTGCAACACTGCAGGTAGAGTGAAGTAGAGGGGCAGAACTCCCTCCCCGACCCTGCTGGTGACAAGATTGGCTTTCTGGGCTGTGAGCACACATTGCTGGGTCCTGTCCAGCCGCCCATCCCTTGTCAATGTCAGTGTGCCCACTAGAGCTACGTGTGGTAAGACACCAGTCTGCAAGAACCAGGGTATCTGACCTGCAGGACACTGACCTTGCCCAAAATCATGCCTACCAGAATACTGTGTTTTAGCAATGTAGGCCAGTCTGACTTTTTTTCAGTGCTTCTTTACCACCTGTGTGAACAATTCTTCAGCAAATCAGTCAAAGGAGGTTTAAGAAGAAGACTACCTCCAGCAAATCAATTTGATCTTAAATGAAAGCCCTTTTGTAGTCTTCTTTAAAATAATAATAAAAATCCCGACTAAGTAAAATACAGTTTACCTTTAATAAAAGTACCACAAAGTAATTGTGTTGTATAACGAAAGATATATCAATGCCCATATTTATAGATTTTCTATAGTAGCCAAAGTCACAATGATCCATGTGCCTTCAGCCAGGTTAGTTACTTCTTATTTTAGAAGTATAAAAATAATAATTTAAATTTAATTATGCTTTTAAACTGCCATAAAACAGAGATTTAGCCTTCCAAGAAATCATCCTTAAAGTCATCTCTAAATAGCGTGATAACACTGTTATAAGATGACTAATTATTTAAGAACAGGGTACCTATTATGGGTTAGTGTGGACAGGAATCAGCCCACCAGTGTGCAGAGCTTTTGGAGTTTGACCCATCTGAGGGACACGTGTCCATGCATTAAATCCTGACCTCCATTACTGCCACTGTCATAGCTGCTGGTTCAGTCTGTGCCTAGTTCCAGAGCCTGAATCCCTAGAATCTAATTGCTAAAAAGCCTTCAGGATGATCCACTAACAACTACTGTGGATAAAAAAAGTTAAATTAATGTAGGATCTGCTAAGGGCATTTGCTCCAAATCTAAACTAAACTTATATAATATCCCTGAGGTTTAAAGCCTTTGGCTTTGAATTATTCTGGTATGTTTCAGTTTTTTGAGCTTTGGAGATGAAAGTGTCAAAATATCACAAGTCAGCTTCCTCATATGAGATTTTCCATGAAATTTTGCAGACATAAGAAGTTCAGAAAATTTATGAAAGTTTCAATTAAGAGTATGTTGCTTGCCTTTTCTCACCCTACAGTATTTGTTAGATGTGAAAAACATGTACAACCACACAAATATGCAGGGACTTCTTAGGTATTTAGTGCCATCAGAAATGTTCCCCGTCTCTGATCAATGAAAATTGGAGTTTTACATTACCTGGGAAGAAAAAAATCAGCAGCAAAATTTGAAGTGGAGTTGATCCATATCTGAAGAAAACAGTTAAGTATAAACTGGTTTAAAATATGCTGGGATTTATTCCTTAGGTTTCTTCAAGATTCAGTTTGAGAATGTAAACTGGCATTGTGCTAAAGATTTTGTCTAAGCAGAATGAAAGTACAATGGATTTTGAATATCAAGAAGCCTTTTTCAAGGCAAAACACACAGAAAATATGCAAAAAGGTTGTCTCAGTGATAAAACAAACAAATAATTGAATAAATAATACATACCTAAATAAAGTCCCATTAAAAAAAACTTACATTGAAACAGCTTTTATAATGGCCAAGAGTTCACTCAGAAGTAATGAATAATTGCTTGGCTTCAGCACAGTCAATGAAAAAACCTGTATCTATTACAGCAGAACAGAATTTACATTTATATGTAGTGAGTATAATTAGGGGCTGTACTCCTTCTGCCTTTCTTACCTGAAAATTGGCTTATTCATTTGTAGCCCATTGGTATGCTGTTGGCTTCATTTTCCCCTCATCAAGGCAAAAACATATTCCTGGATTTTAACCTATCACCAATAATTCTGACATACTGGATGAGCACTGAATTGATTCTGAGAGGGTTGATTTGAAACGTCATCCTGAAATGCAGAAGGGATGCATTTGATGACAGCGAGCTCACTATGAATTGCTACTAGTAAACGACAAAGATAGTAAATAGCACATTTTCTAGATTTCTGTACTATCCTGTATTTTCAGCACAACTAGTACAGTTAGACTGTTGAAATTATTTTTTCTCCATGTTTCCAAACAGGTTGTTCAAGCTTTCAGATTCTATGGATGCGTGTAGATAGATTTTCATCTACAGGCGTAATTTCTAGTTTGCTGTTTCAGATTAGTCCCAGCCTTTCCGTGTAAATGTCCTTGTACCTTGGTTCTCCACCTCTAAAATGGATACCTAATAAAGCTACTGCAAATATAAATTAGTGCATCTGAGACGCATGATGTTCTGATTATTACAATTGTACAGGAAAGCAGAGAGAAATGTTTTTATAATTCTTTCAATCTAAATTGCAGGCAAAAAGGCTAAAGGAGAACAAAGACGCTAAAGTTTAGGTCCAAGTTCTCTGGTCTGTTTGTCACCTTTGGCTATGATTTTAGAGTTGATGAATTTAGGTAGGAGATACCTATATATTGCAAGAGATGAGCTCTCCTGATTATCACTCAAAGCAGTACTCATGTCTGAAGTGCTGTTTTCAGTGTCAGTACAGAAAAGGATTTATGGGATTATGTATCTCTTTCCAGAGAAATTTCTTTCTCCAAAACTAACTTCTAAAAGTCTGAGTATTATGCATGAGAATTTCCTCCATATGAGCTTAATAATACTCTCCTAAACACTTCAAAATCTTTGGAGAGTAAGAGGGACCAGGAGAGACTTTATAAGGGCAGGTACAGGTAGGATAAATGGGAAAGGCTTTAAACTGACAGAGGATAGGTTTGGATCAGATATTAAGAAGAAATGCATTACTGTGACAGTGGTGAGACACTGGAACAGCACAGAGAAGTCGTGGATGCCTCATCCCTGGAATTGTTCAGGGCAGGGCTGCATGGGGCTCTGAGAAACCTGATCTAGTGTAAGACATCCCTGCCCATGGTAGTGGGGTTGGAACTAGATGATCTATAAGTTCCCTTCCAACCCAAACCATTTTATGATACTATGACTCCATAAGAGAAAAAGAGCAAAACAGAGCTCTTTGCTTCAGATATTTCCAGTTTTTTATAACCTGAGATTCTTGATCTCTGTGATATTGGAAGATGGAGAATTTTTTTCAGACATCTTTATTTCTTCTAAACATAAAATATTACTTCCTCAAAGGGATCCCTTAAAATGCTTCTAATAAACGTTAAAATTTTATTTTAGGATTTCTGCCACTGATAGAGGTCACAAATCATTCATAAAAGTGTAATTTGAAAAAATAAAATTGATTTTAAAATAAACTAAAATACCAGCTAAAAGAAAACCACATTATAGAATATACTCCACCAGTTACCACCAGCACCTCTTAAGAGATCTGAATCATATATCTGTATGTTCTGGTAAAATGAAATGCACTGCAGATCAGAATATTTCCATTTTAGTGGGAAATACAGCGTCATGCACATGTCTACTCTCAAGGGAAATACATTGTATGCACAACACTATGATATGCCTTAAAGGAAGAAATAGTGGATTAGTCACCCCCTAACCCACTGTTTCTCCAAAGGACTTCTCTGACATTATATCTAGCCTCAGACAAGCTGTATACAGTTGAGACTGTTGCCTTTTCCAATGCATTTTAATGTAACTTTTTAATAAAATGTATGAAAAATATATTCCTTAGTAAAAGAAGCATTAGAAATAGTAATCACAGGGAAGGAGACCGACCTCACTGAAATAAATCGCTCTTTACTAATCAAATTAGAGCAGAGTATGAGTCCCAGTAGACATAACATATTTACATAACTATGGAAATGAAAGAATCCCTTTTTTTTCTCTCTAAAATTTGATGGGAGGACAGACTGTCTCTTCTGGAAGGATAAAAAAGAAGTCATTGCAGAGGGGGAAAAAATACATGGTCTGGACTTCTGGAAGAATTGATTAAAGGACATTAATAAGAAAGCTGGAATACTCCAATACAGGATATAAGTGACAAGCATAAAGCCTGAAACTTGAATAAACTCTTGACAAGAGGAAACAATCCTGAACTGAGAAGGAAAGGAAGACCTTTCTGATCTAACTCTAGGGAAGTAAGCTAAACAGACTTTTTTTTTATTTCTTCATCCATTATTTCTATAAACTCCTGTGACTGAGCTATCTGCTTCTGACATTATAAATAAATGATTGTCTATTTTTTCAACCTGTTTTGAATTAAGAATAATTTTTAAAAAAGAAAACCTGAATTAATTACAGACCTCAAATTCTAGCAAAAAGATGTGAATTTTTCCATTGTAATACATGACTTTAAAAATGAAGAATTTTAAGGTCAGGAAAAGGGAAAAAAAGTCAGAAGATTTCAAGGAGAATGATTTCATGAAAAAACTGAAGTCGCTGCAGTCCTACTTCATTGTTTCTTAGCTCGCTCATAGCATTCAGATGGTGGAAAGCTGTAGACAACCCCTTTTACATTACTGACAGCTCCAAAGATTCAAGAATCATAAAATAAGCATAGAAAATATGAGACTGACTGTAAAGCCCTGAGATTTTTCAAAATATTCGAGTATCTATCTGTCTTTTCACTTTGGAGGCATTAGGCTTCAAATCAGCCCTACAAACTCTTCAGCCTGACCAGAATGAAATGGAATCTGAGCATTTCAAACAAACACAGGAGCAGGCTTTACCCAGAATCCACTAAGCATCACAAGGCACATCATAAAAACTACAGACATCAGCAAACAGGACTCTTAAAGCAGTCATGTTTTCACAGAAACTCCAAGCCATGATGAATTCCTTTCTTCCCTTGATAGTCTGTTCCAGTGGCTAATTACCCTTATAAAAGTTGTGGTTTCTTTTCATTTTTCATCTTGATATTTTTTTTACTCAGCTTCCAGCCAGGGAAGGTCTTGCCATGGCTTCATCATTTTAAGTCCCTAGTATTCAGAACCACTTCTATTTTGATGAAAAATACCAAACTTTACAAATATCCTTGGTGTTTTTATGAGCTTTACATTTTTTTTGTTTGCCAGGGTACCTGTCTTGAAATGGACTGAAAGATGGAAGGTATCGTGTGCAGACACAAAGACAGCCTTGCTGGTTCTTTTTCTTGCCAGTTGAACCTGAGCCAGCAGTGCCCTGGCAGCCAGAAAGGTCACCCTTGTCCTGGGTGCATGAGGCACAGCAGCATCAGTGGGATTGTCCTGCTCTGCTCTGCAATGGGGCGGCCTCACCTTGAATGTTGTGTGGTGTTCTGGGCACCAAAATATAAGAAAGACATTAAACTATGAGAGAGTGTCCTGAGGAGGGCAACAAAGATGATGAAGGACCTTGAGAGGAAGCCATATCGGGAGCAGCTGAGGTAACTTGGTCTGTTCAGCCTGGAAGAGACTGAGACCTCATTGCAGTCTACAATGTCCTCATAAAGAAAAGAGGAGGAGCAGACAGTGATCTCTTCTCTGTGGTGACCAGTGACATGTCCTCAGGGAATGGTCTGAAGTTTCTTGAGTAGGTTGAGGTTGGATATTGGAAAAAGTTTGGGTATTATTCACTCAGAGAGTGGTTGGGCACTGGAACAGGGCAGTGGTTACAGCACCAGCCTGACAAAGTTCCAGAAGTGTTTGGACCATGCTCTTGGGCACATGGTGTGACTGTTAGGAATGGTATGCAGGGTCCTCTTAGGACCCTGTGGAGGGTAAGGAGTTAAAATTGATGATCCTGATGGGTCCCTTCAAACTCAACATATTCCATGATTGCTTGTCTTTCTCCTGGTGAATCACACAGATGCAGAGCACGAGTCTGACCACAGGTCATCAAATGGAATTATCCACATGCATAAACAACATTTGCACCTCTGAACCACAAGTGGTCTAAGTAGTGAATACAGCAGGATGTTATTCAGTACAGTTTGCAATATATTCCAAACTTCTAACCCTCTTTTGATTTCTTCTTCCATGGATTACAACACTGTGTAATAAAAAACAGCTGCAGTAATTTCAGTTTCATATGAGTAAGTATTTAACTCTTCTGGAAAGCAAACTACAAACCACTCAGAAAAGCAAAATATTGCTATCCCAGTTTGATGGTATTCAGATATTACCATAAAATGTAAGTTAACCATTCATTAAAAAAAAAAAAAAAAAGGTCACAGTAATGCAAATTTTATTTTTTATATAACTTATTATTAATGTCTTTCATCTCCAGAGGAGGAAGACAGTGAGAACTCCACTATGGATCACCTAAATGATTGTATAAAATAGTTATTCACATTTTTCACTTCGTTCCCACACTTTAAAAAAATGAAGGTTCGGAGGACTATCTTGCCTGAAAGCATTTAGGAAGGAGGTATCCATTTATCCATTTTTCTTGTTATTAGCCCAGATATTTTCCTAAGGATTTAGAAGATACCACCGTGTGTTTTGTGTTCAACTATTTTTTCTGTGGCTATTCCTTTATCAGGACTTCAAATACATCAGTGAAAAACAATTTCTTGTCAAGAAGTCTGAAAGAACAGTAGGAACAGGAATATAGTAAAAGTTTCTTACCAGCACATTATGCTTCATCCTTGAATAAAGTCTGAACACCAAACACTCCAGTTTGTTTAATAGAAGGATAACAATTTTACAGCTATGGATGCTCAAAAGGCACAAGGAGTTCCTGAAATGTATGCAGCATATAAAGTAAAGTTGATTAATATAGTGGTCACCTGAGTTTCAGTTTGGGCTTTTTGAGAGGATGTATGTTTGTTTGTTTGTTTGTTTGTTTCCTAATTAAATTTTTTATACAATAATAAAAAATTCAAAAATTTCTGGAGATTACATGCCAGGAGTATAGTGTACAAACTACAAGAGGAAAAAATCTTTCAGTGCTTGTGATATATTTTAGGACAAAGGGAAAACCAAGCATCAAAGAAAAACGATGTGTTTACAATATATTTGCCTCTTTTTTTTCTAAAGAAAAAATATTCAGAAGAAAAAAAAATTAAGCAAACATCTTCCAGGGGATTACACAGTACCTAATAAAACACAAAAAAAAAAAAAGAAGCCAAACATACCGAAATGACACAAAGAATCTGAAACTGCAATTTAACAAAAAATTTAGCTGTGAAATATTTTCTAGGATATAAATGTAACTATTGCTTTGGTCCCTTTCATCTGGAACATTTGTTATTTGGAATACGAAGATTAAAGGACAAAATTTCTAATCCAATTTGTAGAGATAAGTTCATTGCTTCTGGTTCTACTTTAACTAGGTGATAGATGTATAGAGGTTACAACCATGACACATTTTTCCTGAAAGCCACAAAAACCAAAGCCATAAAAAGTAACAGAGTCAAATCCTTTGATCCATTAAAATCTAACACACTGATATTTGTCATCTTGTATGGTTATGTACAAATACTTATATCTTATGAAACCAGATAATTTTTATCTTGACTAGTATCTTCAGATTTTTTCAGGTTGATCAGTCTGTTAACCTGCATGCCTGAGAGAGCTCTCCTATGGAAGTTCAGCGCCTGAGAAGGAGTTACGTGTTTATCAGCAGGCCTCAATGGCACCAGGTGTAAACATAACTAAATGAACAAATCCCCAAGTAGCATTTAGAAAGAAAGAGAATAAGAACCAGAATTAAGTATAGGCAGGTTATCCAAATATACCACCAGTTCTGGATTTTTTTCCACAGGTCACCATATTCCTCTGTAATTATGAAAGCACTGCTATTGCATGGTTAAAGTCCATGGCAGTGGCGCTGCATATTTACTATTCTGGCAGTTCATAACACCATAAGTACATTTACAAATATCTAACAATACAAGTAGGAATTCCAAACTTTGTTTTTCTTCAATGCATTGACCTATTAAGACCTTTCAAAAAATTAACACTGACTGCATTCTTTGAGAAAATGTACAGTAATTAATTGATAGACAGAAAATGTATTATTATTATTATTCACTTCCTTCAGCTATTATTTTGGGCAATTACCTCTGCTCCAGATATGCTTTTTTAAAAGAGGCATATATATGTAATTAAATTCAGAAGAAAACATACCATGTTTTGATTTGAAAGGAGGAAACCACATGTTTGTGTTCTCTGGAGATTGTGATGTATACTAACTCAAAAGTCTTTAGGAATTAAATTTTGGGAAACTATTATTCAACATTTTTGCCTCAAAAATGTAACAGCTGAAAACAGAGAGGTTTGCATAACATGATATGCATAGGTCTCTCTCTTTTATTGCTCTCTTTTCTAGATTGTGATCAAACACTCTATTAGACTTACACTTCTGGGATTTGTACTACCTGCTTGTGATCTTAATAGATGTCAGGAATTTCTGTTCTGTTTTATCATTACCAGAAGATTTTTGGTAACTCCATGAATGCACTGTTGAAGGGGTTGTTTTCTCCTAATATTATCAGTATCAAAGAGAGACACATTGTCTGTGCAGAATTTAGGGTTTCAGAAGATTGTTTTATTTTAATTTTTCATTGAAAGGCTATGTGTGTCTTTATATGGATAACCTGATTGGAACACAACAAAAATCACAAAGACATGTTTCTATCTGATCCCCCAGGAACACTGAGAAATGTATCTGGTTGAAGCATATGATCAGTCTCTCTGACCCTATGTTTAAGCAGGTTATTTTAGACAAGGGGCGCAGTCCCTAGGCACTCAGTTATATTTCTGCCTATATAAACATTTACAATGGCTGGATGCTCAGGGATGGAAGATAAGTCTGTATCATGCACTGCAGCATGATGTGGAGCTACACAAGCCAGCTTTGGAGATGCTGGCAGGTCCATACAAGAATGGCTTACTGTGAATTCTTCTCTGCCAGCTGAGTGCATGGACCAGTTCAAGGAGAAGCCAGATGAGGTTGTATTGTAATATGAGAGGCTAGAAAGAGACCATAAGAGCATCACCATAAATGCTCCTCACCAGTTCAGTAATGTAGTGTCGTGAAAAGATAATAGTTTTTGTCCCAGAGGCAGGATGGCTGCCTTTGTAATAGCAATGTTCTTGGAAATTAGTCTGACTTTCCTAAAGCATTTTAGCTTCATTATAATCAGATTGCTTAGTGTTGCACCCTTTTTACAATGTCTATTTTAACTAAGGTCACACACTGCTGCCTGTTCCATAGCTTCCTGAATTAGAGATCTGGTGTCTAATTCAGAGCAACATTTTTACTCAAAGCAACTTCAAATAAGCTCAAATGTTACTTAGTGCTCCCATCTCTTCTCTTACACTTTTTAAGGACTCTTTCTTTGGTGCATTGATAACTTTCTTTCACTCTGTTTCATATATGGGATTGGTAGTGTCTCTGCTGGCATCTGATGTCTAAACTCATTTAATTTCTTTTGTATTTAATATGGTCAATACTAACTGTGCTTACTCATAAATACCCTTTTTCAGTTCAGGCAGCACCATGTCATTTGTAGAGAAAGAACCTCCAGAATCCAAGCAGGGAAAGTGCATGTTTTAACATAGGTAACTGTTCTTTTTCTGGCCACTGCAATATTGACCACCATAAGGTATGGAGAAAGACCCGCGTGTTGCATAATCAGATTTTTTCAGTTCAGAAGTCACCCTCTTGAGCTTGAAATTTGCCTGGAAATTAAGGTCTGTAATAAATCATGTAAATTCATGTCCTCCCTTCACTAATTATGATTTAAGACTGACTTGAGACAGGCAAACTCTGGAGAGTGGAACATGTCAGCAGAATCATTACCCCCAGGCACAGGGGTGGGTAAGGTCCCACACGTGGCCAGTGACCTGTGTGCCCAAACCCTTCTGCTGTTTTTTGGGACCCAGCAGAGCCCCATGGGCTCAGCCTCAGCACTCCAACAACAAACAGTCCCCAGGGAGATAAAGCCACAGCTTGGAGCCTCCACCCCTGCATTGGCAGTCCTAGAGAAGAGGCAGGTCTGGAGAGGAGCTGTTGGAAGAGGCTATCTTCCCCCAGATTGTGGCTGATTGTGCCATCAGAGACTGGCACAGACACAGAAGGACTCAGACCAGAATGATCTGCAGAGACAAGAAAATAAATAGTCCCTGCTAGGGTTCAGTCACACATTTAATTCTTGCACATAGAGCAACTTAAAGAGAATATTATCTTGTCCCACTAGGCAACCAGAGGCTCAACACAGAGACAGTTGAGAAGGACAGGTCTCTGCCATAACCATGACTGCTATTTAACAATCCCCAAGACAGTATTATTTTAACTCATCTTAGGAGCAAGAAAATTGAATTCCTTCATTATTTCATTATACTGAGATATCTTAGCCTGATCTTGGCTGATCCCAACTGGATTAACTGATCACAACTAGATTTATCCCACTTAACTTGAAGTACCTCGCTGTGGCATAAAATTTTTGAGGGTAGCCTGACCCCATTATGAATCAATGGGATGAGAAAAAATGGGCTAAAATTGACTTCTGGAAATAATGTTATCTCTGTTCATTACAAAGTGCATTTGACCCTGAATTAGGCACCTTCATTTTGTGTCTGAAGCTAACAGGGAATGAATCACTCCTCTGCAACCTAAGATATCAAGTCCAATCAAGATTATAGTCTTACAGTCTTAAAACATTTATCCAAGATATTTGCTGCATCAGTTCTGTGTTTAACAAAGTCTAGGGTTTACTGCATGCAAACTAAGAGTGTTTCATAAAGATCATGTGATTAATTGCCAGCACCACAGGCAAGTTTAAAGACTGGGTTTTAATTCATGTATGCCTCCACCTTCTGAGTCCCTACCATCAAACACACTTTTAGAAACTCACAATAATTCCAAAGGAAAAGTACTTCCTGAAACCATATTTCATCCCTTCAACTCTCATTCCCTGAGGAGTTTTCTCTTTAGATATTTTATGCAGCATTTATCTTCAGAGCATTTGCTGCACATCCAGCAGAATGGATATATTCACAATTCTTTTTTTTTTTTGCATCAGTGGAACTCTAAACACAAAATGCTTTGCAAACTGGTTGGGAAAATCATCACTTCTGTTTGCTATACTGCTTTAGTGTGAGACATCTAACTCCTTTTCATCCAGAAGTGGTAATAACCAGAGCAAACAGATGATAAAGAAAAATCATTGTGATGGAATAAAACACAAGAAAGAAAAAATTACACCAATTGGTTAGAAGTTAAGGATTTTTTTTATACATTAATGTTATTCTACTAATTTTTAACACTGCAAGGCAAGTACACTTCTAATCCAAATTTACACTTGTAAAAAGTAGTATTGAATAATTTCAAGCCCTTAACATGTCAATCAGGGTTTTAAATGCCAGAGTCATAATCCTAAAAACAAAGAAAAATTATGCATTTTAAATACTAGTTCTGGTGTGTGCATCCTTTTGACAGGAATACGATCTTCTAAGGAAAGCAACGTATTACCTAAAGAAGATTTTATATTAAAATCTTGTATATTAAGATTATAACATATATTGCTATATCTCTATATTAAATCAAGAAAACAACATTTTACTTTGCTTTGCTGGCTATCACCACCATCAATTTTTATTAATACATATAATATATGTATTATATACATATAATTCTAAGAAAGGATTGCTCAAAACACGGAAGAATATGCTTGAAAGCATGTTGTCTGTATTAGGTAAACACAATGTCTTGGGCACAATTTGATTAAAATATGGGGGGGAAAGGTAGCGAGTTTATCTTGAGTTTCCCCACCTCTTGCAGAAGATTTTTTCTAAAAGGCTTGCTTTAGCCTAAGATAAAGAAATTGTTAAAAGTTAAAAATAAAAGGTTAATTCAGAAAGTGAAAGAAGCTCTATAATCTGAATAATCCAGAAGGTCAAGATAACTGATAAGAGTGGTTCTTTATTGATCTTTTAAAATAGATTATCAGTTTAGTGATCACCAGTGATCAAATCTAGATTAGTTCTGTATCTTAGAGACAAATTTACAACATTGTGCTGATTCCAGCTAAAAGTCTCAGATACCTGTACAAGGAAAAGTAACTTCTGTGAATCAACACTTTGATGTATTTCCATTTTTCTTGGAGCTTTCAATCTAAGTACCACCTTATTCAGCTCATGTAGAATTTCTAGATCTTTTCCTGCAGTGGACACATCTAATAATGCAAAGTATAGGGGAAAAAAACTTCACTCTTCTGAAAAGCAGGTAAATCACTCAGGTATTGCAGTTAGAAAATGAAGGGTATCACTTTCCATGACATACAAATAAAAGAATATGATGCCACTTTAATTTGCAGACAATCAATAAATATATTATCTCCATCTATAGCCCAGACATAAAATTTAGAAAGATGAAATTCTGTGGCAAGGAGAAATTATTTCTGAAAATGCCACACTATCCAAAATAGTACACAGTTTAAGGAAATATAATACAAAAAAGAAGCAGGCTTTTGTGTATTTATGATGTTCCATAATTGAAAGATCATTTGATAGCATGGCAGTGAGACTTTTAGCATATTGGAACAAGAAATGTAACAGTTTCAGGAATTGATCATTAGAGTGTAAGCTACCTCTTGCTGTCTTATGAACCAGGAAAGCAATAAGATGATTCACGCTATCTTACCCCAAGATATAGTCAGAGAGGATCTTGTCAGACAAAAGGTGAAAACTCAAGAACAAAAGCAGGCATGTTTTTCTTCACAGTGTTTGTCAGAACACATTTACATCTGGAAATAGATAGAAGGCGTCTTGTCTGGAGCTATTCAGAGTAACCTGCCAAATTCACGCTGGCATAATTCCAGAAACCATGTTTAAGTTTTGTCACAGATAAATTTTGTCTAATAGGAAGCATAATATTTCTAGTGATGATGCCTCAAGGCAACAGTAGTAGGAGTACTAATCATCTCTATCTGAAGGTGTTTGCTAAAAGAAATCACATTTAACAGAAGCTTCAATTTTCACACTCCTAGTTCAATGCTGCTGAGAAGTCATAGATTATAAAAACATACCTGTAAGCACTATAAGATTTGAGAAAAAAGATTATGCAGTGAACTGTACCTATATGGCACATTATTAACCCAGAGTAAGAGTAAGGCAGGCACATGACACTCTAAAACCCAGTGGTATTTTCTGACTTGTCAAATATGGTCAAACTTAATATTCTTCTTTACAACATAGTGAGCATCACTCAAGCTGTGATAATGCTTTCTATGTATTTTGACTACACATCTTTAATCATTTACTGGTAGAATATATTTAGGTTAGCTGGTTTAAATGCAGGAAGAAAAAATTGAATGGTTATTTGTGGGTTAATATCTTTAGTATTTACTTGTGGGCATGTTCTCATCTCACAGTCACACAAAGAAATGCCTAAACATTTAAAACAGTCCAAACAACTTTGTGTAAGTTCTAAAAACCTAAGTTCCATTTTTCCAGTTCAGGCTCTAAGAATCTCAGTTTTCTGTTAGCACTGCTGACTTTGACTTTTCATAAGTAGATGGCTTTTGAAAATACACTAAGGTGGTCTTTTGAAAATAGAAAGGGCTTCTTCCAAGATCAACTTCAGGCACAAGTTCAGGTCCATCATTTGGAAACTGAGCACTTTGAATGAGTACCAATAAGGAATATGTAGAGTTGAAACCCAAAATCATCCTATTTTAAAATCAAACCATTACACCAAAGATATATCCTACAGATTTTACACACCATGCCCTACTCTGCCTTCTCTATCCAATCATAACGAGTATTTCACAGGCATATGACCAAAAACTACTTTATTTTTAAAAGGATGAACTACATAGATACAGAGAGGGACTAAGGAAGAAGTATTTTTCTTCCTGATCCTCTTCCACCAAGGTGTCATCTTCTTTGCCCCAATCTTTCTGCTTGGTCTCTGGGACTAGTGATTCCTGAGTGGAGGTCTTGCCAGAAAAGACTGAGGCAAAAAGGCATTCATCACCTCAGCCTTTTCCAAATCCTGTGTAACCAGGTCACCCATCTCACAGTACTGGGCTCACATTGTCCATAGTCTTCCTTTTGTGTACTTATAGAAGGCTTTCTTGTAGTTTTTAACACCTCTGGACAGATTCAATTCAATTTGGGCTTTGAATTTCTTAAACTCATCTCTGTATGCTAAGATAATATCTGTGTATCCGTCCCACAATACCTATTCTTTCTTCCACTCTCTGTGTGCTTAATTTTTGTGTTGGAGTTTGGCCAGGAACTCCTTGTTCATCTGCAAAAGTCTCCTGGCATTTTTGTCTGACTACCTACACACTGAGTGCAACAGAAAAATCTTAAATATTAACCAATTTTCTTTTCTTATGCCCTTATTTCCTTTAGTACCCTATCCCATGTGACACTTTCAAGCAAATTTTTGAAGAAGCCAAAATCTGCTCTTCTGAAGTCCAGGGCTATGAGCTTGATTTTTACCTTCACCTGTGTCACTGTCATATTTTCTGGAAAAATCCCTTAGCCAGGATTTCTCTCCTGGGAAGCTGAGAAGCCTCAGAGAAAAATCAAAACAATATTATCTGATTTGCTTCTCCTGTGCTTTGCTGCTTTGGAATGTGGTTTGGAGATTGCTTACCAACAGGTGCATGTTTCATTGGTTGCATGTGAATTGTTTTTACTTATTGGCCAATCACAGCCAAGCTATGTCAGACTCTCTGAGGACAGAGTCACTGGTTTTTCAGTAGTATCTTTCTAGCTTTCTGTCTGTATCCTTTTTCTATTCCTTACTATAGTTTAGTATAGTATGCTTTAATATTATATAAGATCAGAAAATAATAAATTAGCCTTCTAAGAACGTGTAGTCAGGTTCATCAATTTCCTTCCTTTGACGGGGACCCCAGAAACTACCACACCCCTGTCACTTCAAGACCCTGAACTCCACCAGTTTTTGGCTACTGCAGGCTACAGTAGGTGGTGTGTCACCCTTGACACACAACCCCAACAAGCTTCTCCTTGTTGGTGAGTATGATATTCAGTAGAGCACCTTGCCTCATTGGCCTCGCTGTCATTTGGGTCAGGAATATGTATTATTTTCTGGACTTGCCCTGCTTTGCTTCCTCACATCATTAAAATATCTTCCCAGTATATGAGACTACTGGTGAGAAGAGAATGGTTCTGGATAAGTAGTGTTCATCATACTATTTCACAAGTTGGAGAAGAAACATATTTAGCTTTTGTGGCTCACAAGAAAGCGCTAGAACAGTGTGTGATGAAAGAAAAGTCCAAATGCTACCAATGCAACTTACGAACAAGTAAACAACAAAGTCCTAAGAGTGTCACTCTGAATTGCAAGTAAAGAGGAAAACCTAAGTAGAATATTTGCTTCCTTCAAAGAATCAGCTTTGAAATGTTTACTGTACAGGCTGACAGTTGTAAGACATAATTTGTTTTCCCATCTTTCTATTTCTGAAATGTGTAGGCATTAATTGAACTAGAAAGGGTCTCTAAAGCCTCATGTTGCTATATAATGTTTTACAATCAAGGTTTCAGATTTTAACTTTTCCTCAAAACACTGTTGATCATAAAAGAGATATCTTTCTGCTTTTAGCACTTAGTTTTCATTTCCTTCCAGCTAATGCCAGCAATAACTAGAGCTTCAGCAGCTTATTATTCATTAAATGCTCATTTCAAACACATTTTGTTCTGTATACTTTGGACTCTAAATAGTGTTTTGATACCTAGAGCCTTTTATAGTACAAGCCTTTTCTTTTTCAAATACAATCTAGTTTGATTTTTTTTAAAACAAGGCGGTTTTTTATACACTTTATTTTATTTGTAAAATTTCCAGGCTTAGCTTTAGTTAAAAAACTTAATGGAAAATATAAAAATATTGCTCCCCAACCCAACAAAAGTAGGGGGAAAAAAGATCCTATAAACCAAAACTTATAAATAAGGTATTCCTGTGCACTTTTACTAGACACTCCAAGTCTGCCAGAAATAAGCTCAAAATATTTCTGATTTGAGGTTGTATCCCAGGCTCTATAAAAACTTGGAGCTGTACCAAACGGAACATCACACTATTTTTAAAAAATAAAGTATGAATACACTTTGATAAACTATTTCTTTTCAACATAGGATGAAATTGGGTTCATCAACCATCCAGGTTTAGGCACATGTTTTTACTGTGAGAATTAAACAGGGTTTCTGCTCAAACTTCCTTCATACCAAGCAGGTTCTTCCAAACAAGAGCGTTTCTCTAGGAAGACACTGGAGAGACTGCCTGCACAAGTAGCTCACAGACTTAGCCATCTAAACTTGAGATCAAAATTACACCTTTTCCTCTTACAAGCAGAAAACTAGAAATTCCGGAAAGGCCCAGAGTAACAAGTTGAGCACAATTTAACAAAGCATCCATTGCAGCAACAAAGAACAAGAGCCTTCTACACTGCATTGTACATTGTCATATACCACTCCCTGATGGAAGCAGGTGAAGAAACAGAGACATTTCCAGCAGATGCACAGTGACATGACATGGGGCAGCAGACACAAGCTCTAACCCCAGAAATTCTGACAAAGTACTAGAAAAAATTCACCCTCTGAGAGAAATCAGGCGCTCAACCAAATTACACAGAGATGCTGTGGGATCTCCATCATTGGAAATATTTAATTTTTGCCTGGAAAAAAGCCTTGAGCAGCCTGGTCTGACTCCAAAATCAGTCCTATTTGCACCAGGTGGTTAGACTAATTTACTTTAAAATGTCCTTTCCAACCTAAATTATTCTATGAGTCTGTCAAAATGACAAAGAACTTAAAGCAGACATCGCATTGACCGTGTTTTCATATCAAGCTACTGGCAAAACAGAGGATACAAACATTCACAGAACTAAAAACTCACACAAAAAAAAAGTCTTTTTCTAAAATATTTTTGTCACAAAAGAATATAATTTTGCTCAGTTTGGAGAGCAATAACATCTCTAAGAGTTTCCTCAGATGTAAATAGTCAAAGCTGCCTAGAGACCTACTCCTGTTCCTCTCCATTTATAGCCCAGATACATTGCCAAACAAAACTCCTATGTATTAGCCAAAAATGAAACAGACTGAAAAGGCCAGTAAAGGTCACCCAGTAACCCAGTCTTGTAGCCAGAGAAATGTGTCTGTGGGTGTGGCACACCATCATTAAAGTCTGATTTCCTTACTTTTACACTGATAGTGCTTTAACTTGCTTTAAAAGTGCCTTAGCCAATCACTCACATCAAAATGATAGGCATAACAGATGCAAATTTGTACCCAGTAACACATGTTGCTGGTGATTAAAAAACACAGAACAGAAACTAATGTTAATGAATTCTGCATACCATAAATAGTGAATTACCCTTGCCACTACAAACATCCACAAAGGCAAACCTTAACAGAAAAGAGCATCAAAGAGAAACAATTAGGATATCCTTTCTAAAGAGGCATTACAAAAGGTTGTTCACACAAATCTGTCAGTTACTCTTGACTTCTAACAGCACTGCATGGTCCCAGACTCTGCTTGAGACACACACTCCTGGCCATAGTCTAAAACTTGCAGCACTTGGGGAAGTACCACCAGCATTACATGGTTCATCCTTTCCACACACCTGTTTGCCAGTGCAGGTTCACAGCCCGAAGCGCTCTGGCCACACATTGGATTCCCAAGATGTGAATGTATCAATCAAATCATCTAAAAAACCACAAAATTCCTTGTCAGTGTACACCCTTCTAACACTTGAAATCAGCCTTCAGTGTTTAAGTAGTCATGGCCATGTGTTGCTTGCAAACCACTGTATAGAAATCCTCTTAATTTGTGTAATATTGCTGACTTCACCAAGCTTGTATCCATAAATAACTGGGCTTGAGTTCAGGGTATTTATCTACAGTCTCAAGTTTAGGTGCTGAATCTGCTTGCTCTGTCATTGTTGATATCCATGCAAACATTTTGGATGTTTATATCAATGTTTGAAAAATCAAATATGCCATTGTTTTTTCCATTTTAATTAGGTGATCACAATGCTGAGAGACTCAAAGGAGATGCAAAGAACACAGGTGCACAGCATTCACTGAAGAGCATTTTGGTATGAAGGGTTTGCTTAAATTCTTCACCCTCTCATAAAAATATAATCAAAATAATAGAAATGTTTAAACAGGTTCTTAGTATGCCATCTAAAATTATATGCTCAGGGACAAAGGAGTGAGATTACATTTGTATATTCACTACAAAGACCCAGTCACAATACTGGTATCTCACGTCAAGTTTGATGAAGCTACTTCTGCAAAGTTCATGCATGCTGGACACTTGGACATCAGCTAAATGATGACCTGTGATTTGTACACACTCTAATTTTACACAAATTGTCAAGGCACAAACAGAACCCTGGAAAGAAGTTTTAAACAGTGCATGAATTAGTGTTTAAAACACCCCAAAACATTCAAAATAATTTTAATTGCATTCGGAGGATTGTAATACTGTCATAAGACATAGCATCCTTACAGACATCTCAGACAAGTGTTGGCACGAGAGTTAGGAAATAACATACATATGTTCTCATAGTGTATTTACAAAAAATGTAGGGAGAACATATGGTAGACACTATCATGAATGTTACAGGGAAAAAAAAAGGTGCTGTATGCCCCATTTTCCCTTTCTGATGAGAACTGCAAATAAAAGCAACATGAACAGAGTAACACCACAAGCAGCAAACCAGATATTCATGGATCAGAAAATGGCAAGACAACTACCATTCACTTCAATGCCTTTGAAAAGCATTGTGCTACATTGGCTATGGAAGAGAAAATGGATTTTTTTCTACTGGTTATACATGCAAGGAGGGTAATTGTTTTGTTTTTTTAATAGACATTTGACTGAGTTAGACTGACTGCTCTTCATTCCATGGTACTTCAAGAAACAGATATTCAAGACCATCTTTGCTGCTTGGTAAATTGAATTACATCCTTAGTTCCAATCTGGAAGTTAAATGAAATAAAATCATGGATATTATTCTAGCTTCATGAATGTTCAATGACACCAGAATTTGGCTGCATAACTAAATATCAGCTATCCTCTAAAAACTGTTCTAATTACTAGTACAGGGTAAATATATTAGCATTGCAACTTTTGCCATTAATTTCTTCAAAAGTTTTCATTATTACATAGGAAAATCTGAGCCAACTACAAAGACATTTGCTTCCAATTTTTCAAACAAAATTACTTTAAAGTATCATTTTGACAAAAAGCATCCCTTTTTCAAATTAGTTTGCTATTGAAGGTCAGGAAAGGAAAAAAAATAATTTTGGCCAAAAAAATCACCATTTTGATTCTTTAACAAAGTAATCTGGAATTCAAAAAAAAAAAAAAAAAAAAAAAAAAAAAAAAAAGGGGTGAAATTTCACTACATTTCTGATATACCTCAACAGATGCATATTATTCTAAGAATGGGATTTTTCAAATGAGTCTGACTTTTTAAAAAAAAAATTTGGAATTTAAAAAAAAAAAAAAAAAAAAAAAAGTGCTGACAGGAGAAAGGAGAACAGAACTGCAAGAGAAGATGGGAGAGAGAAGTTATAGTCTCTTTTACCCAAATTAAACCCCTAAAGAGTTTTAATTGCATTTTAAGAAAAATAAACTCACTTCAATTTGCTGTGATTGTTCACAAGTATATGTTTTACAAACTTTTTCATTGTAAGTGCTCCACAAACCAAATTTTACATGAGTTTTGGTAAACATCTGCTTAGAACACATTTTCAGAAATTAAACTTGGGCAAAATAGCAAAAACTGAAGAATGGAGTACAAGAGTGTTCTAGCACAAAAACAAACAGAGAAAAATATATTTTTAAGACTACTTCTATATGCACAATATAAAGGATTATGTGGCAGGTGCCTTGACACAGTCTGTCCTATTAAGATTCCTTGAGTGGGATCCATTTGACCAGATGCAGAGGTCTGAAGCAAGACCCAAGGTTTGAGGGTGATGGGGTTGCCTACAGTCAGAAGAGAAAACAGTCACTTTCAGGCACAATTCACATCATACTAATTTCAATGCCTAAACTGTTCTTCATTACCTCAGCTGTTAGTGGGAGGTGCTGCTGAGACTCCTCTGCCACAGCTGTCAAAGAGATAATAAACGTTTGTAAATTTATTTTCAGGGTCTCAAATGCTCATTGCATTTTCCAGGAAGATTTCCTGGCCTGCAGTCCCTCTTCCTATGATCCACTCCTCCCAACCTTGTGGAAAGACCAATGTTGAGGCTAAAAAGAGCAGAGTTTCCATTTCTGATCATTTACAGGTGACTGATGGTAAAGTCAGTTGACTTTCCTGCTCAGTACAGGTCACTGAGGCCACTGCTGTCAACCCCGAGCTGTTCCAAAGCAAGAATTGTGTCCTTTTTATCGGGAATATGTGAAATGTCTGATTTATTGTACATCAGGGAAATTTCTCTGCAGGTCAATGGATTTCTGTATGAAAAATCCCTCTTATAAGAGATTAAAAATAATATGTGACATTCAAAAAATCTGCGTGCATATATATATATATATATTCCAATCTACACCGACTTAGGAAAAAAAAAACAGCATAAGAAACAAGAAATATATAGTCTAAGGGTAGCAATTTGTAAGATACTTTTGCTGTCCATAACCCCATTTCAAAATACTGACATCTCTTAATATACTAAAAATAAAAATTAATAAATCTCTTCAAGGAGAAATAAATCAAAAGTACTTGAGATAGCATGTGACCAAACAAAACAAACAAACAAACAAACAAAACCAAAACAAAACCAAAAAAACCCACAAAAATAAAAAAACACTTAAAGTACAGCTGTTGATCTTTTTCATGTGAAAAGAAAAAGAGAACAATCCAGTAGTCACCATTATGTAGATTTTATGTTAACCAGAGCTCTGAAACTATGCATACTGTTATGTAAATATTATTTTTTATTTCTGCTATGTAAACAGAATCGGTTTCTAGAAACTTAAATTAAGCAATAACAAATGTTAGACTTGCAGTATAATCAAAACTAACAACCACACAGAGAAACAAAACTATCTTTATGAAAACTGACATAAGGCTTCTCCTTAGATAAGTACTTCATAGGTCCAAAAATTATTGGTTACACTTTAAACAGATAGTTATTACTGAAACAGCATGTCTTTATTAATATGTTCTTAATTTTGTCATTTGACCAGCATAATGTTGGGGGTTTTGTTGTTATTATTATTATTGTTATTATTATTGTCACATTTAAAAGTTTTTTTGTACCATTTGAATAATTTTCATTCTTCTAAGACATTCAGGCTCTACTCAGTTCAGCCTGATCTGTTAAGATAACCAAAGCTTATTGTTTTTCCCAGAATTCTGCCTCCACTATCATAAAAAGTCAAATTATTTGCCCTGTCAGTAACGGTGAAATAAGAGTATGAGATTGCCTACTCATGAGTTACATAGTTTACTGCAATGAAATTAAGAAAACCCAAAGAAAAGGTAGCTGTAACTTTTGCCCAAATCAGACGCTTTTCACTCATAAGGTACCGCTGACAGCAAAAACTTACATGGCAGATTAAGCTTGGACCTTAACAGAAGATTTGCAGCAGGAGACCTGAAGTTTTTCTAGTTGAAAGAGAGGCTGCACAGCATTTTTAAATCACTGCAATTATTTAAAGAAATTTGAAAAATGCCTTGGTAAATACACACCGCTGCATAACAAATGAAGTCTACAGTCTTAAATTAGACATTCTGAAAACTCATTCTATGGAAAAGCTCAAAGTTTTTGTTTCCACATGTGCATCTACAACACATACACTCACCACAAAAATATTTATCAATAAGCCCACTTTATTCACATTTGGATGCAAAATCCCAGATATTTATTCCTGAGCATCAGCTCAAGCTTCCAAAATCTGAGTTCAAATAGAGTTTTGTCTGCCCCTTGAGGAAGGGGCAAACCCTGCTTTACAGATTTACCTTAACAACTGTAACAACTGCAAAGGATGGGAGCCCTGCATGAAACAGGCAGCCGTGTGCCTCCTCATCCCACAAACTGAGCATCAAACTGCAAGTCACTGCAGACTGGTTAGAAAAGGTACAGTGTGCCACCTTCCTTCACACCCCTCAGAAATCAGCTTTCAGCTAGAGGAACTTGTGCTAATAAAGCATCATGCACCAGTCAGCAGCTCTGGTGGTCTCCTCTGCTTCTTTTCCATTTTGTCTATGACTATCCTTGAGAGTAAAAGGCTGTTGAAAAGCCCTTATGCCCATAAAGGGGGATGGTTATTACCTTTCACGTTCCATCCATAGGCTATACTGCTTAACATTTCTGCTGTGGCTGTTTGGGAAAGTAGCACCATTTCCATCTGTTATACTTTCTTGCCCTCTGCTGGAAAAACTATCAACTGAATGCGCAGAACTGAACATTTAAAACTGATTTCTCGATCAATTATGAAAACAACTGATTTTTTTCACACAGTCTTTCAGCAAAACACTCATAAGAAATGTTAAAAAATATTTAATTTCTTTTTAAAACCATCTGATTCCTAGCAATTAATCTTACTTCAGAATCAGACCAAGGCATTGAAAGTGACATCCTGTCCCCAAAATATACTCTCTTCAATATACAAGGGGAAAGTTGATAGGAGTGAAGAACAAATGCATAAGAGAAGGTTCAGGAACGAGTCATTTGAGTGCATTTTTCAGAAACATAGATGAAATGCAGGTGCTGGTGTTAGATGGGAATACAGGGCAACAGTGTTTTCTGCTTTAGTGTAATGCATTTGTGATGTTTGAAGTGAATAGATGGGCAGCAGGTTTAAATCCATTTTCAGTAAATAGTATACATATGTTTCCTTACTCACAATAAAATAAGTCTTCATAACAGGAACTAAATTACCTCTCTGCTGTTACACCATTACTACGTGGACATATTCAAGAGCATATTCAGAACTTCTGAGAGAGAATTTTGCTTCTGGATATTATACCTTCAAAACTTCAGGCTTCCAAATTTCTCTTAACACTTACAGTTTCCCACGAATAGCAGTTGGAAAAGCAGTCAGGTTTATCAGCTGTATTGTCACCATTCTCCTTTTCATCAAAGAGCAGCTATGGTGGATTAAAAAAGTAATGTCACCATGTCACAAAGAAGGAAGGATAGCTCTTTGTTAAGTATGCCACTGGGAAGGACCTCTCTGGTGCTTAATGCCTCTTCAGGCCTTTCAGACAATCAGTAGTTCCCTCCTGTGAGCCATGAACCTTTGCAGAAAGTCTTTCTGTCATAAGTAACCTTCTGCTTTCTATTTAGTGACCTTAATCTTCAAGATGACAGGATATTTCCATGGCATGGAGAGTTTCCCTTACACACCCTTACCCAGCATGTAACAGCTCACATGAATAAGCACATCATACTACGGAAAATGGAAATTTTCTTCTTTCGGTGAATACTTTCAAAGACCAGGTCTATGCCTGATATCACAAAAAGTAGTACTCTCTGCTTGGATAAAACAGATGGAAAATAAATGTGAGAAGTACTCATGTTCCTCTTTTAAGCTGCAGTCATGTTCAGTTTCACATAGTCAGTCCTTTTGCAGTGACTGATTTCAGTTATCATGCTGTATCCTGCTTCAACATCCACTAGTTCTGAATAATGTTTCATAATGTGAACCAGATTTATAAGGATTTGTTTAGGGAACTACCACATTTTCACTATCAGTACAGAAGGCATCTTCTTTCCTGTTGCTGACTACCCTTAACCATAACCATAACATCTTTTTACTCACAGTAAGGGTCAAGTTCTTTTAAATTTTAAAAGCATTATAAGAGCTGGAAACTAAAATTAGATTTAGCAAAATTCAGTCAGTAAGTATTCAGCAGACTGTTGAAGGACTCCAGACTACAGATTAAGAAAAATTGGTTCAAACTGCATTTGTACAGATTTATATATAAACATAGTTTATAAATACTTCTATAGAATGACACCAACCATGACATCTTCTGTCAGGGTCATTTTGCCAAAACAGTTGCAGAAATACGTTTTCCTTTTGCCTAAATATTGTTCAGATAAAACCCCAAAAACATCAGGGATAATATATTTGCAATCTGGTATGGCTCAGGGAATAGGTAATGGCATGCAGAGCTTTTCATTTCAAGAACATAAATTCAGGTTCTGCCCAAGACACAAGAGGTCTAAAAGCCCTGTTGTGACTCCTCTAACCCATTTAAAATGAGTTCATTTTCAAAAATCCAATTACTTTGCTTTTATTTTCCAAATCCAGGAAATATGTTCACATCACAAATAACATCAGCATAGAAGACAATCTTCTTAAAGTTTTTAGTAGAAAGGTCAACGATTTAATGGGATTAAAAAGCAAGTATCCTCATTTGAGTGAGGTTTTCCTCCTTTTTCAGGACACCAAGGCACAGAGGTTCTTTTGAGCAGTTTCTCCAGAATAGTCAACCTCTTATAGGGTCCCATTGCCTACAGAATGGCAAATAAAGGCTCTCAGTGAAAGGTCAGGATTTGACCATTCAGATGATTTCAGAAAGAAGTCAGTGGGAAAAGGAACAAATGCCATTTTGAGCTAGAGCTCTGTCACATCAAATATCAAACAGAACTGCCACGTGGTCATATTGCATTCTTTTTGTCACACACTGTGTGTAAACAATATTTGGACATCTCAGAATATGGGTAAGGGCTCCTGTGACTCATGTTAATGCAGTGGATAACAGGAGTAATCAAAAGGGATTTTATGGAGGAGAAGCTATGGTTCCCACAACAGTTACTTGATACCTCTCAACAGGAAAGAGGAGAAGAAGCTCTTGAAATCTACCTGAAAATTTTACCTCCATTTCTCATCTCTCCTTTCTCATTTTGTGAAATAATATTTCACAAAAAATCTTAATTAGATTGGCCAGTTTACATATAAACTCTCCACATGAGAACACTCCAAATTCCAAAAGGGACTTTCTGCCAATACCAGCAATTACTACAGAGCAAAATATAGCACTCCAGAATCAATATGCAACAGAAACTCAAGAATTTTGGTGTGTGACAATGCCATTAGTAATAATTTTGTTTCAGGGGGTTTGTTTGTGAAAGTTCAGCTCATCAATCAGTTCTATTCTTATAGTAATTTTTTTTCACAAGCAATAACTGGATGCTGAATGTAATACATTTTTCAAAAGCAAACAAATTTACATTTGCTTTTCTTCACTTTTCCCTATCCTGTGGCAGAGGACAATTCACAGCGTAATGTAGTCAGATCAGTAACAGGTACCTGCAGCTAACCATAGATTTGGGCAGTGGGACTGATCTTCTTTTTTTTTTTATGTTTCTGATTTTTCTTCAACAAGTTCATGGTCTTGACATCAATACTATTTGCCTCTGTACCAACCAGCAGCACTTTGTGAGTTTCCTGCACTTTCCTGTTCTTGTTTTGACAAATAAGCAGTATTTTCTTAGTGAGACAGGGGTTTTTTTCCCAAAGTCTTACTCTATCTAACAGGAATGGAAAACAGTGTTTCACAGGTGTTTTCCAAATTCCCACATGGAGTTGTTTTATTATTTGTATGGTAATGATTTATGGGTATGTCTACAATATACGCAAAAAAAGAATAGTTGCAAACTACGTTATCTAACTCAAGAGGGTAATAAAGATAAACTCAGTTTTAATAGAGATTTGACACTATTTTTTTAGGCATGACTCCAAGAGTTAACTGTCATTGCTGACTTTAAACTGAAGTTTAAAGTCAAGTGAAGGGGGAACTTTGTCTTTCAATGCAAGGTACATTCAAATTCTCAGAACTATCCTTCCTTAATGCATTTTTTCCCTTAAGGTCAGATGGAAAAAAAGGGGAGAATCTGCCTGTTAAAAGCATCTCACCAAATACAGATGGCCTGAAAACATCATCTGGGATTCACCTCCTCTTTGTGAGGACACCCTGCAGTACCAAGCACCTTTAAGGTATCAAAGGAGAGTGCTTTTACCCACATTATACAATCAAGAGCTCCAGATATCATTTTTACCTTGAATCTTTAATATTTTCTCTAATTTTAGTTACTTGTAATGGACAATTCATAAAGTCTGTCAAAATATGTTCTACAGAAAGTTCTCTTCTACAGATATTTTCCAGTGAAGGTCCTGCAGTCCACACACAGCAGCATTAGCCAACATGCAATTTTAGGTTCTTCAGAGAAACTACTACCTTTTTCAATTAGTTTCACTATTGTCATCAAGAAACTTCAGCTTTGCATCCTTTCTGTTCTGTGAGCTGCTTTATCTACACCATCAGGAAGAGGATCAACTGGACCTGGAGAAATGAGCCAGGATCTGAGGTGGTGGACCTCCCGCAGACAGGGCAGAGCCCCCCCTGAGAAAGCACAGCCCCCAGCACCTGCACAGGGTCAGGACAGCAGAGGTGAAGTGACCTGGATGAGGCTGGTAGTGAGTCAGATTTCAGGTCCATCCAGGGAGTCTTGTCAATAAATTGAGACAAATGACACAGAGGCACATCCTTCGTCACCTAATGCTCCACGACAGATGAGGAAATGGGGATTGTATGAGCCCACGGGGTTAGAAATATGCAATGTCTCTGCTTGCTGCTGAAACAACATGTACACACTGAATTTGTAAAGGTCTGGGAAAGCCCACAACGCAGTAAGGATGAGAGTCAATGCTGGATAATGGAGAAGAAGACATGGTTGTTCCACCAGACAAAAGAACACAGCTTCAAGACTGGTATCTCATTGTAATCCTTCTAACACAAGAGTAAATAATTTTCCAGAGGACCTATAATATTAAAGGTGGTTACCTTTTAACCTTCAAATGAGAGAAATCCAGAACTGAGGAAGAAAGGGGATCACCAAGTATGAAGACACAGACTGACTTGGATTAGTCAATAAGAATGTTATGCCTTTCTAAGGATTTGAGTATCCATTTAATTTTTTTTCTTCCATTTAATTTTTTTTCTTCCATTCAGAAGCACACCAACTTTGTTCTCATTCCACTCTGATTTAAATTTGACCCTCAGCAGTGCAATCCTGATGTAAGATCCTTATCTGTGAAGTAAATGCAGTAGAACTGTGCCCACACAAGTTCTCAATCACTGTCTAATCCCAGCCTGCAGCAAATCACCCTGACTCTGACTCCACTGCTACACCAGGGAAATTCCAAGACAGGTACACAGACTGAGAGCAGAGGTGTGGCAGGAGGCAAAGGTGGATTGAAACCTCTCCTGCATTCTGAAATAAAGAATTCATTTGAAGTGGAAATACATTTGTTCTTTCTTCCATATGTGCTGTATACCCAGTCTGTGGTGTCACATCTGTAGTGACTCATGGTACAAGAAAACTTTGTTTGCTGATCTCCTTGTGGACATGGTTACTTTTATTGGAAACAAAGAATTTGAATGTGGATCATTATGACTTATGTTTAAAATAGAATGAATGTTATTTGAGTTGCTTTCAAATTAGCATGATTGTTTAAAAATATATGAAGTGCTTCACTGAATTTTAATCTCTCTACTGCAAAAACAATTTTAAAAGATTACAGGCTTGAACATTTTTAGAAGGATGTAATCATACTAGCTAAAACATAAATTTCACACACCACAATAATTTTTAATCATTCTGCAGTGCACATAGGCAGCATTCAAATGTCTCTTTCAAATGTCAAAATAAAATTAATATTTATTACCATACCCCTGAAATAGTACATTTACAAAACTGAAGCTCAGGACATTTTCTACTAAGCCATTTAAGCCATTTTGTATGTTCTCAGTTAAACACATTTTCTAGAGCTATTACTCTGCCCGAGGGACTCACAGGATTTCTGAAGCACTTTATAGCTTTTTTGACTACATTCTTCAGGAAAAATCACTCAGGTCAAGGCAGGAAGAGGATTCCAATTTTAGAGGTGGTTTTCAATGTTGGTAGCTTGCTGTAAATAAAGCTGAGAGAATAATTGACATTGCTGAACCTTACACTCACAAAAAACTGAGTAAAAATACAAAATTAAACACAGAAAAGTCATATTTGTATAAAAATCTTTGACACCTCCAGGGCTCTGAAAATCTTCAAAGGGTCAGCACTGCATCTGTAATAACCAGAAGACTGCAAGAGGGTAGAATAAAAGCTAGGTCCTTCATATCTCCTAGTTTGGGGGAAATAATAGCTCAAGAGGAGAACTCCATAGGCTCAGGCCCACCTGGAAAAGTATAAAAAAAGACCCGAAGGATCTTGCCAGAGAGAGGAAAGCATTGTTCCCAGTCCCTACTGCAAACTAAACACTGGGGAGTTTTTTAATTGGGTCCCTGACTTCACAGACATAGGGCATGGAGAGGGACTGGATCTGTGTGCATTTATCTCTGCAGCTCTTTTGCATGATACTCTTACTGTTAAGAGGATTGCAACAGAGCAGGTCTATCCAGAGAGATGTGCAAAGGATTTTGTGTATCCATAACAACCTCTGTGCTGAGTTTCTTCAACCTCCTAGGATTTTTTTTTTTTACTGTCTTCACACTCTCCAGCCAAATCTCAGGCATTTAGGAGATTTCAGAAAGGTAAACCAGTACATTTTTGATACTAGTCCTGTGTTATGTGGAAAGAAAAAATAAGCAGATCCATTCTCATAACACAGTCCTGTGTTATGTGGAAAGAAAAAATGAGCACTCCTGAATCACTTCGCTGGCTTTGAAAAATCCTACCTTTCCCACAAAAACACTACCTGACAAAGATCTTGTTGTCAAGCAGCATGCACCAAACAAAAATCCAAATGTATAGCATAATTTTTTGCTACTGCCCATAAAACACTTAATCTGGCTTCAGGTCTCTGAGATAGCAAACAATTCATTCAGAGAGTGAAATTGTAGGTACTGCTGCCATGGTGCACCAGGATGAAACAGGAGAAGGAAGCTCCTTTTAACTGTTTTGAGTTAGCTAAATGGCAGCTGCTATCTTGTTGATTATCACAGAGCACTGCCTGCCAGCAGTTTGTACTATCCAGAGTTTTGTAGGACCCCCTAACACCTCACAACACCAGTACCTGGGGGTAATGGCTGCCTTTTTACAGCTATAGCAAGACCCTGACATTTATTATATACACTCCCCACCTCTGAGATTGTTACATTTTGTTTGATTTGGGATATAGACAAAGTTGATATAAAAATTCTGAATTAATAATTTTCTAATAGTACTTGTGTTCATTTTATCTTCTGTGAATATGAAGTTTAAATTAATATGACTGGAGAGACTGTTCTCTGAGATCACGGCACCCATAAACACCAGCTGCCCCACTGGAAGCAGAGTTGTTCTTGTCCAGTATGGCATCTTGTCCAGTGTGGCAGTAGAAACAAGTAACATTGCTCAGGGTGTCATGTTGGGCTGAAAAACCTCCTCTGTCCCTCCATGAATGTTGATAATGTAATTCTTGCACATGTTTCTAGTAAAAGAATGCTCCTCTGAATTTATTCTGGCAATGATTCCATATAGACAAGATGTTCAAGAAAGTCCCTCACCTGCAAAAGGGTTATGGAACTTGTCCTGTTGGCATGGAGTGATCTTGTTCATGAAGCTCCTGGCAAAAAATCAGCCACCTTCCTCTGCAATTATACAAGTATGCAAAACCACCATAACAAACCCCCCAGAAATCTCTGCTGCTTCCTATTGTCAGCACGAGGTGCCAAGAGCCATAATTAACTTTTGATTGAACTTTGATCAGTCTGAATGGATACAGCCTGTGGGCAGTGCCTGGGCTGGGAGCTCTGCCAAACCGTCAAGTGCCTACAGGGAAGAGAAGCACTACGTGATGGTTGTTCCTGCCCTCATGTCATCTCCCCAGGTATTTGCTGCCCTCCCTGTTAAAGGCATCAGGCTGAGCTACTTTTTGACCTTGCCTGCTGTAGTTTCTCTTTCTTTCTTTGTACGTTAATAAGAATTTGTTAAAAACCCCAATGACATCCAAGCAAGGTAGATCAAAGAATTGACAAGTCACAGCAGAAAAAGGGAATTCCCTCGCCTCAAAACTGATCCCCACCCAAAACTGTCCTATTCTTCAGAGTTAAATCCAGCAAAGTTTGGGCTCCCATGACATAAATACAGGCTGCTTCAAGAGGGACTGAGGCTAGAAATGACTGTTCCTGGTCTATCGCAGCAACCCAGTAACCTCAGCAAGAAATTGGATTGGAAACCTGGCAGGGAAAAACTGCATCTTGTATTTCGTCTGTTCAACATGGTATATTATTAGTGTTATGCTAATTTAGGTCACCTAAATGGGCTCTGCGTATTTTAGAAATTTAATTACTTAATAAAAGATTGGATTTGGCTGGATGTCAGGCAGACAGTTAGAGAGTGATTGACTGATACCCAGGGACACAACACCCTCTAGAGTGGAGAGACCCCATCTTAGGGTTACGATGCTGAAGTAGCTTTGTTAAACAAAGACATGGCTTTTGGCAGTAGACATTCCTGGTTTCAGATTCAAGGTCCCAAGTTCAGCCTCTTCTCTCAGTGATCTTCCCAGGGGTGTTCTGTTACACACCAACAAAGAAATGCATAAGCTGAATAAATCATTAATTAAAAAACATTTGTTCAGCTCTATGCAGATGCAATGCCTCTCTCCCTTAGGGCAAATGTCTTACTCTCAAATCAATCCAAAGTGCCAGGAGAAGAGGATGATAGTTTCACTTACCACTAGGCCAGTTCAAGAAGAGTGAATGTGGCTAATTAAATATGCAATGCTTCAAAAAAATATCCTGTGTCACTGACTCCTACTTTGAAAAAAATAAAAGCAACATACAAACAAATAAAAGACCCAGTGAGGAAGGAAGGATGTTTTAAACTTTCAGATATGCAACTTGTCTACATATTTTTCCATTTGTCTATATAGACACTTTGCCCTTGAAGAACAATTATGACAAATGTAAAATACAATAAATTTTGTTGTTGTTGTTCATATATGTAATTGCAAAAGCATACGGAAAAGGAAGAGTTAGTTTACTTAATGCAATCTTCTTCAAGACATCTTGAAGATTCTTCTTTTTGTTTGGTTTTTATACAGGCTTTTATAGACAAAAAAACCAGATATTGTGGCCAAAGCCACACAAGGCAATACAATGCCAGCAGTCAATGTGCATCAACTATTCCATTACTGTAAAGTAGTAGCTGGTTTTTATCCTTCAGCTGCTTGTCAACACTTCTGTCAACACCTGTCACTGCTGGGACGGGTTTCTTTTAACCAAATGTAGATGCTTTTATATGAGCTGGCCATCTCAAACTCCCTTTTAACTTACAAGAATGGAAAGGCCCTTTCAGGACACACATCCTTCCAGTTCCAATTTACTAAACATGTAGGTCTTTATTGCTGAGTCAGAATGCCGACTTCTAAAGTCAGTGCAGTGTTCCTTCAGTAGGGGAATATGGCCACCTCCTGCCTGGGTCACACCCCAGAGAAGCCTCTTCTCTGTCGATTAGGGTGAATGGGAAATAATAGTTATGTCCATAGTGGACTTCCCACACTCCTGGTTTTTTACAGTATTTACTGATTAATTGCTGGATCGCTCACCTAAAAGAATTAAGGGCTTGCTCCTGAAGAATTTTGTCCATTTAGCAGAGGAATGTCTTACAATCTGCTAAAAAAGTAGATAATTTTCTTTACATTAGGTAAATATGTTTGCCCTTTTTATTTTGATTTGGAATTAAAATAGATTTTGGGGTGGCTGCATGAAACACATTCTCTGATTTGTTTGTGTTTAAAAATTATGTGTCTCAGTTTCTGAAATTCCACTTGAATTTTATTTTAGTTCCTCTGTAATGAATTTTTACTGTTCTACATGAGGTCATGCCATGTCAACAGAAGTTCATATAGCACCAACACTGAACTGGATAACCTTGACGTATTCCCTTCCAACAAAACTTTTCTGCCGTTAGTATACAATAATGATAATTACATTTTAAAACCTCAAATTCTAAAAGGTGTGGCAATTTAAACAGATTAACATTAAATTTTATTTAATATTACAAGTTTTAAACAGTATTTTGTGAGCGTTTAAGAGACAGAAGTGTCACACATCAGCAAATTTGAATTCAGGGCCCTGTGCTTTCACTTGTCATTATATTGTACCCAAGAGAGAGGTGAGCAGTTAAGCATTTGACTAATTGAAAACTTTTACTTGCCTCTCTTTATGCTTGACTTCTTTCTTTGCTCTTTCTTCTTTCTCCTCATGTTCCTGTTTGTTGTGTTTGAAATGGACTGAGGATCTTCACAGAAAGTCGCTTAAATGGAAATACTCCTGGCTGAGCAATCACTTCTGAAGTCCTTGTTACCTTCATACAGTTCAATCACTTCATAAAGTCCTTGGTGCCTTCATACCTACCTTCTTTTTCCTGTATAAAATCATAAACTTCAAAAGAATCTTTCATATACAGATCATGACCTACCTACATGGTATTAGTTTGTTTTACTTGATCTAAGATCTTTGAACCTGTAAAATCTTTGAGGGCATGTTGAAGTGAAGTGTGGCTGCCCTGTAGCTTTGTCAATGGCAAATGCACAACAATGTTCTGGAAAATACTCAGAGACACTCAGAAAACAGTAAATTATAAGGAATAGCTGTACAAGAGTTGTGGGATGAAAATTTCTAGTTCAATTAACTGTGTGGTTTTATTACACACATTAACTCTTATACACATCCTTCTAGGACTACAAGACACACAAAACCCAAGCAAATAAACTTCACCTTGAATCTGAATGTTCATGTCAAGCAAGTATGTGCATTGAACTGCGACTGAAAGTTCTGAAGTGAAAGAAAAATTTTGTTACTGTTTAAATTAAATATGAAAAGCAAATTGTCAGTAAAAGATTCAGAAAGGGTAAAAAAACCAAAATCTAGCTGGCAGACAGACATATGCCTCATTTCTAGACAGATGATTTTGCTGTGTCTCATTTTTATATTGGATTCCTGTCTAGACCTCAGACAAGAGGCTTGCTGATTACCCATTTTGGAACAAATTAGGAGATGAAGTTCATTGTGCTACAAAAAAGATTTTATTTGTGGCTATGCAGATGGCTAAGAGCAAATTAGTCTGAGGCAGTATACATGCCATCCTACCTTCCTAAAATTTCAGTCCATAATAAGTGCTTATTTCCCCAGAAGATTTCTAGTCTTCATTTTACTCTACAAAGCTAATAAATAATAATTATTTATAATAATAAATATATTTAATATATTTATGATTATAATATTATTATTTAAAAATAATACATAATAAGGCCTAAATTTGTCATCCAAAAGTTTTTGCCTGGCATCTGAAAGGGTTTTTGTCCTTCATGGAATACTATGCAACATGTTTTAAGTCCACAGGTCTTTAGGAACTGAAAAGCAACAAGCCATTTCTTGAAAAGCAACAAGTCATTTCTCCCTCTCCAGCTGATAGATTTTTGCAAGATTTGTCTGGTGACATTTGTTTTGCAAATTTTAACAACTTTCTCTGGATTTTTTTTCACCCACCAGTAATAAGAATGTAATAATATCTGCACATATTTATCCTTAACTGTTGGACAAAATCAACAGAAGAGTTACTGGCATACTTCATATAGTAATTCTCACACACATCGCATACCACAACAGACAGAAGAGTGTATTTTTAATACAGTAATCAGAAATATTTGAAATAATTAACAATGCTCTCTTGTGTTCCTCCTAGATATAATTGTTTATTGTACAAACTCTACAGCAAATTTAATAGATTGGTTAAGCAATACCTGAACCATGCAAGTGGATGACATATTTCTGGATTCCTCCTCATCACCAATAATATACAGCTAATGCATCATATTCAGTAAAATGGCTTTAAGTGATAACAGGTGTTTAGCATAATGGAGACTGCTGCTAGTTGGTCAACACGTAAATTAATTTTGTTATTTACAGAACCAGATGGTCAATTCTGGAGTGCCAGCATGGGTAACATTAATAAGCCTCCTTGCTGCAGAACATGATGTCTCATCTGTAGCTTCACTAGTTTCTAATTCCAGCTACCATATGAATTGCAAAAGTACCTCTCTGACAGAAAGATTCACTGACTTACTCTCTGCCCAAGAATACTACACCATATATTATCAAGTAAAAGTGGCTAAAGGTCATACAAATGAGCTTCATGACATATTAAGAGAAGTGTTAAGAAACAGTAACATTCTGCTTTTTCACTTTTTTTTACTCTGTACTGCTTAAAGTGTCAGTATGATTTGATATAATTTTCTACCTTCTTTCTTGCTTTCTTACAACAATGATTTGGTGTTGTAGAAAATGCAATTTAGCTACAGGGTTCAACTGATAAGCCGTTTGTATTATAAGACAGAGGGCTTATTACTATGTAATGTTCAGCTTTTCTTCAAAAGTCCTATTTGAGAAACTCATAGCCTGACTCAATCTGTGATTTAGAAGAAATCCCTTTTCCATCCACAGTCAAAGTTTGTTCAGATGAAGTTAGGCAGATACACGTGCAGGCAGGACTAAGAAATCCCAGCAGGATGAAGTATCAGATCCAAACCAAAAGGGATGATGAAGGCCTTCAGCATTACAGCCACATTACTCAGGGCAGTACTCTGTGCCCAGGCTGCCACTTGCAGTGTGAGCTGTGCAGAGCAAGCACAGTGCAGCGGGGGCACATTAGAGCTGGAGCACTGCAGCTGTAAAACTCATGGGAGCACATACAGCACCCAACAGCAGCTCCTGCCACATGGCCTGGCGCTTGAGAATCACAACCAACCTCCCCCTTATTCTCAAACTGCACTTGGACAAAGCCTAAAGGCAGCAAACCAGGGCACTCCAGGGAAGCAGAGGCATACAGTAGTCCTGCACACACTTACAGCGAGACAGATCTTACAGCAGAAAACATTGAATCGGGCTCCTTTGGATAGCTACCTCCTCACCTGTGATCCCCTCCCTTTGTGCTGCACAACACTGGCCTGTCTGCCCAAAAGTGGGGTGAAAAAGTGGCACAGAGGCAGGATGAGTGTGCTCACGGTCCCTGCAAAGTGCAGAGAAGGTCCTCTCTTCCCATGTGTTCAGTGCATTCCTGTTACACACTTTAAAGTTATAATGATTTATGCACAATAGAAAGAAATAGTAACTGATAACAATTTTGTGCCCCATGTTTTCACTTAAGTAGGTTTCTTTGATGAATATAGACAGAAGTGCAGTCACTGCACACTGCATCTTTGACACTCCTCTGATCCAATTTAAGTGACTTAAACGGAAGGAAAACATAGCAAATATAAATATGGATTCAATTCTAATCTAGAACTACAAACATACAGTTCTTATCTAGAACTTTTATCTTCTATTTCCTTTTCTGCGTGCATCAAAATGTTTTTTTCTTCTTCTCTTCACTACTAGGAGATTATGCTTTAAAAATGCAAAACGTTAAGTTACTTGCTAAGAATTATCATGTACACATGAACTAGTTTTGGAATTCAAGTTGCGTATCTGGAAGCCTCCTGTCACACTGAATTATTCAAGTAATGAGTAATGTATTAAAATCCAGACTGTCCTACTTCTTATTTTTATAATCCTGTCTATTTTAGAAATATTTTGGTCTGTTAAGGAAATAAAAGCATGCAGCAAGGTGAAGTAACAGACATTCCTATGGATTGCTTAGATCAGTAGTGTCACATACCTCAGTCCTCCACTCACAGCCACAGTGCCTCTAAGTATATTAAACTGTACACTTCTTGTGTTATGCAAAACATTTTTGCTGTTAGCATGCCATGCAATGTGAGACATGAAGCAAAATAAGTCATGGAAGAGCTTTTTTTTCTTTTTTTGGGAAATATGTGTGTATCTCCAGACATCTGCAAAGCGCTGTGCACTAGCTAGGTACTTTGTCTTCCCAACTGGGAGTCCATGGGGCATGACCAGCTTAGAAGAAGAGTAAATCATGGTAAAACATGTAAAATAAATATATTTAAGTCACAGAAATTTAATTAAGATCCTTAATGCACAAAGCAGTAACACATCTGCAGGTGAGTAAAGGTTATCATTCTGGCTCAAGTGTTTTGACAGAAGCCACAAAAGCCAGGGACAAGGACAGAATTAGGGATCCAGGCTGGCATTTAATGAGGCAGCATTTTTGAGCAGTTAGTTATGGCAGGGTTATGTTGCTCTGTTAAATCTGTTGTGTACTGTATTCCCAATGGATGTTACATAGATCTTGGGTGGGGGGAAAAAACCTCAGAAGCAAAACAAGGACTTTATCTCCCAGGAAACACCAGACAGAAAGGGAGAGAACCTTTGATTTGGAAGAGTTCTTGCATGTACCACAGAACTCCCCAAATGGGCCATTAGAAGAATTGAGAAACCTGGGAACTGACTTCATGAAGAGTTTTGAGTTGCACAAAATGTTGATGGTTGCGCTCAGCCAGGCAAGCTGTTGGCAACTGCTCAGAGTGTTAAATAACAACTCCAAAATATCTATTTACAGCCTGAGTCTTTTCAGTGACCCAGTTTGTAGCACAGTTTCTCAGATTATACACACAACTGTTTTTGCTTTATTCCTGCTATTGACATTAAACTGTTCTTGCAAGCAAGTGCGCAGTGATTTAGTAAAACATTCTGAACACAGAAAACCAAATGTACAGCCACTGAACTCCGTAGTATTTGATGGAGACCCAGCTTTGTACTAGTGAATACACGTCCTGTGATGCAGAAACCTTCCCTTACACACTGGTGGAAACCTGTGTCCCCTCACAACAGGCCCAAGAAACCACTTTTGGTACAGGGGAAAGGCAATTGATTTACAAAGTTCAGTCTAAGGAGGAGGATCATTGCTTTTCTGGAGAGTGAGAGGCACATTGTCTGACATCTACAGGACTGTATTGTGTCACCCTACTGAAGAAACAGAAATGCAACGAGTGCTGTACGCACAGCACACCTTTTTCCACTGGGTATCTTAATCCCACAAGCGCACCACCGACGGTGGAGAAAATTTTCCTCCTAGTATCAAAATATTTCTGTATATTTGCAGCAAATTGCTACAAATTTGCTTCAGTAATGCTGCATAGGTTTCTTAAAAACAGTCCCCAACTTTTGTCCAGCAGCTGGCAATTTGTTTCTATTATTTAATACCAACAGTGATATGCTTGAATAAGACTGTAGAGTAGTTTAATTGAAGCATTAAATAAACAAAAAAAAAAGTTTTTCTCTTTGAATCCAAACAAAACAGAGAATGAAAATTGACAAAGGAGAGGGAAAAAAAAAAATCCCACAGCCAAACAACCTAAAAAAACAATTAACAGACACCAAACCTCTGATAAACTATTCAAGCAAAACAAGCTTATCCCAAATCATAATGATGGCTCATTATAGAAAAATCTAATGCTGCACAAACCACAGAGTTTTCAGTAATTGCAATCATCTTACTTACCTGTAATTCAGTGACAAGAGAACAAAAGGAAGGCGAAGCTGCATAATAAATTGGGGAAAGCCTGTGCTGTTCTCCAGCATCTGCAGGAAATGCGCATCAAATCTTCCCCAGCTGAAATGCCCAGCTAAGGTGAACGGGCCATGCTCAGAGTTCTGGGCTGGTGGAGGGGGGTTGGCAGCCCTCAGTGAAGGAGAGCTCCCAGGTAGTTCTCAAGTGGCTGTGCCTGCAGCACAGAGCTGAGCTAAGGGTCCTGAGCAGACCACACATATGGGCCTCGACAGCAAAGCTCGCAAAAGGAAGGTTAAGGGCAGTGTAGTAATGTCAGGAGACAAAGCAACAGCTGGCTACAGGCATATCTTAACAGGAAGATGAATTCTAAGCACTCTGCAGGGGTTGGAATAAGTACCTGCATGCAGCAGTGCAGCACAAAGAAGCAAGCTGCCAAAGTGCTTTAGATATTTCCAAAGAAAATTAAGCACTTTTCCCATCAAGGCTTCAGGACTGAATGATGTTTAGTGTAAAGACAGGAAGGAAAACAAGCTGCATTCAGTTCACTTCGGAGCACATAAAGACAATAATTGCTTTAAAACTTAAGCTGTGTAAATACCATAAATTATGTTTAAGTAATCAGAATACAACATTTCTACCCTCTCAGTATCTCAGCTGTAGCTAGGTCCTAAATTCTCTGAGCTGTTCATAGCAGAGAATTCAGGATCTTCCTTTTCTATCTCAGAAATCAACAATCCAGATAAAACCATGCCTATCCATAAGCTTGTAGAACATACATAAAAATGTGACAGAAGGTCAAGGTCAATTACAAATGTCTGAATAATATTCCCATGAGAGGTAATTTTTTTATTACCATAAAAATATGTAAAACCTTCTCTGCAACATATGAGGAGTTTATGTGCTTGTTAACTCCCTGTTTTTCCAGTGTTCAAAGCAGTTTTGCCAACAGCTAATTGTATTAGAAAGAACAGAGGATGGAAGCCAAGCAGGAAAATATGTGACTGTCACGAACAATGCAAGAGGAAAATTTGAGAGGGGAGGTCTCTGTATGTTTCATAACAATAACCTGCAGTTTTATTACACTTTTCTTTAAAGAATTCAAAGCACTCTGTAAGCAAGGTTTCATGCAGTTGCACCTTGGCAGGACACCAAGACCTTCCTGCTTATTCTGTTTGTTTTTTTCCAAAAACCCCTTTCTGTCCTGTAAGACTGTCATGTAAATTGGTAAAATAATACCTAGTTGAAACAGACAGTCAAGCACCAAAGTTAATTTTCTCTTCTTGGTCTCTGTGGATACCTCACTATTAAATTACAGCAATATTTCTAAGATAAATCTGATACCTGCATTCTGTGTGTACTGCAAATTTCAATTTCTCAAGGACTTTTAACTAAGAGACCTCCAAGAAGAAGAGCAAGAGAAGTAAAGTAAACCACACCTTCATGCCTTGGTAGAGTGCTGCCCACCTTCTCCCCAAAAGTCTATAGATGAGCTAAAACAGGAGACTTGTGTTCCAAATCAGTCCTTAATTCTCAGCTGAGAGGTCTTGGACATCCTCTGTCCTTGGAAGGATAAAGGCACATGGACCACAGCATTTTCAATCTTCATGTTATTTCTATAATGCACAAGTCATAGGTTTAGAAAGGGCCTTTTCTAAAAACTCCCTCATAACTTTGAACAGAGAATATTTGCAAGCAAGTGTTTAGGAACAAAACTACAGCCTTTCAAAGGTTTCTGCATGGCTTCAGAGATTAATTCTCACTTCACAAGTAATTTAGGAAGTGAGGACAGGTCCTCTGATTTGCTTTCTATTGATAGTTAAGTTACTGCAGGGTATTAAGGCTTATTAAGTGTGACTGACATGCTACATCAGCAGAGTTCCCAAAAGTAATGCTGCTTGATCAGTATACCTGAAATTTGACCAATTTAACTCGTTTCACTCAGAGGGTAATTTAATGTACTGATGCTGACTTAATATGCATCACTTTACAGTTCCTACTGAATTTCCTCTTGGAGCAGTTAGCTGCATTAGAATATTGCTATTTCCATACCAGGAGAGCACTACCAGTGCACATATAGCCTGAACATCATTTAAATTTAATGGGGCCTGATTTCTCAGAACTATGTTTTAGAGATATTTAGCCTTCTAAGGATGAGGTTAGTGCCTGAGGTACTTTGGAAAAAAACAGTATTACCTATGTGCATCCCAAGACATCTGATTTCTTTGCAAATAAAGACCTACATGAGTTACTTACAGATATGATTATCCAATTAATCCAGGACTTCTCTAGATGCTGCACAAATAGGTAGCATAAGCAGAACTGCAATCCAGAAAGAGCAATTCAGTAGTCTGTGCAGAAACCACAGAATAACCTTTCTTCCCTTTAACTACTTCACTCTTCAAAAAAATACACACTGATCAAAAACTACGATGCTTTAAAAATAAATTTTTCTTAGACTGGCAAAATAATTTTTAAAGTCTGATCAGAAAGGAAACTCCAGTATTATAGTTTTAGAATCTTTATAAGTTTAATTATATTTTATCAAGGCCTATATTTTAGCCAACTGTTGGTAGTAATAGTTGATTGGATGTATACGCACATTTATTTTCATTTTTATGGCAGGTTTTGTAGTTTTTTGTAATATAAGACTTTTATTTAATGTTTTGTAATGGTAACGTATTTTTTATAAATTAATAAGTAGTTTAAAGAAAATAATAATATACACTTAAGGGACATGCAGCATTTTCATAAGATAGCAAGCAAGATAGGTAGATAGATAGAATAATTCTTTCATAAGCTGCATTTTGGCCACAAATCTATACTTTGTTCAATATTTTAAATTGGTAGCTTTATTCAGTACCTCTTCTAAAGATAATTACACTACTCAGGATTCATTATAGTTTAAAAAAACCTTATAAAGGTACAGCAAATTAAATTTCAGGAGCACTTCTATTTCTTAATTGATCAAAAGAATTATGGAGCACTGTACAAGTGTAATGGCCATGGGTCTAATGGACAAGCCAGCTCGTCTGGCCTGCAAATGGCAGGAAAGTCACTTCATCAGGCAAGCCAGCAGGCTAAATTCTGCTGTCACTACACTGAAATAGATGGCAGGTTGAGCAACTGTGTTTAAGAGCAATTTGACCCATTGACTATAGTGGAAATTTTGCTAATGCATGTAAAAGAATAAATGTATTTTTCTCAGCTTAAATATAGCAGATTGAGAGCCAGGAATATTATCTCATTTACATTGGCAGGGGCCATTTGAAGTAATGCTTTTGTGTTAATGCAAACTGACATTCTTTATGTCTTCCCAGCAATCTATCAGTCTACTGCTAAGTATATAATATATAATGTGTATTGTTTTAGTGAGTCAAAATGATCTTTTTAAATACATAATGTCACACATCTGTCTTTATTACAGCCAAAACAATGAAAGTCTGCCATCTCACTCTACGATCAAACCTCTATTTTTTATTAAAGACAATTCCATTATTCTGCAATAAGGGACCTATTACATGCCCTAATTTTGGTGAAATTACTAATGCAGATTGAATTTCCTAGAAGAATTACTGAACTTCTGTACTTTTTGAGATTCTAACTTAATTCATGTGCTTATCATGATAATGTGCAGTATTATTTGTTGCACCAAGCTGATGAATTCTCCCTAGGCAATGTGTAATTATTTGACAGTCCCTATTACAAGAACACTGAAAATTGCTGTTAGACAGTGACTCCTTGTAGTTTACACCATCCCTTTTATATTTCATCTCCTGACTCAGAGCTGTCACTCTGATCTGTCTGTATTAATTCAAGGAAAAAAGTTCTATTAAATTTTCAAATTATCTAATTATAGTGCCGATTTCACATTAAGATATAGGAAATAAAATAAGAAGAGTTGGCATTATTTTATCAGTTTAACATTCCTTAGGTATGTGAAGTTACTATCCCAAATCCAATCCACTAAATGCAGCTTAGTCAAAAGCTTTAGGACATCTCAGTGAAACTGGGCTAAAACTTGATGAATAAGATGAATAAGCAAAAAGGGAAATGCTATCACTTTTCACATCAACTTATAAATGTCCCACATTATTCATTTAAACAAAAGCCAGTAGACCTATAAATAAGAAGAGCCCAAAATATTATTGGCTAAGTATTTTACCACTGATGTTTTTCACTTTATTTCTGTTCTTTTTCAAGTGTTTATATACAGAGATATAAAATACCAGAACATTCCAGCTGCAATTAAAAATTTAGTTTTATCTCATAAAATTTCAAAGAAAAGCTTAAAGGTGATAAACAAGAACCCAAGAAGAGGACAGAAGAAAAGAAAATCCCACTTTCCCGCATGTATTTAACATTTAATACTTAGCATTTTCCAATTCTAAATTTGTAAGCCTCAGTTTAAATGTCCTATGCCATCAGTGAGTAAACAGCTTCCTTGACATATGCTGGGCCAGTTAGACACCAACAAGTTCCAGCACCTAAGGAATGACAGAAGTAATCCAGCCCAGTCATGGACCACTTTCCCTTTTCTAGTTAGCTCAAATGGTCACAGAAATTATGCTGTTTCAGCAGAAGAAACCTATCTTCATCGCCCAGCTACACTTATACAATGCTGATTTACAGTGCAGTTGGTTTCAAAGCTGCCATTTCCCAAGCACCAGAAGATCTTTTCTAGTCCCTTTTATTCAAAATTGGAGCACTGAACTATAATCAAAACGTTTGCTGAGCTAACTGGAATCTTCCACTTAGAGTCAGCCTGACATCAAAATGCATTTTGTGCATCTTGTGTTTCATGAATGTTGTAAGTTTAAAGTGCCTGGAGCCCAGAAGAGAGAAGCTATTTGGCCCTCTGGTTGTCTGTATGGAGAAAGTTCTCAGCAGCATGAGAGTGCAGAAGCTTTCCACAAATAAAGGCTGCTGCCTGGTCATGAGAGAAACCGTATTTAATCTTTAGCAAAACAGAGTTAATGTGTTCATTACACTGAATTTCCCCTGTTAAGAATTATTCCACTCAGTTTGTGGAAGCCGTAACAGTGAATTAAGCCAAAGCAAAAAAAAAAAAAAAAAAAAAAAAAAAAAAAAAGGGAGTTGTGTTTATTGCATTACAAAGCTTAGAAAAGAACTTCTCACAGGTCACCATGAATATTTAATATCCCATAACTGCTATGGTAGTGTGGTTCTAGTTTTATTTTTCTCCAATAGAAGAAGATATTTCTTCAGTGTGCACTTGTTGTGCCGGCGTGGAGGAATTTCAGTTTACATTTCAATGATGAGGCACATAAGCAGCAGCAGATGGTATTTGGAACACAGTGAAGATACAAAGATATCTGGGGAGCTGGAAGAGAGGATCTTAGCATTTCAAGCTGCTTTATAAGCCCTCACTGAAGAAAGCATGCACTTCTTCACATGTTTACTTGCTAACATTGTTTTCAGCTACTGTCTCTAAAAGGCTAACAATAAAACACGCTCAGAATTCTTCAAAACATTGCAATAAAGCTCAAAAGGAAACTCCAAAGTATACTTATGTTTTCTATCCTTTATAATTCCCTCCTCTATGCACACTGCTTAACTGAAAAGAGTATTATATGAATTTGGCAAATGTAGAACTGAGTTGCAAAGTGGCAGGGGAACCCCACTGGAACCTTTTAATACTGCTAAAAATTCAGCAGAAGTCTCCAGGCTTAAGCTGTAATGCATTACCTGTGATGTTGCCTGTAGGAAAAATCAATAAAAGGTACTTGAATGCAGAGGAAAAAACAGGAAACAAGCAGTAAGGAAGATCTGGTGGGAGTTTAGCTGACTATCTTTAGAATGTGGTACCAGACACATTAGATTATTAGGATCTGGGGCTAGTGAAGAGAGCCCAAGTCCAAAGCAAACCACATGGATGGGTGATTGGAGTCCTGGATTGATACTGAAAGCTCAGTTCTCTTGGGAACCAAGTGCTGGTGACACTACTCTCATGTTACATGTCACCCAAATGCAGAGATAGAGATCATGCAGGTAGAGAAAGAAATAGCTCAGGCTGTGAATGCAAACAGGTGGCAGATAACTGGAGTGGAGGTGGGTGTGACATGGTGTCTCAGACTGAACTTCTGAGTATTCATGCAGAAATCTGCTACTCCCTCTATTACCTTTCATAAAACCTGTAGTGAACCAAAGTAGCACATGCTGAATCCTCTAGCTGGTAAAGAGACAAGGAATCAAAATTAAAAATTAGAAGGCTGATCATGCTTCCCCATACACAATTTTCCAGTTGGGAAAACAGAGGACTTTGGGGACTGAAAGGAAAGTGAAGGTCTTGACTGAAGGAAGTGTCCCAGCAATGGGCAAATTCCTGGAGGCCAGAGCTGCACGGAATAAAAAGGCAGGGGATGCCCAGAGCCCTTGGCTCCCAAAAACCAGGCTGTGTTGTGAAGAGCAACAGCACAGTAGGAGCCAACCCAACTTTCTGACCAGAATTCTCAGACTACCAGTGACCTCCCTGATGGTCAGAGCTCTGATACAAGGGAGCAGGAGGTGTGTAAATCTCTCATCTCACTTCTTAAATAGACCTTAGAAGCCAGATCCAGTCTGGGTTATCATTTGCACTGTCTTACTGTAGCACTGGAGTCTTGGAAGTACTGTCAGGTCCCACCTAGGCATGGCTGTGGTAAATTCAGCAAAGGAAGTCCATTTTTAAATTTTTCTGCAGATTCAAACCAATAAGAGTTCATGAAGTTCTCAGTCCAGAGAAGTTTAGGTATGCAGGTACCTAATATACATTTAGGAGGTTTTGAATATGAATTTTTTTTTTTTTTTTTTTTTTGCTTCATACACTTCCTTTCCAAGTTCAGTTCCACATGCAGTCTCAACAGAGTTTCATTGTATGACAAAGATTCATTAAGAGATCATATGGTTTGTGAGACACTTCACTACAAAAACTATCTGGAAAGAAGAAGTCTACTTGACCTCCCACATGTAAAAAAGAAATAATTCCCTCTGCCTGGACCTGGGATAAAACAGGCTGATTATTTTACCTTTGTTATTCTTACTCTGGAGCAGGAATTATGTGACAGCTTATTTTTAAATGCTAGTTTATTTTAAATTGTCATTGAGTAAACAAGAACACACTAATTGTGATTAGTGATAGACAAGGATTGCCTGGAGGAAAGCTTGGATTCAATGAGAAAGGTTTTAAGTTTTTTTTATTCTTGTAATGAAATCAAAACATGGAGGAAGCATTTTAACTGAGTAATAGGCTGCATATTTGTAAAAACTCTTTATTCAAATTGATGAGGCAAACAGGATTTTGCTTTAATCCACATGGAGTGATCAGAGCAGTTAACCTTCCTATAGTACTGCTGCTAACATGTTTCAAAATAAAGACTCTGACAGAAGGAAATTGTTTTACCATCTCCTTTGCATGCAGAGCTTAGGGGAGGTTCCACACCTGCCATTGCAGAGACGACTGATCTGCTAGAGAAACAGCTAAAGAGATATTGTTAATAGCTAGTTTACATTTGAAGACAGAAATATGCACCACTTACCTGGTAAAAACACTGAGCTGCTCAGTGTGGAACTGCTGAGTGATTATTTAAACATCTTGGGATATGTGGGAAACTATGAGAGGAGTAGGAGAAATATTTGGGGGAGCTGGAGCCAAATGACCTCCCTGTTTGTCAGCAGCAATCTGAAGGGTTTTTCAAGAGTATAGGCAGTGAACAGAGATCAATTTTTAAGGTACAGAATTTTAGCAGCATTTTCTTTTGCACTGTATAATTTGTTTATATTATTTTAGCACCTAGGAAATAACCAAGATGAGGATCCCAATGCCAACTACATGAACATTTGGAGAAACAGATGGAGCAGATGAACATTTATCACTTGTTTAACAGTTAATGCACTGCAATACTCCAGTCATTGGGGTTTCTCAGTAATTCCTCAACAACCATCATGTGGTTAACTCCTGATAGGATCTGACTTGTTAATGGCACCCTCTGAGGTCCCTCAACCTCTGGAGGAATAAAAGTATACAAAAATTCCACCTTTGAGTTTCAATGCATAATTTCTGTGACTGTCTAGAACACTGAAAATCTGACCATACTATTTTTTTATAGCTACATGCTTGCAGCAAAAGTGATGCTATAAACAGATAAGCCTACAGTTTAGACAGTGTATTAAAAAAAATCTATTTTTTATTAAATCAGAATTATATTAAAACATGTTGCCTGCACAAACAAGATTGCAAAATAGCAGATGTTATTTCTGTAATTTTGGGGGTTTAAGCATGAATTGAATTTTTATTTTGAATTTTTACATTATTAATCAGTGAAATATAAGTATTTTAATCACAAGTTTTCTGATGTCCTTTTATTATATTACATGTAACAGGTGATATGAAGATGTGTTAAAACTGCTGAGTTTACAATACAGATGTAAACAATATTTAGATGAATTAATGCATGGTCTAGTGCTAATTAAATCAAGAGGGTTAGAAGAAGAATTAATTAAGCCGTTTCAAGTTCTGTTCAAATTTGCATTTTACATACAGAATTAAGGTGACTTTTTCAATTTCATTCTACACCATAGGTCTATAAAATTCACAGTTATCTATATTTATATTTTTATTAATTTTTTTTAATTTATAAGAGTATGAGAGAATACTTCTGTTCCAGCATAGTCCAAATTCATTCAGGAAATATTTCTCTCTCTACTGTTACAAGCAAGGAAGAGAGGCTTCCACAGGATGTATATCCAGATACCTGCACTCCCTTTCTGTTCCCTAAACAGGGCTTCAGATTCTGTCTGAGGATGCTTAAATAAGAAGACAAAATCTGGATGGTACCCAAAGTCTTCAATAGAGAAAGGAAAGTAGAAGCATCTTCATGAAAGTTCTACTCAATTCAAACTTCTACATGTGTATTGCTAATATTCGTTTCAGACCTCTTCAAAGTAAAGCCTGAAATTTCTCACCACCTTGATATTTTCATTATGCTTTATTCTTCTGAATTCTTAAACTGTCAGGAAAAAAATGTAGTACACACTAAAGGCATATATGCATATACAGGTATACATATACAGGTACATAGCTGGGCCAAAACTGTAACATATGGATTGCATGTTGTGGTTTTTTGGTACAGGTCTCCAACCAAATCCTACCCAGGAATTTTAAAAAATGCTAGTCTTAGAGCTTTATAAGAATAAAATCTAACAATTTTTGATATTAATATCTTAAACATTAATTTGCAATCTTAAATGTGAGAATAATAATCAAGGAAACACACTCCTTCATACATATCAAGAGTCAGTGAATTCTATCTGCTGGCTGGACCTGGCAGACATTTCCTGATAGGAAGTCGAACAGATTTATTTCTGTCTAGCCTAGCAAACTGATTTTACCTTAAATATATTTATTTATTAATGCTAACATTCTATAACTTTATCTGTGTAGTACTCATTTATAATAATACTTTTTTAATACTAAAGCACACAATGGAGCAAAACCTAATGAGGGTCAGATCCCACCCCTTTAAAACACTGTGACTATCTAATTCTATGTATAACAGCTCATGGCAGCACTTGTCACAGAGTAGGTTATGGAAGTGAGAAGGAAGTCACTCCCCCACAAAAAGGAACTGAGGCTGTTTCATTCAGCATCCAAGCCATTAGTCTTATCTTCCTGTTCATACAGTTGTTGATGTATTGACAGACAACAGTAGTCACATATTTATGTGAACTATAAGGAAAAAATTATGCAAATGTTGCCTACAGAAACGGTACATTACCTTCCCAGACATTGAAAAAATCCCTGAAGAAATAATGGTTCTTCATTTGCCAACATGGGAATATTCTGTACTTCTCCTGCCTTGATCCTATCAACACAATAGAAAATCAGAAGCAGCAAGAGCCTGTTACACCAGAAAGAGAAGCTTAAATATCCCTGAATAAATAAAGAACTCAACAGTCTCAATTTAGTCTTGAAGAAATGGTCAAAACTGAAAATAATGTGAATCTTCCAGAGTCAGCTCCTCTTCTAAAGATGCACCCAAGGCAGCTAACAAGACTGAGCACGCAGCCACTTGCTAGCTGAAAGGCAGTGGCCATTGAAGCAAAAAGAAAGGTTTCTATCTTGCATTTTGGAATCAGCAGATTAAGCCCATTTTCCCCCCCTGCATCTATAAAAACAGTCATCTTTCTCTCATGTGTGTTGGATATTTAACTTCTGTTCTCTTCCACTTAACCTTGACTTGTATCAAACATCATTTCAATGTCATTAGCTAACACTAGATTATCCCATCCCTACAGTCTGGTAATCTTTAAATAAAACAGGCTACTGGAATAATGTCACAGTAACAGGCATATTAATACATGCACTCCAGAGAAGTGGCCTGTACTTTCATTTAATCCCCTAGGATGCTCTGAGAGGTGATATTGCAAGGATCAGAAAGACTTGTCTTCCAGGGACCTGCATTAGTCAGAGAACAGCTCTGACATATGGCAGCAGAGATCATGCTTTGGAGCCAAGGGAATTTTTAACATTTCTTCTTTGATGATTCAGAGAGGCTTGGTTGGCATATAATTGGATCCCATCAGCACATAATCTACCAGTGAGAATAATTGCATGCCTGTGCTCAAATCATCAGCTTTCCAACTTCTTTGCCAGATAATCTCCTTAGTCTGGCTGAACTAAGTAGCAACTTTAACAACACCAAAAGTTAATTAAGCTTTCCATAAATCCACTTGTTGCTGTTTTCATAGCAACCTTTGGAAATATTACCACGTAATCTTATGCATTTTCATATCAACATGTTTTATAGTAGGATTTGGTTTCAATATTTATTGTAGCAGAATATGGATTTCATTACACTGTAAGACTTCAGAAGGTAAAAAAAAAAAAAAAAAAAATCAGAGGAAAGATTTTTTTTATCAAAAATACTTTGCTTAGTCCAGGTCTGAACACCGAAGTTTTCACTCTGCTGTTCTTTGTACTCAAGGCCTGACCAGAAATACTCAAGTCAAGAACTCGCAAATGTCTCAAGTCTATGCTAAACTGGATGGAAAATCTTGGAGTAGGGATTGCCCAGATGGTGTTCTCAGTGCTCCTCAGAGCTAAGGTTAGAGACCCCCTTTCTGGATAAAAGCTGCTATCGTTTAGAGAAGGACAGTGAAACCAAGAGACAACAGCTCTCCACCAAAAAAAAAAAAATTCAGTCTTCATGAGTTCTGGCTGAAAAATCACTTTGCAAAGTGAATGTGAAGTCTTTTCATTCTGTTTAACCATACATTCCATAGCTGAAGCTCTGTCCAAGTTTGGTGTACATATTTACTAATTTTCATGTAATTTTCTTATTTCATACAATTCTTTGGTAATAGAAAAGAAAACAGATTACTTCACATAGAACCCACTTTTAAGTAAAATGTTTAAAAAATACAGAGTTTTAATTATAATTCCACTTTTGCGATCTACTGAGTATAACTGTATTTAAGGGAGGAAGTAGATGATCTTTCAAGGTCCCTTTCAAAACGTGGCTATTCCATGCTTCTAAGAGTTAAAATTTCTGTAGAAATGCAGACGCCTCACATATTAAATATTAAATGATCAAAATATTTGTTTACCTTCTTTTTTTGGGGTTTCTTTCAAAAGTTGATTGCATCACCTAGACTTTATTCACCATTTTTACAACAAGAAATAAAAGCAAATATATTTGTATAACACTTATTTAGTGGCAAAAATTCAGATGAAAGAAACAATGATAATTTTCCAGTTATCAAAACTGACAAGCAGCAAATCTGTCACTAAGCATAACTCTTCAAGAGCACAGGTTTACTTTCTCCAAGCATGATTTTAACACAACCAAATCCAGCCATTAAAATTGGAAGAAATCCCATGGAAAAAAAAAATATGTACAGCTAAATATGCTGGTAGTAAAAACATACAGTTCCTGGGCAAAAAGTTATTACAGACTTCTTTAATGAGCTGCTGAAATATAAATAATTATTAGAAAACGTTTTCATCACTTTAAATATGATTCATTTTAGCTCTTGATATTTAATCAGGACTGTGATGACAAAAGCAGTATTTCTTACAAGCCAACACAATAGAATTTGAGACTTAAAAGTGTAATTATATTCAAATCTACATTTCAATTAACTGTTTATTCCTCTCACAGGCCTTGAATTTGCAAGCAGCTGTAAGAGTACCCATGTTCATCTATGCAAAAGCAGTTTTGTAGATATGCAAGCCCTTGCAGAACAGTAACCTTGCTGTACTTGGTAGATTTTTCTTCTCAAAAGTTTTCTTTTCTTAACTTATACAAGTATAGGGTGCCTGAAGCATTTGTATTTCAAGGTTGAGCTCAGAAATATTAGTTTAACAAAACCAAAGTTTTTTCAATTTATATATACTTCAGAAAGTAACAAAAACTCTAAAAATTAAAAATGGAATCTTTTTATTCAAAACCTTGCAAAGAATTTACGTTTCTCTTAAATCTATAAAACCAGTGACATATTTCATTCTCTTCATTCCTTTGCTGCTTGAATTTGCTTCTTCTTGGTTTTAGTTTACCCAGCAAAATGTTCTTTTCATGAGGGGGATACTTCTCTTAGCTTCTCAAATAATAACTGAGTAGAGGAGAGCTATTTCTATTGATTTTGTATGCACAGTGAGTTACAATATTGGACTGACTGTCAGCACAAATTTACTTCTGCTGTGAAATACAGACTAAAACTGCTTAAGACCCAAGAACCTCATATTCTCTTCATCCCACATTTCTGTAAAGACAGGGAGGAGACAGAAGGATATCACAGCTAATATTTAGTCCGAAGAAATATTGCAAGGGTTGTTTATCATAGGTTCTAAAAGTATATTTTAATTATATGCATATGTTAAAATTCTCAAAGAGTTCTGCAATGACTTTGGTGTTTATACCTTTTGCAGCATGTCTTGTGTATCTGGTGTGTGTTTGTTGTAACAAGAAAAATCAACCACAGCACTGTGGCTTTACTCTGCAAGAGCACCAGCTCTACCTCTTACTCCTACAGCTGGGAACAGCGAGATATTAAGAGCAAACTCTCTTGAATTTCTAGTTCCTTATTCTCTTAAGCTTCATAAGCCATGAACCAATACATTTTACACTAGATCTTTCAGGCTTTTTTCTTCTCAGCTTGACATTGCAATAGAGATAAATTAAAAAAAAAAAAAACAGAATATACGGGTTTAACTCTTAATTTCCATTTTATTTGTTTGACATTTGTGACTGGCCTTTTAATACAAACGCACTTTGTAGTATCAATGATTAGAGTCACCTTTATTAAGCATCCATAGCCATTCTGTTCCATCATGGTTTTCAGATTTCATAAGAAGAAAGAGAAAAATTATACTCCCAGCCAATAAAATTGTTGATGGGAAAGAGCTGTGTTACTGTATAAAATTCAAATGTTTCCACAGACATTCAAAAGTGTTTTTCATAAAAGTGCTATCATTTCTGAATTAGAAATAGAGAATTAGGGACTCAATGTTGTCCTAAATTGTTTCCGTTCAGAAAGAAAAAACTTCAGGTTATTCACATGGATTCTGAAGATCACTTCTAACCACTGTCTTTAGGCAAAATGAAGTCAAAAATTTAAAGTGCGTAAGACCCATTTTTGCCTAAGAGTTATAAACTGCTTTAGTGATTCTCTTCCTTCAGTGAGGACTGAAAAACCCAATTAGGTCATTGGAGCAGTAGGATGACCACTTGCTTAGTACCTAAGACCTTCTTTCCACATAATATTTGCTACTCTGCAAGAACATTTTAATTCAATTTCCCTGATAATCACTCATTAAACCTGTCCTGATAATAATAATTTATGAGGTTTTTTATATAACTCACCTTGAAGGATTGCAAGAAGTGAAAATCGCATGAAATTTCATGCTGCAGTGACCACTGATAGAAATTTGTAACATCTGGGCTGTCTTGGTTCCTCACTTCTTAATTCTTTGAACAGGCTGCTAACATAAGACCCATATGCCTGTGAGCATGCTTCACATCTGTAATTGATGTCCTGCTGTCTACTGGAACACTCTTCAGTACCCATAAAATATTAAGATGAATGCTGCACTGATCTCTAGGAGAAAAAAATAAAAGTCAAAAGTCTGTAATTTCTTCAGCAGCAAGAAAGCAGTTGAAATTACTATGCAGTAGCACGGACTAGGTTTAGTTTGAACACAATTTTTCTATTTAGGTAGGAAAGAGAGCCATTAAAAACACATCAGAAGTTGTGACTAAAACCTTAAGAACAACATAAAAGTTAGGTGAGATATAATTAAGAAATTTTCCCAAATCTTTGGGGTTTTGTGTATGGAAAATTGTACATTTTCCATGTGTCTGCCAGTCTCATTAACACCGAACTTTCCAATTACAAAGTAAACTGCAACCAAAATTGACTTCAAAGGGTCCAAACTCTTGGCCTTCCATCACAGTCAAAAACAGATCCTATGGTGGCAGGACAGCATTTGCACATGGAGTTTTCTCTCATTATGAGCACAAAAACAGTGGCATAAAAAGAACCCATTTTTACAGATATGGTTTGAAACTCCAGTTTGTCTTCCTTGTCTTTATTTCCTAGAAAATGATTGCCACAATTATTAAATTTCAATGCTTATTTTCATACAAATATACTATCATATGAGACGTGTGAAATAGAGGAATTTGTTTTTTGTTTTTTTTAATGGTGGAAACCACTTTATGTATATTATATACCCTGTTCTTCCCCTGCAGGTACATCAAGAAACATTTACAGCTCTCTAGCTGTGCATGAGTCAGTAATAAAATAAAAAGTACAAAAGTAAATAAAGCATACAGGCAAACTTATTAAGAGCATATGTGAACAGCACTGAACTTCAGTTAAGAAGTTCAGACAAGAGCTGACAGGGAACCCAGTTGCTTTATTTTACAAATTATCTTACAAAATGAGTCTTAAAAATATATTAAACTTGAATTCTGAACCCATTTCTATGAGAACCAAAGAACATCAGGAGAAATCTGCTTTTCAACAGCCACACAATTTCATGGGCAGAGTTTACAAACACTTTCATCCATAACAGTACAAAATCACAAAACAAATCACTGCCTTTCTGCATGTGCATCTTCCTGTTTTCTCCGGCACCGCTAATGAAAGCCTAATGGAAGCTATTAAGCCTTTTTAAAGCCATAAAAGACATTAAGCCCCAAACATTACAGATAGGATATTCTAACACACTCATCTAAAAATTAATGTTAAATATGTTTTAATCAAATTATGTCAAGGCCTATCCATCTAATTTTACATATCCAACCTTGGAGCCTGTTTTAGGAGATAGAAGTCTCAGGCTTTTAAAGAGCCCTCTTAAAATTTTGGCAGCCTGTGACTTGGAGTCATTCCATCCAACTCCAGACACCCAAGTGATGCACCAAAGTTGGAAATACTGTTATTTTAAGTTCTCTCTAGCATCCATGGTGTAAGTTGGTTTCTTCCAGATGTCCATTCAGATCTTCTATGCCCTAGATGTTTTGTCTTTGTCTTGTCTACCAAATATAAAATATTAGTAATTTAAGAGGCCTTCATGATCGCAGCAACACAGGAGGTCCATTTATGTTCCAGAGTCAACATTCTGGAAATTTGTGTTTCACTGAGCACTTTTGAAATTAATTATGTCCTCAGTTTGAGACAAGATAGGATCACTAAACCTGGATGGTTATTGGTTATAAGAAAACACAGTCCGCTAATAGAAAAATAAGGATAAGTGTAAGCATAAGAGAATGGTAAGTCCAGATAACTTTGCCCATAGGTAGGGCACTTGGAGCAGCAGCATTTTCCCCAGGAGCAGGAGAAAGAAGCCAGGCAGTATAACCAGGGCTTTGAAACCACAGAGGTTATGGACATATCAACACAAAAGTAAAGCTTGAGGCAAAAAGCCTGAAGCAAAACACTCTGTGACAGCTGCATCCAGACTGCACCTTGTGCTTCTGAGAGCATGAGAGAACATGCTGTGCATCAAGAGGAAGGGTACTTTCAAGCATGACAAATATAGCTGCCATTTGTTCAGGAGTCTGTTGGCTACTGCTGCAGCAAGATTAAATTTCTGCTGGAGGTGCCCCCATCTCTTTAAAACACAAACAGCTAAACTTGCTGGGGATTAATTTTGATGCGTGTGTATATCTATTTAAAAGCTTGACAGGTAGGTCAAGAAGCCCAAAGGCAGGTAGTTCAGGCACAAAAGAAGGAGGGAGATGTGCTTTACTGGCAGAGATATCCCTTTTAATTCTGCAGGTAAAGGCTGGGGCAAACAGCACGAACTGCAAGACTCAGAAGTAACCTATAAGAGAGAAAATTGAAACCACTCCAAAATGAAAAATGAAAAGAAAAAAAAAGCATAAGGGTATTTTTAAACCTTTAAAAGCATGAAAGAAAGCACTCAGTAAGAACCACTATAGCAAAGTGCTTGTGAGGCTGAGGCTCTTGGAAATGAGACACTTAGCCTACCAGGGTCTCTGAGAAGGCAGAATTGAACCTGAAGCAAAGGCTTTCAGATGGCAGGCACCATTTCTGTATTACCAAATGCTCAAATCCTCCATGCCCAAATGGTCACGACTGCCTGAAGCACCTGAGAAAAGGGAAAGCTAATGCAGACACCTGATTAGGTTAGAAATGAGTATGTCCTCCAGGCTGCATATGAAAACTAACAAAATCTGAATGTATGTGATCTAATTATGAGGACAGAGAAAACAAGTGGAGAGACAAATAAAATTCAACAGACAGTGGGCGATCCAAAACTAAAGATGAATGACTTCTCTTCCTTAAAGATACAAAAGTCAAGCATAAAAATACAGTTATATGAGCACAAATCCTCCCTGTGGTTTAAAAGTTTCTGTAGCCTTCCACAATCTTATAACTATAGAACTTTTCTAAAAGTGGAATCACACAGAAACATTAAGTATACTTATATTTGTACGTATTTTGAAAGGTCTTAATTGTTTTATCAAGTTAACCTCTAAAAACGCTTGAAGGAATTTGATCCAACTTAAAAAACAACTTTTAGACAGGATAGAATATGAAGAAAAAGCAAGTTCACATAACTATCATTTTAAGGCAATTATTCTACCTGGAAAATCTCTTTGAAAAGAGAGCACTTAAGTAACCATAACTATCTACACTCCACAGAAAAAAAATTCCTTAAAATTTTGAGACAAGATAAACAACCTTTAAAATCTTTTATGGTAGGACAGTTATTAGGATAAATAGGGTCAAGGTTGCCTCTTATAAGCTCTCTGTTTAGCAATGCTTCTGCATCAGTAAGAGGGAAAATATCTGCAAGATATCACTCAAACAGCTTGTTACAGAAAGCTTGCCTCTGGTCCACACCAAATACTGGAGCCAAATGAAGCCAGCAAGACATTAATAAAAAAATAAACATTAATACTGTAATATAATGAGCTCATCATTCATTCTTCTATACTTACTGTTAAGAATGTAGATTGTGATTAATTAGTCTGCCTTAATCTAGCAGTTACAATGATTCATAGAATTTCCAGTATAAAAATCATGTTTCATGCAAATCTATGTCAATTATATAAAATTACATAGTTTGCTAATTTAATTCAATAAAATCTAGGAACAATTATGCAACTGCCTTCAGCAAGTGACTAAAAAAAGTTATATATGAACTTGGAATGAATGAGCTAAAATCAAACATGAAACATCTTTTAGATTCAATATTCAAGCACTCTCTTCCTCTGTAAACAAACCTTTCCAGACTTAAATCTGGAAGACTTATGAAGGAGTCACAGAACAGAGCAACAGAAATCCTATAAGTGCATTTTGAGTAAAAACACAATAGGTTACATCTTCCTTTCTTTCTTTTTCTCTTTTTTCTCTGCCAATATTTGCAGTCCTTTTATACTCATAATTTAGTTTGAAATATATTAACCTCATTAGCTATGCTTACAATGTTTCTCTATATTCTTGTGAGGCATGTACATTTAGAAGGGTTTCATTCTCTCGTTAAAAAAAATAAAAAATCAAAACCAAAAATATATTCTTGCACAGGGGAAAAGAAGCAAAAGAAGAAAGGCCATTTCATGGTTATAATCAATGTCTCAGCATAGGGTAAAAGTACCTGAGAAAGATCAGGTGTCCTTCAGGAGACATTTCCTGCAGAGCATTCACAAGTCAGTGCTCCTCTTCCACCACAACAAGCGCTTTGCAAGTTTTGTGAAAGTAGAAATAGTCTGGAATTAGTTCTCCCACTTCAAACTCCCAAGCATTAATGTGTTATTTTCCTTCTAGAGATAGGGTTCCCCATAACCAAGAAAAATGTTGAAAAGATGCTGGGCAAAACCCGCTTGATGCAAAACAGATCAAATGTACCATTCCTACATTTACAAAGTCCATTGTAAAAGATAACAGGTAATAAAAACAGACTAAAAAAAAATAGGATTTGACAAACTTCCATTTTGGGATGTAGTAGCTGACAGGTTCCTACAAATAGAGAGCTTCTGCTGGGGTAACCACCCCACCCAGGCCCCCTGAAACAAAGCAGCAAGGTGTTGCTTCCCCCAGCTGTCATCTCAGCCACTCTGCCTCTCTCCCTCTGGAACCAGGTATTCAGCAAGGCACCATGGGTGATAAATTTACAGTGAAGTCCTGGACTCTCTCTTTTATCATAGTTAGGTTAATCTACAAGCCATATATGACAAAAAGAACAAAAACAGTCATAGCAGTTAATGTGATAAATCACTGTTCAAATCAGCAGGCCACTGGTAGTGGCCCTCCCAGTCCTGCACTGGTAATGGGTCAGAATCCTGTCTCTGGAATGCAGCTAATGAACGTGATTAATGGCAGAAGGGTGTGACACACCAGGCATTCATTTTTCCTTAACTTTACAGTGTTAAGCAGTTTTACTCGCATCCTCAAAATGATAGATACACCTAATCAGTAGTAGTAGAAGTCCCATTAAGTTCTCATTAAACTTCTATATCCTGTGTATAACCTTGAACAATGCATCAGACACTAATGAGTGTATTCTCCTGTCACTGAGCACTCCACTTCCAGAGGCATGAGTGTGGTGTAAATACCCACACAGAGATTGTTGGAGTGGGTTTTCTCTGCAAGCCTCAGAATAATTTCTTTGACTAGTGGAAGGGACAGTCTTAACACCAGCTGTACAGACAGTCTGTGTGTATTTATTTGCATTGCACTTGAGCCCTAAAGGCAGGCCAGGACCTCACTATATTACATGTTGTACAAACACACACAGAGGACACCAGAGCTAAGCATGAGCTAAAAATAGCAACACTACAATACTCAGACTTCAAATCTATTGTTCTTTTATTGATAGGCTAGGTGCAAAATTGAAAGATGGCATGGGGGTGTTTTTTATACTACTTTTCTTAAAATTACTTAGCACCTCTGTTAAGGCTATAATTAGTTATATGATGCAATTTCAAGCAGCAATACACCAGCAGGCAAATAAAAATAAGTATTTTGCAAGCTGTTTCTCATCAAAAAATGATAGTGTTAATGTTATGAAGCATCAGGAATGACTGAGAAATCTCAGTGCTGTCCAAAATAATGAGGTCAAGCTGGTAGGATAGGGATTTCAGCAATGATCTGGTGAGTTATGTGCTCAAGAGCTCATAGAAAGCCCTATGGGTAGCATTAAGTCAGCAAGTTGGGTTTCATTGTGCTACAATGCTTGGGAAAGCATTAATAACAGCTTTCCTGTTTTATTCAATGAAGATTTTCATTTTAATATAGACTGAGAGACTGGATTTATTTTATTTTCTTTTTTGAAAATTTATACCCAAGTTTAAAAAACGACAAGGAAGGAGTAACTTGTGTTCACATGTATCACTTAAATCAGCTAAACAAAGCATTAAGTATATTCTTGGATCAAAATGTATTCTGTTTAGAGAGGCAGTTTGAAATCTAATCACAGACTAGCAGCCTGCATTCACTTCAGTCAGTCCAGAGAGGCATTCACATCTCATGGTGATTTATACTATACACTGAGTAACCTTCCTCTTTCCAGGGGATAAGGGGAGTTTAGCCCAACAGGTAAGTTAAGAAAATTAGAAAACTGCTTCAACATAGGTCTGGAAAGGTCTGGAAAGCAGTTGGAGGAGGATCACAAAATCTCAGGTGTTTAAACTAAATGGTGCTAATTAGGAAGTTGCTATTTTTCATCTACATTTACAATATCTTCATCTGGGATATCAGAACTAGTTGTATTTCTCTTCTAGCAGTAAAAGTCAGAGCTTTAGAAAGTGAAAGTGACTTCTACAATTAATTGCCAGTTGAAATATTTAGAGTACTTTCAAAAGGACATTTATCATTGCAAGACAAAAGCTATGTATAGTATATGGAACAGCAAAAGAATTTACTGGCGAAGCCAAAAGCCCCACCACAGTGTTAAACAAGTGAAAAAAAGAACAGTATCATATGGGAATATATCACTATCTGCATTTTTTAATATATATCTATATCACTATCTGCATTTTTTTCCTGAAATACCTTTATTCCAGTTTGCCTTGAAACCTTAACTTCTGAAAGATTCCTTCCTTCCTTCCTTCCTTCCTTCCTTCCTTCCTTCCTTCCTTATTTCTTCCAATATTCCTTCCTTCCAATATTCCTTCCAAAGATGTCCAAAAAACCCTTCTGTGACTTTTCAGGCGCATTTATGTCTCTGAAAGATGATTCTTGTACATCAGAGATAACAGAAACCTATTACTTTTTCAAACCTAAGGAGATAATATATTGTCTACACAACACATTTTAATGTAACTTATCTGATTTTCACAGTCGACCATGTGTACATTTTGACAACAAAGATTTATGATAATGACTTTCAATTTAATATAGCTATTCCATAAGATGACCTTCATTGAGCTAATAGAGAGTAGGGCTAATTTTGGTTTGCATAATTCAATTTGCAATTCAGATTAAGAATGGAGCCTTTGCATGTTTTCTATTTTTCTGATTCTTCTGTTTTCTACCTTTACTGTAATATATTTCTACTTCCACCACATATTCAATGTGATACTTTACATTATGTACAATTCTGAAAAAAAAAAATACTAGTACTTTCAGTCTGAGTGTTAAATGGGTTTGGTATTTTATGTAGACCTACAGTATTTCTTGGACAGCTTCTCATTTTTCTTCAACATTGTTAGAGAAATGTTTGTTTGCGCTCGTCCACGGTTTATTGGAGAAATTGTATTACTCTGCTTCTGTGAATAATGTTGCCCAGCTTTGAACATGCTTTATTCTGTGCAGATAGATTCTGTGGACTTTAACTCTCTGAGTGCATAACATACATACATATATATATATATATGTATATATATACATATATATATATACACATATATACTCACACACACATACCTCACATTCATTCATTCATTCTAGAGCTAACTCTAACCAAGACCACAGGCTGATTTTGTCCAAGTGTGTCATAGCAGTTCTTTTGCCAAGCTTTGCCATTCCCCAGATGCTGGGCTGTGGTATGGACAAGCCTACAAAACCAGAGAGGAGATACAGACAAAAGTGATGCTGATTCTTTTCTCCACCAAAAAAATATAGTTCATATAATTCTTGGTTTAAAAAATTACCTTGTATTATTTTAAGTTCCTAATTACTTTTACATAAGTAAGATAAGTTAAAGTTATGAACTCTATCCCAAACAAGTTCTATTACAAAGGTCTTTGTTGGGTGCAAGTTAGGCCCACATTCATCCCAGGCCTCATTTTGCTAAGCTGTAATCAGTGCAGACAGAACACCAGTAACTAAGTCACAGATAGCTAACTTAAGTTATCTAGAAGGAGACCTTCCTTTCCTTAGGGGTTTACCATCTGAATCCACTGTCTCTTCCCACTGCCTGGAATGAGCAGTCTGATATGATGGATGTGGTAACTGCAAAAAGAAGTGGTTAAATCCTCGCTGTCAATCATCTCCTAAAATTGCTCACTTACTTTGCTTTCAGTAGCTGAGAGTCCCTTCTGTTATGCTGTTCTGGCTCACAATGAAGGAGAGCTGGAAAACATGAATAACAATAGTCTCTTTCTGTGCCTCAGTCAGCCTGCACAAAGCATCTGTTCTAGTATATATATACATATATATATATGCACATATATACTCACATACACATACCTCACATTCATTCATTCATTCTAGAGCTAACTCTAACCAAGACCACAGGCTAATTTTGTCCAAGTGTGTCATAGCAGTTCTTTTGCCAAGCTTTGCCATTCCCCAGATGCTGGGCTGTGGTATGGACAAGCCTACAAAACCAGAGAGGAGATACAGACAAAAGTGATGCTGATTCTTTTCTCCACCAAAAAAATATAGTTCATATAATTCTTGGTTTAAAAAATTACCTTGTATTATTTTAAGTTCCTAATTACTTTTACATAAGTAAGATAAGTTAAAGTTATGAACTCTATCCCAAACAAGTTCTATTACAAAGGTCTTTGTTGGGTGCAAGTTAGGCCCACATTCATCCCAGGCCTCATTTTGCTAAGCTGTAATCAGTGCAGACAGAACACCAGTAACTAAGTCACAGATAGCTAACTTAAGTTATCTAGAAGGAGACCTTCCTTTCCTTAGGGGTTTACCATCTGAATCCACTGTCTCTTCCCACTGCCTGGAATGAGCAGTCTGATATGATGGATGTGGTAACTGCAAAAAGAAGTGGTTAAATCCTCGCTGTCAATCATCTCCTAAAATTGCTCACTTACTTTGCTTTCAGTAGCTGAGAGTCCCTTCTGTTATGCTGTTCTGGCTCACAATGAAGGAGAGCTGGAAAACATGAATAACAATAGTCTCTTTCTGTGCCTCAGTCAGCCTGCACAAAGCATCTGTTCTACTTTAATATACTATAACCAAAGAAATGAAAAGGTGTGAATAATACATATTAATTGTGATTTGAAGTGGAAAATTAAAATACGATGGGATACATTTAACAAGGATGATTTCTCTCATATGCACTTTCCTTTAGATTACATAGTACTCTGCAACAAAGTCATAAAACACAAAGTATTGTATTAATGGACTGCTTAGACACCTCTAGGACAGACAACTCATCCCTGCAATGTTAATCTCCTTTGTTTTGATTGCAGTGTTACTTATTTTAATATTCAAGCATAAGTACTATTTCAGGCATTATTTTAAAGCTGTTTTAAATAACTATTTTAAGAGAGCTAGAGACTAGAGACATAGATAGGAACACCTGATTTCAGGTCTTATCCTACTCCAGCATATCAGGCAACAGAGTCAAGGAGACAGCAGCTGTGGCTTTTCAAGAGTGTTCTCTTTCTTAACTCTGTCACAGAGAGATCTCAGGAGCAAATAAATCCTGTTTCAGGCAAAAGCACTCTCTAGGACTTGTTTCGTCCTCAGTTAAAGATCTAAAGAGGTGAGCTGGATCTTATTCTGAAAATACTTAATTTTTCTTTGTGTTTATGAGTTAAGCTAATGATGGCTCATGACTCACAACTATGTCAAGGTCCTAAGCACACCATATCTGAATTCAGGACAAAAGAATTCTACATACATTCAAGAGCAAGTTTAACAATAACAAGCAGTTAGAAGAAAAACAAACATCAGGGAACTCTGGCAGCAGGCCATGAGGTAGCTGAAAGTCAAATGGAAATGTACTTTACTTTTAAAATATAGGAAAACAGTCTTTAAATATGTAGTGACAAAAAGAACCAAAGTTTAGCAGAGTAGTCATAAGTAAAAACTTTAAACGCACAACTACAACAGGAGAAGCCTTGTACATATGAGCAGATTTTGGACAAATTAAGATAGTTTATAAGCATCTTCATCTCCAGTGAAATGCCATTGCTTTGGCTTGTTACCTGTTTATGGTACTGTATAAATCATTGGAGATTAAAATCAATAGAGGTACATAGATGAAGATGCACTAGCAATTAAGTGGATGGCTGAATAGGTCTGCCTGGGATGGAGTCCAAAACAGACTGCTTGGAGTTTTTCTTTGCTCAGAAATTTAGCTGATTCATTTGGGCAGCTAAGCAAAAGTTACTCAAAATCAAAACTAAAGCCATCCTTATTAATTTTCTAAGCATATGCTCCCTCAGAACCCCTCCCCTGTGTCAGCTGGAAAGAATCCTGAAAGTCTCTGTGCTATTGCACTGAATGAGTGCAGAGGGACAAGTAGAGACTGGGAGGTGGAAGTGTTTCTTTATCTGATCTCACCCTTCCACAGAGATAGGGTTTTAAAAGTTTTATCAGCATACAGTGATAGCACAAAGTTCCTGAGAGGATACCTGGAAAGAAGAATGCTAATTTGACAAATTTCTAAATTACAATAAATAACAACAATAATAAGGACTTCTCACATAAAAACAAAAACAACCCAGAAAGCTGTGAAAAAAAAAAAAATCAGAGATTTATGTTATTTCTGTGCCAAATTTAAACAGCCTTTAGCAAACTCTCCTCAAGAACGTAGCTCCAATGGTAACTTTGAAAAAATGCCAGATACACCTCATGGCTGAGGGGAAGTAAAATTACTAACTATTTCAATATAATTCATGGGCATTGCAATGTCACAGGCATTAAACCACTTTCTAGGCTGAAGTATATGTATTTTAACTCATATCAAAAACTGTTGGAGCAAACAATGTCCAGACACTTTTGAAGAAAAGAAAAATTTAAAGGTCTCAGTTTCTTGCATCAATGTTAGAAAAACTTAGAGACTTAAGCTGTATGAACCAGTTTCACCATTATTATTTTTCACTGTTTCAAGTTTCTGTAGGAAATCTCAGCACTGATTAGTAAGTAAAAGCTAAATCTTTCTGAGAACACGATAACCACTGGCCTATGACAATACTACATATCTTGTTCAAAACAACATGCATCCAGTTCACGGTACACATTCATTATAAATCAATTTTCACCAAATAAGTATTTTAAAAAGGGGAATAAACCAGCGTGTCTTTAAGTGTAGTAACTGAACAGAGCTGCAGCAAAATCCAATTCTCTCCTTTGTCCCATTTAACAATAGAAGGAGCATCCATTTATTTCGTCTAAGCAAGCAGGTCTTAAAAACTGATAATGTTGCCAAAGCCATTCCCAAGGATTTTCTGTGATGGGATGTCACAAATGATTTTCACATGGAAATCAAAAAGCCTGATTCTAAGGCATCACAAAAGAAATCTATAAGGGAGGGGAAAAAAATAAAAGTAACCAAATAATTCCATGACAAAAATACAAATTCAAAAGCAAAGAAGGAAGTTTTACTTTCCAGTCTTCTAATTTGTAACACAACACAGAGAAATTACAGTAGCACTCCTGCATTTAGCAAATGAGAAATGTCAAAAAAAGGAAAGCACTAAATCCATATAGGAGCATGAAAAATCGATTTTGAAATCATGTTTTCTGCAATCAGATGCTGTTTCCATGATTGATTGTTTCAAAATTTTATACACATGCAAGGCTTTAGGCTTATGTTTTTGAGAAGGACAAAGCAATTCAGCAATTCAAGAAAGCATTTGCCATAAACTTGCATTAGATCTTCTTTTTGTCATCATTACCAAAATTATGATACTTCATGGAGCCAGACAGAATGGTTAATAGACCTAAATTGTTATTTGCCAGGTTGCTTTATGCTTTTGATTTCTCTTGCAAAGAAATGGAATTTTTTTCCTACTGGTTATCTATTCCATAATTGATACCTCTGAGAGCAATGCTGCTTTCTTTATTTGTTATGACTGGCAGCTGTTGACAGTCTTTTAACATATTGTTGGATAATAGAGTAGAAACTAAAAAAGTAAAACTTCTACCTTCCATAAAACTAAGTTGCCTTTCATGTGTCCTTCAGCTCTTAAATTCAGTCATTTTATATAAGGAGAGCAGTCAAGTGTAAATGTGTAGGACTATGAGGTTAATTCTTCAGGTAATAAGAATTGTAAGAACAGAAAATATCAATGAAATATTTTTTACAATTAGACATTCCTGATCTATCACATAGAAGAAAAATAAAAAAATCAGTAACATAATTCACATCATAACAAAAGTCAAGATCAAGTGTCCAGTCACTATTGCAGTTTTGGCTACAATCAAATATTAACAAAATTACATAATGTTGCATAAATAATGGAGTTCATAAACTGAAAACAGATTGAATAATTTCCCTGAAACTTTTTTTATAGCACTCAGAATCAAAATTATTGTATGCAGAAGCTAATGCCAGAAATTAAATTGAAACACATTCTCCAGGAATGCCTCTTTCATCTCAGAATCCATAGAATAAGCATGTTTCTCTAGCACTTTAAACTTCACCAGGATCTAAGACAAAAGGACAGAACTGTAGAGAGCAGTAACATAGTGTGGGAAAATGTCAGAAGATAGTGATATTTTTAATTTGGATTCAAGACAGTATTACAGTTTAACCTCCATAACAAAATGTTGATTTGGTATTAGACGTGACACCAAAAAACCAACTAGCTTCTGCAAAGCTGTATAACACAGGTGATGAGAGGATTCTTGTTCCTGCCCTTGGGAGGTGTCATTTTCATGCATTTCTGAACACCTTGGAGGGGTGAGATGGAGTAGTGGGATGAGAAGTTCCAAAAGGTCAGTCTCCCTAATTTTTCCATCTTTTCTCTCAAGAAAAAGGTTTAGATTCTTTAATAACCAAAAAGCATGATCAGTTAAATTCACTTTTACTCATTCTTTTCCTCTCCTGAGCTACAATTTTGACACAATGATTTAGAAGTCTCTGGTGAACAGGCAGGCTCTTCTTGCTGTACCAGATGGGAAGGGAAAGCGTCTAGACTAGAAGCTAGACAGAAAGCAGAACTCCACAAGGTTTAAAAATAACTTTTAGGTTCTTAGAACTAACTGACTGATAGGTTCATAAATAACATCAATGGGACAAAAGGAATAAAAAATAAAAACAGCAAACACCCACTTGGACAGACCACAAAAAGAGCTACTAGCTTAGCTATGTCAGTACACAAGATGCAACAAACAGCCTCCAGATAAGACCTCCTTAGTCTCCTTCCCCTCCTCCTCCATAATTCAGTGACACCAGTCACACAACGCCTTCACACTGCCTTGGGTGACCACATTTTCCAAGATGAAAAAAGCCCCAGCCAAGCTTCCTGTTACGTTTTCTAACTCCACAAATTCCATTTCCTTGTAAAGTAGTTATCTCAAACTAATCTGTTTCCTGAACTTCATGATCCACAGTTGCAAAAATGTGCATTTGTGATTCTCTCAGGAGGTGAAGTGCTTTGAGACACAGATGACTTTGCTGCAGAGCAGTGGTTTCAATCTGACATTGGGTCCGTGAACTGCTTTGGAGATTGAAAGAAGCTACTTTGAACAAGATAAACTGCTAGATAATGTTGCCATTACCTTTTTATGACAAGTGTAAAAGGAGGCTGCTAAAGTGTTTATCTTTTTCAGCCTAAGCATTTGCTTAGGATGTCTTCCTTCCTACGGCTGATAACTTTCTAAATTTTGTCACAAGACCAGTTGCCTGCTTTTGCTGTTACATGTCTCTTACCACAAGATATGAATGTGATATGTTCAAGTGGTCCAAAGTTCAAGCCTAGTTATCCCAGTCAGAGAAAATGTACAGCCACCATGTGGATTTAACAAAATGTTGTTGAACATGCTGTTAAAGACTGCAACATAATCTGCAGTTTATACTTGTGGATGTTTGGCCATACATCTTACCAACAGACTTGATGTGGGTAAACTAAAACCTGGAATTTCTACATGATAGAAGTGCTCATCTGGATACATATAGAGGCCTACCACATGCCCCCCCACCAAGGTCCAAGTCTTCTGGGGCAGTCAGAAGGCCTTGGAATTGAACAGTGTCCTTTGACTGTGTTGTTTGATCACTGCATTTCCATTTCTTGCTGTCCAGTATTGCCCAATGTGAAAAAATGTCAAACTATTTCTGGTAATCAGCTGCACCTTTAGGTTTGATGGGCTGTTGCAGACATCATGGTGTTTAATTCAAACATCATTTACTCAGGACATTTTGTCACTTACAGTGATTACAGGGGCCAATAATAATAAATATATATTAGAAAGATAAATAAGTGAACTTGCCCTGCCCTAGAAGTAATTAAGTACTGTATTGCCAAGTTTCAAACTAGGTAATGGATAATTACCTATGCGAATGCTGTTTACTTATCCTTACCTACAATTTAGGAGATTAAGTCTGGGTCTCCTAAGGTTGACTGTGCCAGTATATTAACAAATGCTTTTTATTTTCTTTCCCTAGTTTGTGAATATTTCCACTCTCCGTATAAGTTCCTTGCACAGCTTTGGTCTAAGTAGTTTCCCACACAGGTAAAGGCTGAGCACACCCGTGGTTCGCGCTGAACAGGGTAGCGGATCATTAACAGCTTTCCTCAGTTATTGCCCTTCCATATGCTCCATGTAACTTTCTGAGGAATTTAAAGTCTATTTCTGTAATTTCTTGTACGCTAATCAGGCTAGGTTGAAGGCACAAGGCCATCACAGTTCTGAAAGTTTAACAGCAATTTGGAAAAAGTAATACAGCTGCAAGTCTGAACTTTGTAAAAAGATCTACTGTTACTGCAGAAATCAGAAAAACAAAGAGGCTTCAAGTTTCTGAGTAAAACATGAGCAAGCACTAAGCATCAGAAGGTATGGATAATGACAAGCTAATAGGCAACTTTTCAGTATACTCCATTCTTTAACCTGAGGTAAAAATTACTCTCCCTGGAGACATATTCCTGAATAATGACAGCATGGACGGACATACTGATTTAAGTTGAATTGCTGAAGAATCTATGAATTTGGTATGAACTAGCTGTTCATACTGAAGTGTCTGCGCTGGAAAAGGCAGTCTCAAGCCAGAAGAAATAGCTACCTTATTAGATTATTTTATTTAAAAATTTTTTGCTGTTACTTGTGCAGGGTAAAAAACATTTAGAAAAGAAAATCCTGGACATTATCAATTTATTTATCTTGCTTATTCTTTATGCTCCTCATCAAGCCTAAAAAGGGAAGCTTCCACATCTCTTGAGAAAACCCTTCTGTAATTACCTTCTCCTGATCAGTTCAACTTCACCAGCATTTTCACTGGTAAACCCTCAGCTCCAGCTGGATCTTACCCACTGTGCTTACAGCATGTAGTTGTCAATACCAGAGATACCTCTCCCATGCAAAAAGAGTAAATAAAAAAATTCCAGAAAATAAGGTAAAGGACAAGATGTCTTACCAGGTTTCTCATTAAACTGACAAAACCCAAGGCTTAAACTGTCCTCCTTATGTAGTTTGCAGTAATGAACTGAAAAGCTTGTAAAGGAAAACAGCCAGCCTCTGGCTCAGAGAGCTGCCTGGCTGGCAAGCAGTTAAATGTGTGTGGAGCTGCAGCTACTCATGGAGGGTCTCATTTCTGGGAGCAAGAAAGGGGAAACTTCTCATTCACATGTCAAGTAATTCCTTCCTATCTTGTCTCCCCTCTCTTCACTGTGCAAGAATATCCCAGGCCAAAGACAACTGGGAACTTCAGAGGAAAAAGGGCTCAGGGGATGAAACATTAATCATTGTCTGTGTGTCTTTGTCACTATTGTCCCACCAAGGGCAATCACAGAGGGCAACAGTAGGACCATTGGATTCCTGGAAAGTTATGCCTATCAAACATCTCAGCAAGCCCCATTTGCTCAGGTGTGTTCAGTGCTGATAACACAAGTGCAAGCAGCTCTGAAAACAAAAGAAGACCTTCAGACTACTCATTCACTCTGTCACAGAATCAGGAGACAATTAATATCGTATAGAACTGCTGATGACATGCTGGATGTGAAGAAAGGAGGCTTCCTTACGAAAGAGTATTTTATCTTTCAATTAAATAAATATTCTTCAATTTCCAAATAATGCTGTTGCTAGCAAGTCTCTTATTTGACATGTCATGGTCTCTGTCATACCCAGGCTTAAGTGAACATAGGTGCTTTCATTCAGACAGAAACATTTTGCCCCTGAAACCTGTATAAACATTATCTACCTCTTACTTCAGAGACTGCTTTTAAAAGATTTTTTTCTAGAAATCTATAAAACTAACGAGAAGTATTCTTCATTCTTGCTAGTGATCAAAGGAGTTAGATCCCAAAGATAAAGCAAGTTAAAGAGATAAAATCTGTCCCCCCCCACATGCTCAGCATATATCAAATCTCAAGGTCAGTGTGTAGGTAACAAATAACACATGCAGAAACTCAGCCAAATAAAGCTTTGAGCTGTGAGATTTGTGAGTTACTTTAGTAACTCTGTCTTGGTCAGAGCACAGTCTGGTCCCGCATCATCACTGCAGAACGTACTTATCTCAAAAAGCATCACCCATGTCTGGCCTTGTACCTCTGTCCCTACAGGGAGACCATGGCAGGACATCTCCTCCAGGGGACACACATATTAGATGTGTAAAGTGGCCATCTGACAAAGGTTTTCCTCCGCATAAGAGCTACAGAAATAGCAGCTGTTCTCAAGAGAGGAAAAATAAAAGTTGTGGGTTCATATGCTGGTACTAATCCTGAAGTTTTCTTATTTTTTTTTCCCTGACTATATTCTTGAGTGACCTAAAAAATCTAGACTTTTTGCTTTCATTTACCGTAGAGGGTTTTTTTCCTATTTAAAAAAATATGTACTTCTGAGAAATATTTTATAATGTAAATGGACTCCAGCAGGCTGCGTGCTTAAATCGGACTTGCTTTTTTATTCCATCTTGTCCACTAATGGCATTACTAAGTCTCCAAGGATCTACTTTGTACTCTTAAGTCCTCTTTTTTTTTCAATATTTGAATTTCTACTTCAAGATACCTCCAGGTCACACTGATCAAAAAAAAGGAAAAAAAAAAAAACTGTGGGAAAGTTGAACCCACATATTTAGAGATGCAGATGAAAACTTTTGGACCATAACTTTGTTATTTGATATGAAGTACATGAACTACTTTAAAAGAGGGTTAAGAAATTTTTTAAATTTTAATACATTGGTATGGTGCTGTCCCATTTTTTTGTAATGAGTCCCACTCATCAATTTTATATTCCTGACTGTTGCAACAGCCACATCTACATTAGTATTTTGTGTCCATGCACTCTTGTTTAAAACTCATTTGAAAGGTTTTCGGAGATAACACTGTGAACAGATAACTGGGTTTTGTCACCAACTCAATTTCATTGAAGTTCTAACTTTATGTCTTTTTCCATGCATGAGAATTATAATTCTCATTTTAAGGGCATTTCCAAACCTCAAAAATGAGATTTCAAAACCACTAAAGCATAGCCTAAGTGTCCAGGGATCAGAAGGCAAGGAAAACAAGTCCCTCCAATTAATACCTGGACCTTTTAAAAGCACCTTTTCAAAGCTGGAACTTCAAAGGTGTTTCAAACATTTTGAACTGGAATAGTATGTATGCAAATAATCATACATTTAAATTTGCAAATTGAGTCACACAAGAATTACTAAGAACAGTGAAACAAAGTTTATAGATTACATTTTCTTCATTTCTGATAATGTATTAAAAATGACGTGAGGTTTTTTTTCCTAGTTAATGCTGCTTGACAGTAGGTCACCAGGTTTTTGACTGATCACAGAATCCTCATGAAGTGGAAATAGATATTACTGAAATATCTACTGAAGATCTTGATGTACTAATACTGCCTAAACTTATTTCAGCAGCAGAAAAAAAGTAATTGCTTAAGTATGTTGTTATTTAATGAAAGAGGCTAGGAAAGTTTTTAGAGGAGTCACTTCATTTGCATGGAAATTCTCACCTCCATACCTATATTTAATTATTTTTCTTGTTGTATATATTTTATATACAAATGTATATATGTAGTTGTTTATGTGTTTATTTTTACATATTAATATAAAAATAACTTTTCTTGTAAGGATGAAATAAATACACCTTTTTGATTTACTACATTCCAAATAGGAGACACTCAGCTGTGTCCAAAATGAAAGCAACCAGACACAGATTATATTTTCATGGAAATCATTCCAGAACAGAACTGATGGAAATAATTCTGACAAGCATTTTCAGAGCAGATATCTGCACTTGCAAGGTTCAAGAAGAGCTGTGGGTCCTGTGCTAACAGGTTGCTGCTGCAGGAGCCTGATGCCAGGTGAGATCCTCAGGCTTTCTCTGAGCTGTCATTTATGCCTGACTCTGCCCCAGCTCCTGACATTACTACCAGGCAGAAAGCACAGCCAAAGTGCAGGAGCATGCAGACAGTGTGTCTGGCATCTCCGCTTTTTTTTTTTTTTTTTTTTTTCACCCACTGGTTACAAAACTGATGTGAGCTGAAGGGGTAGCAAATTTAAAATTGTTGTTTCTGCCCAGAGGGACGTGAGCATGCATCAACCAAGTCCCAGGCAAACCATCTGCAAAATTCTCTGAGCACAGCCGGCAGGCTGCTCCAGGCCAGCACTCCCTCAGCCAGCCCACAGAAACAATGTGACATAATCAAGTATTGACTAGGATAGAGAAGAGGCCATGAACAAACAGCGTTCAGGGGAAAAGGAACCTGGGCTCCAGATCCTCTTGTAGTTTTTGTATTTCAGGAGGAAGCGCAAAGGGGATCGGGTGCAGGTCACAGACCTATCCCCTGGCATTTCTGACCAGTTGCTGTGCACAACTCCCACCTTGCTCCATTACTTTTGTGAGATCACATTTTAAAGGATGTTGCATGAGGACACCAAGCATCTAAGCCTAGATACTCCTAGCTCAAAAAGGCCCCCGTTCAGTATTGTCAACCATAAGTTGTTAACCCAAAGGGCTTACTGATAACCCAAAGTGTTACTCAGGTTCTATTAAATAATGAAACCTCAATACTACCATCTATTCTATTTGTTTAGCTCCAAGCATCAGTTAAGAATTATACCCTCATTCGCACAAGCCCATGGCACAGCTGGACTTGATTTTCTTAGAGGCCTTTTCCAAACTTAACTCCTCTATGAACAATTATATGACACAGACACTCACACAGAGGTTGTACCTGTCCAGTCATCCTCAGCACTACAATGCACCAGAACCAGGGCACTTTCATCCTCAGTACTTTCAACTCCTACAAGCAGAGAGCCATCTGCCTGAATTTCAAAACTGCATCACTAAAGTTTCTGCTATGCAGGAAGGTGGCCCAAATTTCCCAAGTCCTAAGAATCCAGGAGCTCCCAGATAAAGTTGCACCTATACAGCACTCTTGAATGCTTTATCATCATGTTTCATCTTATACATATCAAGTTAAATCTCAAATAACTCTAAAATGGTGCCTCCTGGTGATAAAAAGTATCCTGAAAGCAAACAGCCAAACAAGATGCTGAAATTGGTCTTATCAAAGCTGAAAATTTAAAAGTCCTAGAAACCTTGTGCAGTCCTAACAAGTATAACCCACTGTAAAAAAGATGGATGCCCTTAGCAAATCAAAATTCTGTCAAGAAGATGGACATGCAGATAACATTTCTTCCCTGAGAAGAGGACAATAGTTTTAGACTGGCTTTTCAAAACTAGTGTCTCATTGTATATAATTCATATATGTAAAGGATATTCTTTTGCATTTTTATTTTTCTTCATTTCTGAAGTTCCTATAGTGCTGGCATATTCCATACGTCGAAGAAAGATAAGAAATGTTACCAAAAATAAGAAAAAAACCCAGAAGTGGTGGAAAGCAGTGTTCGCTATGGCCCTGCACAGCATCTAGCAGAAGTGGGATCTTAAATTTGTAACAGCTGCCATTATCTGATTCCCCTCCTCACACCTCACCACACCTCATCATATGCAATCAGAAAGCTTTAGAGCCAGCATTAGTTAAATCTTGCTGGCTTTTCCTTCAGGTGGACCTGACCCAGACGGTTTTAATGAAGAGATTGTTCTTTTACATTTATGAGAAAATTATATTCCTACATGACTCAAAACTTTCTGTGAATCTGCAGAAGGTGGAAATAGTACCTTATAATTAGGATGCCAAAGAAAGAGATGGTATACATGGGTCCCAGCTCAGACCTCTGAAGGTGCTCACCTGAAGACAGCCTGAGACCAGCAGCTCCCAACATGGTCTGTGGAAGTTCTTAGTTCAAATCTCTGCTGTAAGTAAGAAAAAGAAATGCTAAGGAACTGCCTCTGTAGTGTTCACAGAGATCAGCCCAGTTTTGAGAAGGGGGCATAACCTTGTCAGTTAATGAATCTGTTTGTGTTCATAAAGAAAGCCTGAATTCAAAGCAAAACATCTCTTAAGAAATGGAAAGCAAAAGAGCAAAACAAAGAAACAAAACCAAAAACAAATGTAAAAAGTCTAAACCAAAATCCAAAACACCTGCACAACTTTGCTTTTGCATCTCCTCTCCTTTACATCTTTTTCTCATTCCCTGAAGTGCTGCTCAGCACTTACCTGAAACAATTCCAGCCCCTTGACTTTCTGTTCCTTTTCAAATTCCTAGGCAAACTAAAAGCAGGAGCTCAGTAGCACTTCTTCTCCACAAATCTCTTGGTTTGTGTTCATTACAGGATGTGCTCTACAAAACCTGTCTCTCAACATCCCCAGTGCAGCTGTCTGATTCGGAGCTGTTCACATGAGCCTTAACTTATCCTCAGCAGAGAACATCAGGAACATCAGGCAAAATTCACTTTGTTCAGCACAGCTATCCAGGCTGGGACTCAGCTAGTTAAATGTACGTATCTAATGGTATTTTTAATGCCCCTAGGATATCCCCCCAGCCATGTCCCTGCTGGAAACACAACTCCCACAGCCCATGGCCCACCAACTAACCCAGTGCAGATGACAAGGATAACCTAAGGCTGCATCCCCTTTGTAGTTTCAATCTGGAGCACTAGAGCAATGTTGAAATAAATCCCCAAACTGCTCCCATTTACTATGCGCCAGGTTGTTTAGCAGAGAGGTTTTGGGGTGTGCTAACTGGTTTTGTTTAATGTTTTATAACTAACCCAAAAGGCCACTGCACATTTGCAGATGTGATCCACTACCAGGGATGTATGAGTTTATACCCATGACTGATCTTTCAGGCCATTTCAAAGTACATATGTTAGGGACTCTTAAATCAGGGAAGACTAAACCGTGCTGAAATGAAATACCCAGATTACATGTAGGGAAATTTTCAAGTTCCCAGCACCAAATGCTTTGATCTACTAATCTGCTCCTATCATGCTTTATTCCTTGATAAGTCATGTTCCATCCATTAACAGGCGAATTAATTAATGAGCATTGTTCACTTATCATCAGTTGTATTCTACTGTTATTCTCTGCTTTCTCTACTCTACCTTTATCTCTCAAAACAACAGAGAGAACAATTAGGTGATTTTATAATTATTATATTATTATCTAATTTATAATTATTATTATAACATAATTATTACATAATTATTATTACTTCAAAGAAAATTATCAAATTATCAAATTTGATTTATCAGATATCAACTTAATTTATCAATTATCTAAATGAAAATTTTAAAGGGTGCAGCCAGGTTCTAGAGTTTGACAATGATGGGAAAGGCCATTGGAACTGCAGGCAAAAACACTGGTTTCCTACTACTAGTCAGGAGTTAAATGTCATAAACCAACACAATAGCAAAGAAGAAACTGTATAAGTGGTTTCCCCTTCTGATGAAAATTAACAGAGCCAATTTCAGCTCCTGGAAAATAAAATTCCTATAATAATTTTATTTTTCTTTAACCTTGTAGAATTAAAATCAATCAAACCTTTGGTCTAGAATTTATGTATCTATTTTTTTTTTTTTTTTTTTTTTGCTATTTATCCCAATTAAGCCATACTACTAATTAAAATTAAAACTTCAAAAGGACAGGTGCTGAAATATTTCTGTGGTGTGTTAACCCTCAAAGACCACAGCCAGTCCTTGGTGAGGAACATGAAAACATGCTTTTATTAAGGGATTCCAATCCAATAGAATCATTCAAAAACTTACACTTTTATATCTGGTAGCAGGACTCATTTCTTTGATTTGTTATGAAATGATCTAACTTTCAGCTTTTTTAATCAATGTCAGAAGTCACTCTTGCAGTTTGGCAGTCAGAAGGCTACCTTACGCTTTTGGCAGTCTGTTGCTGTTTGTCTCACAGCAGACAGTCCTTACTGTCTGCTCGTACATCTATCAGAAAAGAACAAAGTCTAAGGCCATTGCATTCTCTTCCATGCATTTGTATGGTAACTATGAACTTTTGTTATGTTCTGCTGAAAACTTTCACATTTGACTATTTAAGATGGGCGCAGTAAAACATGATTTGGATTGGGAAGTCAGAATTGTGTCAGAAAATGGAAAAGCACTATCGATTTCTCCTTGCACAATAATTAGAGTTCTGACAAATCATTGGAGAACCCTATCCCTCCAGCCAATCACTTATTCTGTGCAGGAATCCAGCCATGATTATAAGGTGCTTCTCTCAGAATCAGTACACCAGCCAGGTAAATTTGCCTGTAGTCCAAGTATGTAACACATCAGGCTTTTTTCCCAGCTAAGTTCAATACCTGTGCCCCCAATATTTCTTTTGAAACTCAGCTCAAAAGTCTAACAGGCAGAGTCTAGATGTCTGCACCAGTCAGTGAAATATAAAAATGTAAATATAAAGATTCTGTAAGTTAGCCTTGCAGAAGACTTTGATAGGAAGCTAGATGTATTTTAATGTCATTTTTCTCTCCTGTTATTGCATGGAGATTTTCTTCTCTTAATGCCTTCTATAAGCTTCTATAAGCTTCCAGTGTAGTAAAGTTTTAACAAATGAAAAATATCTTCCGTCTATAGCTGGAACTATATACTAAAGTTTAAAGTTATAAACAAGCTCAGCAATACTAGGTACAGCTGCTGTCTCTCTTAAAAAAATCGTGGTAAAAAGCAGGTAATTGACTTTAGGTAATCAATTATCTGAAAGCAAAGATTCTTCTAACCAAGACATAAATATACTAAGAAGCATCTCAGAGTCTGAATTAAGCAGACAGGGAAGATTCATAAGTCTCATTAAGAGAAACATCTCAGAAATAAGTACAGACAGCCATAAAAGACAAACAGTTAAATAGCCTCTCCCAATGCAGGGTTCTGTATGCACTTACTGCTGTTGTTGTTTTATAACTGTCTGAGTTAATGGATAAATCCATTACCTAATTGTCAGCACAGGAACAGATCCTTACAAGTTCTACCTACCTGGATTTGTTTGCTGAAGGGACACTAAGCTCACTTGAATAAGCTGGTAGCCTCATCACTGCAAAAATTCAAGACAAATCAGAGTATTGCTGTTTGTGATGCTAATATACATTTAGTTTGGTATTTCTCTATTTAAGCATTGATTTTTCTCATATTTGAGGTATGCTGCCAGTGTCAATAATCAGTCTGGGTATGTTAATCATCACCAAAATGCCACCAAGTTCACTGCACTGCTCCTTCCTTCTGTGGATGTCAATGGCAAATGCTTAAAATCACCCTGACTAACACGTGCAACATGTCCAGGCAAAAGATGCCAGCTAGGTTCACAGAGCAGTACATAGTCCGTCTTACCAGTTAAGCACCATAACCTGAGTGGAAAACAGGCAGTGAAACAGAAGGCATACAGCTAAGTATCTCTGAAAACCATCTCTGAATTGCTGCTTTCCTTGAGGATGTCTCCCGCTAGCGTGCATTTAGTCCATGCAAATGGATTAAATCCCAGAAGCACATTTTAAAAAGCAAAACAGACTTAGAGGAATGTTTGAAATCCAGCACTCCTGAGAGACCCACCTGCCTACTCAATAATACTGTACCTCCTGCAACATGCCAAGTTTTTTAACTGTGCCTGTAAATATTTCAATGTCTTGGATAAGGTTTTAGTTCCCTAACACGCAAGGACTGCTTGATACAGAAATTCCCATCTGTGCTATATTGTGGCAATGTCAGCCTAATAATAAGTTGAATTCAGAAGGGCTCTCTTCTGTTTCCAGACAACATTTTTGTGATCTAAGATTTTATACAGCTAGCTGCTGAAATAATGACTCACAATCATCCCTTTTAAAATAGAGGGGAAAAAAACAAAGGCAAAGCTAGCAGTTAAATACAGGTTAATTTTACACAACTTGCTGCTCCACAAAGCCACACAGGTGAGTAGCTGATGTGTGTTTGTCCTTAGTTAAGCACAAAACCTGAGCATGAAGATCTCCCTCCTATTCCCAGAAATCAAACTCCAAAATGACAGCTGCACTGCCTAGTCCCTTAGCAGAGGCTGGAGACCCAAACCAGTGACATTTCATCTGTGCTGTCTCTGGGGATGCAGCATCAAGCACTCCTGCAGTGCCCAGACAAAGGGTCTGCAAGGAGACAGAGGAGGTAAAAGAAAGGCCCTGCATGAGGCTCTGCTGAGAAACAGCCACTCTAAGCCTCACCTCCTCACCCAAACTACTCACTCTGGGTTTCCACAGCATACCAGACATTTACAGGACTAGGAAAGTTGCCCCCAGCCCCAAGGTTTGCTGGAGATTTCAAGACACTTGTAAAAAACTTTTAGTTTCAACAAGAAGCAAGTTCAACTGCAAATCAAAACTCTTATAGAAGTTTTATAGAAAATATTAATACAGCATTATTAATATCACTTTAAAAACCTTACTAGCCCTTTAAAAGATTTGACTTGAAAAGTAAAATATCCTAAAACATTCCATTTGGAATCAAACATAAAAAGGAGAATAAGTTTTTGTGCCAAACTGAGATCTTGTGGCTTTCTTTTCCTTTCATCTGCTCCTTATTACCTTACTTGTTGTTCTGTTAGACATATCCTAGTCACACAGATGTGGCACTAATCACAGGGTAGGAGTTGCCAGCTGCCTGGGAGGATAAAGCTACTCTGACATTATCCCATCAGGCACCCAGCAGTGACTTTGGAGATACAGCCATTTAGCTGACCCCTTTGTAAAGAAACAGGTGCCATCTGAGCATGCTGGGAAATCCTTTCTAAGGCAGTCAGCTCCCCCTACACAATTCAAGGTTTAAAGTTAAAAAAAAAAAAAAAAAAAAGCAACTCCTATAATTCCTGTCATTTCACACATTGATGTTAGGCACAAAGTGCTGAGTCTTCCAGTGAGAGTCTTGCTTGCTGAAGATAATTATGGCTAGTAAAAAATATTTCTGTGTTGAAAAATAAAGATTATTGGGGGGCATCAATTGCACTTTACATGTCAAGCTTGATTTTAGTCTAAGATCTACACTTGAAGATACTTCTGCCACAAAGCTTGGGCACAGGTAAAGAAGAATAATTAAGATTCTTTCTCTGAAAACCATCCAAATTTCCAGATTTTCATGGAAGCTTGAGGGGTAAATCTTTAAAACCTTTTTTAAATTTGAGTCTGCTTTTGAGCCTTGGGGATGACAGAGCACAACAAGCCATACCAAAGCCAGGCACAAGAAACTTGTCTCCTAACCTTTGTGCTGCACCTGGTAAGAAAAGGTGACCTGCACTGTCATCCCTGGTGTGAATGCTGAGTGTGTCGTGGCAGGGAAGGGGACCTGGTCAACTTGCGGGGTGCCATGGCTCCACAGTCGTGTGCCAGCCTCACTGCCCTGCTCTCTGTTCCCCATGCTTGACTCAGAGAATATATTTCCTTCCTCCTCCGCCCTTGCAACCCCACTGTCCTCCTCTCACTGTCCACTACATCCATTCTAAGCTGTGTGTCAAAGTGTGACTGCTGCACCTTGCACAAGGTGTAAGGAGGATTCTGAATCTCCATGCTGCCAGAAAGGAAGATTCCATGTCATTCAAATGAGCCTGTGTGTTGTGCTGAATGTTGCATCTGTTAGCAAGAGTTGCAGATTCAAATCCTATCTCAGGATATGAGAAACCATTCTGCTTATGGTTTCTTGTGTCTCACTCACCACACAGACCCCTGTACTGCCAGCAACATTGCATGCTTGAGCAGGTCTCCCAAAGGCATGCAAGAAACTCAAAGAATGAAGTCTAAACTTTCTCTTCCTCCTGTGGTTCTCATTTCACAGGCTTAGCAGCACTACAAGCCTCCTTTACACCTTTAAATATTAACACAGCTATTCTCTTGATGTGGGATCCCTCATTACCATATGAATAAATGATTAATGGTCACTGTACCAAACAAGTGCAACTTTTATAACTATATGAATCAGCACTGAGCCAAACCCTTCAAGAGTAGTAAGACTTTTCTGGCATTTATTGCACTTTATTGCTTCCTGGATCATTTAAAAGAAGTCACTGGCAAACAACCGTAGGCTTGAAAGTTTACTGCGGATGCAGTGAGCAGTTCTGCATTTCAAAATGCAGACAAACTTTCTTTCCCAGCAATTTAGTGCTGGTTCTTTGGCAGAAAACTCCACAGCTTGTCCAGCAAATGCTACTATTTGCAATGGCACCTCCTGTGTATTGCCAGAAGATAATTTTAATCAAACTTTGAGCGTAGTTTTAAGTACTGTTCTAACAATCATGCTGGCTTTGGTGATGTTCTCCATGGGCTGCAATGTGGAAATTAAGAATTTCTTGGGCCACATAAAAAGACCCTGGGGTATATTTGTGGGTTTCCTTTGCCAGTTTGGAATTATGCCTCTCACAGCCTTCTTGCTCTCTTTGGCCTTTAACGTCCTTCCTATTCAAGCTGTTGTGGTGATGATCATGGGATGCTGTCCAGGGGGCACAGCCTCGAATGTCATCGCCTACTGGGTGGATGGAGACATGGACCTAAGGTAAGAGCAGCCGTTCTCTAAGTACTTCATGTGGCTCTTTACATTGTAAATTTTACATTGAAAAGGACTGTCTGATCTGTCTGGTGTTTTTCTTAGCTTCCTGGCACATGCATGGTGGTTTCTCCTTATAAAGATGGTTAGTTACTGTAATTGCAGTAAATATAAGCAGAATAGCAATTATCCTTGGTTCATTGGGAACTCATGAGGAAGATATCACAACAAAATTGTGTACATTAGAAAATATCCTTATTGTTAAACTTCAGATCCTGGAGTAAACACCATCTATGAAGAAAACTAAAATAATATACATTATGAAAACTTTGCCCTAGTTAAAATTACTTTTCTTTCTCCCAAGATCTTGAGTAGTAAAAATATTTTTAAAAAACATAGGACTTTGGGACCAGAATCCTCTGTACAAAATAGTGGCTAGGCAACTTTTCTTGAAGTAATGTTTCTTGGAAAAGAGCTCCTGTGGAAAAATATTTTCCCTCCTTTTGTGTTCTATACAATAAAAAGACAAGTATTTGTTTTCTCAATTAATACTAGTTCTAAAGAATACTTGTGATGATTCTTTCTGCTCCTGGAACCTTATGCAAAGTCTTCAAACTGAGGGAATATTTTACAGGCTAGAAACCACTACTTAAGGCAGCCCTGCACATTGGGAGCAGTGAAAACCATCCTTTGTGGCAGTGTGATGGTCTCAATGACAAAGTGCTATGAACTCAGATGTGTAAGGCACCAGACATGGCCTGGGACATCAAACACACAGGAGAAGTGAACCCTACTCTTGATGCAAGTTCCATGGGGGGTTCATCAATTGTAAGAGCCTATAAAAACAAGTCATCTTTTTATTTTTATGTCCTGATTACTTTGGTCTAAAATAAAGAGGAACATTTCTCTCCTTCCTACACAGTAAAATAAATTGGAGCATTCACCCAGTTTATCATGTGCCAGTCTTAACTAGAAATGGAAAAAATTGTAGAAGTAAGAAATATGTGGAACTAGAGTAAATAGTCCGAGAATGTTAATATTTGTAGCTTTAGTACAGCACTTTTTTCCATCCTTTGAAAATATTGAATTTTCTGTCACATACAGGTGTCAATGTAAAAAAACAGTTTACAAATTATAAATTAGGTTCGCTCTGCTAATCCGTGACTTCCTCATTGTAGAGGAAAAATCTATGATATTAAGAACTATAAGACTCTTAATTTCAATTAATACAGGTCTAAGAAATCACAGATGAGAAGATATTGAGTACAAGGCTGAAATTTTTTTCTAATCTGTGCCTGAAAGAATAAAGTGAGCTAAACTATGCTTGGTCAGCTCTGTATGTTCAGAGTTGCTCCAATAAAATCAGTGGTAAAAATCCAAATTTATAATGCTATAAACATGAAGAGGATTTCTATTCTATGATGCTGACAAAGGGTGAAGTTAATTGAAAATTCTTTTAAAAGGTTATTCTTCAGGTAAAGACCTGTACCTGAGGTCAAAGGCTTTTGGTCAGTGCCTTTGCAACAAAGATGCAGGGACCACAGGGTTCAGGAGGTACAGCAGATGGTCAAGGCAAGCATCTTCTCTTCTCAATAGAAGAATAACATCAGAAGTTGTGTGGATGGTTTCTGGAGCCACCACAGTATTATAGAAACCTGTCCATTATATCAGACAATGTTTTGGTTTTAACAGTAATATTTTATGATTATATATTACAACCCATGGTCATAGTCTACACTTCTGCTTCAAAACCTCTCTGTGCAAATAGACCACAAGTTAAAGAAGGAATTAGTTTTATAATTATCATTATAATCATAGTCAGGTGAAGTGTGATGTTTCATGTCTTTATTAGTAAATCAAGCCCAGCTGATATCCTCTAATTCTTGCCCATAGAGATATCTTTTGGTATTTCACAAAAACAACTGCTTCTGTGGAAACAGGGACTTGGGTTAGAGGATGGCCAGACTTTGGAGAAGGAGGTACATTCAGGGACAGTATAAAGATACAGGAAATACAGAGGTAGAAAACACGAGGCATTTTGTTTTGGTTTGGTTTTTTTTTTTTTTTTTTCCATTTGGGACTTCATCAAAGCTTAATTGTAGCCTGTAACTCTTTATCTCTGTAGGAGACTTCTATAGGAAGTCTTTTGCCAGAGGCTCCTGCAAAATCCTCTTCAATTACTCTAAAGCAGAGAGTGACTGGAACCAAAATGAACGCAGATAGTCCTGTAGTTTCTGCATTAATTTGTCTAGATTTCTCTGGATCTGATCAGTTTGTGGACCAGGATCAGTAGTCCCTTTTCTGAGGACAAGCAACAATAAAGAGAAATCTGAAGTGAGGCTCAGAAGAAAGCTTCCAAAATCTCTTAACTAGAACCCTTTCTCATTATTTTTATACCAGAAAAATGATATTTGCATGCATAATCTTATCCGCTGTATTCCAATTCCAACTCCTTAAAATAAGGAGTTTCCTCCTATTTTAGATGTTTTGCCTTTTCCTATTTCTTCATTCCTGTAGCAGAATGCATCTTTTTGTACAACAGAAAACAGAAATATTTTTGCAAAATGCAGCATCGATATTTATGCTACGCCTCACTGAACAATTCTTAGCACCTACTTTTTGGCCTAGAGCAAAACAAGCCAGAAAAGGGAATTTTATTATATCACATATCATAGACAATGAAATTAATTTCTATGCTATTGACTTCAGAGTGAAATTTTAACACTCTGGAACTGCTGGTATAATGGAAAGCTCTATTTGATCTCTGCTCCTGTTCCCTGCTTGCCATTCTCTCTGAAACCAGCCAGACAAGCAGCATGGAGACAGATTTGCCAACAGACTTTTCTGCTGGCCACCTGCCTGACTGCCTGCTTTGTACCAAAAGTTATGGTTCTGTGGCTGCAGAACACCTTGATTTTTTCATGTACTTTTCTTTTCAGCAGAAGCCATTCCTTGCATTTAGCTTTTCTCTAACCTGATAAATTGTCTGTAGCCAGCAACATTTCTTGCACAACCTTTCACAGGGTGTGAAATGGTAATAAGAAAATGAGACAGACTATGGGCTAGCATGAGATGAACTGTCACTGTAACCAATTTCTTTGCAGCATCAGCATGACAACTTGCTCCACGATTCTTGCAATGGGAATGATGCCACTTTGTCTCTTTATTTACACCAAAATGTGGACTGATGCTGATGCAATTGTACTCCCCTATAACAGCATTGGTGAGTCCAGCAAAACAGCACTTTCCCTTCTCTCTATCCTCCATTCAGGGACAACCACCTCTATACCATCATCCTGCAGTCAGGAAGAAATTACTTCAGATTTTTAAAAATACTCCTCTTTCTACTTTTTAATAAACTCCATGGGCATTAGGCACCAAAAATCACCTCACATCATCCACAGCTCTGTCAAAGAAAGACTTGAAGCCGTTGTAAATATTGTACAGGTAATTATGACAAGATTGTGCACGTTTTTCTTTCCAAATGGCTTTGAGACCTATGTGGTAGTGGGATAAGAATATAGAATAATTCATATAAGAATAGCTGCTTCTTCTGGATGAAAGTGTTCTATAACAGCTTTAAGACACAATCCTGCAAAGTGCTAAATGCTGAGACTGTAATCTGGCAAAATACTTAATCACATGTGGATAATTAAGCAAGTGATTAAAGCTGCTGAGTCTCTTTGAAAAGTTGCAATCTACACTGCCAGGAGTGGCTTCATTTGACTTCCTGTCAAAAATCTCATCCAGCTACAAAGAGAAAATAGTTAAAGTATTCAGAAATACATGCTCCAGTGCTTTGCTGAGCTGTGGCCCTAGTGCTTATCAAGTGCAGTTTCATGTTGTGCTAATCTTAAAAGCCAGCAGAATCACTTTCACATTCTTCAACTTCGCTTCCCATTGTCCTTGGGGAAAAACAAAAATCCAATACGTTGCTTGTGCTTTCAAAATAAATACTAGAGGGGGAAGTCCAAAACAAAAGAAGCTCTAAACAGGTTGCTGATACGGTACAGTAGTGAAACACCTGCAGACAAAATGAACATTTAATATAGCTACTCACATCACAGGATAGTGATGATTAGCACACTCAGATTTCTGTCTGCCTTTCTGATGCAGGTGAATGAGCATGTAGCTCAGCAGAATGGCAATTACTTCAACAGGCTGCCAAAGATAAGAGTCTATAGAAAAGCAAATGGGCAGGTGCGGGTAGAGTGTGCGTGCGTGCTCCAGGGTGTGCACACCAGAAACATCCCCTGAAAGGCTGCTCCAGGCCCGCAGGCGCTCGTCACGGTGTCCGTCCTGTGGTGAGCTCTTGCACCATACAGGGTCTTGACTTCTCTTTTCTTTTTTTACAGGACTTTCTCTGGTAGCTCTTATAGTTCCTGTTTCATTTGGAATATTTGTCAACCACAAATGGCCTAGTAAAGCGAAAATCATACTTAAGGTAGGATGTATAAGGCTGAAGTATTAGCAATTATGGACAAATTATGGAATCAGTGGGACCGCTGAAGCAGTACATTGCTATTCATAGTATTAGTATCTGACTTCATAAGACCTGGAAAGTTTTCAGCAGAAAACAAATGAGGTGCTGTGGAAATGTATTGCTTTTTCCCTGCACAAACATGCATGAGTTGCATGCATTATTAGCAACCATCATTATCTACAGAACCTACTTTTGTCTTTGGCTGCAACTATGTTAGTAATTGAGTTCAGTATATAATGTAAGCTGAAATTGGAAGGAAAATCATTCAGGTCAACGGAAAGCAGTTTTTCTCTGCAAAACAATAAAAAATAAAATCATTCTGGATCAAAATGCCTTTCTCCTTTTAAGAGAGTTTCCTGATTTTTTATGAGCCAATTTTTGAGTGTGAAGCCAATTTTTATTAAAAAATAATAAACATAAAATATTCCAACTCCTATATAAATGTTAAAAAACTATTCATAAAATACAGCTATCTTTGCAATATGGTTTCAGATGCATCAAAAATATGGGGATTTTAGCAAAAAAAAAACTGTTCTCATCAAAATAATAATAATTCAGCCACATCTAGCAAATTAATCATTCTGTACATTTGGTTTAGGTTTAAAGAGATTTTCAGATGTGCTGAGAATTCTTGGACTTTGCTAACCATTCTTAGTTAACAAATATATTATCTAAATTTTCTTAAAGAAAACTAGTCTGGTCACTTGTTTTTCTACCTATATTTGTTATCACTTCTTTGCTATTGGCTCAGACAGCATAGGGCACAAGTAAGGTCTTTTTAAGTCAATACATTTTTATTAAATTGCTAGCTTATCATGTTGCATTTTTAAATGCATTCACATCTTACTATTTCTATTTAATAAGTTGAGGGGGAAGCATGAACTTGTACTCACATGTAAAGAAACTACCTGGTCTCTCAGCAAAGCCCTATTTCATTCCTTCTTACTGAGTGGGTGAGCAATCCACAGCCTTGAGAGTTTGCTTTGTGTAGGACAATGAAGCATCAAGTGAAGATTGAGCCATAGCTGTCAGATTAAGGCCTATATAGTGAGAAATTCAGACAAGGGAACAAAGACAGTGTGCCAGGTGAAAGAAGAGCTTGTCATGGCCAGACCATGTTTCTTCTTCCAAAGTGCGTGTGGTTAATAGCTCAGCTAAACAAAAGCACTTGTTCACTCAGTGCTCTTAAAAACGCTTCAGCCAAAGACTGATGAAACCACTTCAATGGCAATACATGTTTTAGCTGAGGAATAGACTCTCGTAAGCTTAGACTAAGAAATCTGTCTCTGAGATCCTTGGCAACATTGGCTATAATGACAGACATTCCACTTGGGTATTGAAAAGAGTGAGTTACAAGTTTTTAGGCAAGCAGTGGTAAAGACTTCAGTACATTCAGTCACAGGAAATAAGATTGACTGCAGTGCTTTGGTCTGTATGGAAGGGCTCAAGTTCATAACTAGTTTTCAAGCATGAATTTTTAGTGTCATTAAAGATTTACCCCTGCACTTGGCAAATAATTTCCTACCACTAGCTCACTAGCAATCTAGTGTCTAATTAGCACACACTGTACTAAGTCTCAGAGTGTGATTCACCGAAGGGGGGAGGAAAATGCAGTATTCTACCTACTAGGCTGTCAGTTTCTCAACAACTCTGGGGAAATTTTTCTAAAGTGTGCACCATTCCTCACTCACATCACATCTGTGAAATTATATTTAATCCCCAGCCCTAAGTACAATTATAGTCAAGGCTGCAAAAGACTGGTTTTACAGATATCTGCTATAGATACCTATTACAGCTGTGCCTTGATCTAGAGCTGTAGTCACCCCTTGAAGTACATCATACGTCTCCTGTTTGTTAAAATGACAACTATCTCATCTCTCTGCCTTCTCTGAATTGTATTGCTGCAAACATTAGGTTTTGTGTTTAACATGACATTTCAGTGACTCATGTTTGACACCATTCTTATTGCCATTAAATTTCCTTGAGGTCTCCTTTGTGCAGTACTCTGTGATTCTGACTCAGTCCCTCTTCTTTTGCTTCACAGGTAGGTTCCATTGTGGGAGCAGTGCTCATCGTGGTCATTGCTGTGGTTGGGGGAATACTCTACAAAGGCTCCTGGATTATCACACCGAAATTATGGATCATTGGTACCATATTTCCAGCAGCTGGCTATACTTTAGGATTCTTTCTGGCTCGTCTAGCTGGTCTGTCTTGGAACAGGTAATGCATAGCCTTTATTCAACTGTGTAAAAATATTTTATTTAGCAATTAATCAATGCTGAGAATGCTCCCTAAACATTAATTATGTTACAGAGTCACTCATTCACTAAGCCTGCTTTTTGTCGTACTATGTGCAGACAAAACTTTTCTTTTGCACATTTATTTATTTACAAATTCTGACTATAGCAGTTCCTCCAACCCTTCATATGTTTTCCCTTTGTGTGACAATGTCTTGCACTTCAAGCAAGTGAAACAGACCCGAACTGTAAGTGGTTTGGAACTTCAGTAAAACCTCTCATGTAGATGCAGCAGTCTACAATTTAGAACATCATTGCAAGAGAGGGAGACAGTGAGTGCCACGTATGTGCCTTGAAGGTGGTTGACAGTCTTCTACAGCTGCTGAACTGCCAATAATTGGTGGTACCAGCCATAGGTGGAGTGTTTTGCTGACTATGTAGCTGAAGAAAACAATTTTCTTAGTTATCCTTTACATTTTTTGCTTATCCAGATTAGTAAAAAGCTTGAGGGCCCACTGGATCCTATTTCCCAACTGCCTTTATTTATATAATAACTGTATTATTCCCTTTAGGTGTCGTACAGTGTCTCTGGAAACAGGAATGCAAAACACTCAGCTATGTTCCACTATAGTACAGCTCTCATTCACTCCAGAACAACTTGAACTGATGTTTACTTTTCCACTCATCTACAGCATTTTCCAGCTGTTGTTTGCACTGCTAATTTTAGGAGGTAAAGTATAGTAATTTTATATTATACCATTATAATTGTCATTATTAGAATCAGTTTAACTTTTCATGTATATTGAGAAAACAAGAAGGGATAAAAATAATCAAATGGATTTCAAAATCAAAGCATAGCTGTAAAAAAACTTTCTGGAGGTGTTGAAATATTTTAGCAATATAAGGAAATAAATGTTGCGTGGATATGTTTTACTATAGCATCTTTTTCAGGCAATTTTTATAATTCTTTTATTTAATACTGTCCATATATTGATCCTCAGGCTACCGTCTCTACATAAGACACCGTGTCAAAACAAAGACAGATATTGAGAAAACAGCACAAAAAGAGGATTCAAAATCAAGTGCTAAAATAAATGGAGGATTTGTATCAGATGAGATAAAATAGACAATTACATCTGCTCCCATCAGCTGTAAAAAAAAAGAATATATGGTTTATTTAAAACTTTTTTTTCACATGCTGTTTTTTCATGGAAATATTCAAAAATAGAAGAAGTTCTGCTAACATTGTACAGTGAGACTTTAAAATTATTAACTTAAGAAAGATCTACTTTGATTTTTAACATGGTTTTTGCCACAATCACAGAATCTGGATTTGAAGATAATTCCCTAAATTATGGATTCTTCTACTTTTTATTATTATGGATTATTTAACAAAAAGCAGAATAAAGGTGGGCTATTGCTAAAAAGATGCCAATATCTGCAATACCAAATCCAGGCCATGATCCTGCAAATCCATTTGCTAGTCTCAGCCTCACACAAAACAAAAAGAAATCTTCTGAAAGTGTCTAAGCAGAAACAGGAGTTGATATGGAAGATCTGGTAAGGCTGAATATGAACCAAGCATGAACTTGGACCAAGCCAATAATGAAATAAAAGTTTCATTGAGGTCAGTCTGGGCAGACTAAAGCAATGTATTAATTGCTTGAAGCATTAATTTATTCTAAAGCTATAATTTTAGCAAGTGCAAGGCACCTTATGACTCCATTATTTTTCCCAAAGTAATAGAAAGTAATAGAATGTAACAGCCTTACATCTTCGGTCTGGGTCTTTTAGGTGCTGGAAACAGGAACAGAGAGACAAAGGTGAGGCCTTAAGCCTTGAGCAATTTTAGTGACAGCAGTGACAGCTGCGTACGAAGGAGCAAGCAGAGGTTCTGGAAGTATAAGAAATTATCCGCTTCTGCACTGAAAGGAAGGCATTTCAAAATGAACAAAAAAGTGTCCCTGATTCATCCAGGACTGCTTCTACCAATCTTAACATGAGACAGCAGTGCTTGGAAAGAGTTATATATTTTTGTTATTTTATAAGCTAAATAAATTTGAACCTGCCAGAGGTCTATGACATGTAGACATTGGTATCATTGACAGTTTGAAGGTTTATTTATATCAACCATGAATAGAAATAATTGGATGTGCACATACATCACATATAGTTTGTTTCTGAAAATTCAAGAGTTCATGTGGAAATCTCTCCTAATTTTGTGGAGAAAATAAGTACAATTCTAAGAGAAACAGTGCAGTACACTCCTCGTAGCTGTAATTTTTTAAGGAAACATTCAGTAATATTGCTCCTGTAGCTGTTACATAAAGGAAATACCCAGAGAACTTCAGGTATATGAGTGAGAGGCTGGCTGACCAAAAATTCAAGAGTGAGGTAACTATCAGCTCATGGAAACAATATACCTTTCTGTTATATTCAAATAGATCTTCCAAGGTATGATGAGTTAATTTAGCAAGTTTTTTACAAACACAACTTGTGGAATTTAAGTTCCAAACATGCAGCTTTCCACTGCTGCAGAAATATGCTCTGGTCCACTGCTGCCCAGTACTAAACAATGAATAAATTATTGTTTTCTACTGTATGTTAGGGAAAGAGTCTCCTGAGTTCTGTGAGGTTTGAAGCTGGTTTACTTTTGGCAGGGAGATCAGAATGATCATAATTTCCAAGGAGGAGTTCAACACTAAGTGGGTGTTAGTACACAACAAGGTGTTCTGTGTTTTATAGAACAAAGATTAAACAAAACAATGTGGCAAAGACTGTTATGGAGAAATCATAAATTGTGAAATAATACATGGAAAGGATAAGCTGTTATTTGCAACATCTGTACTAAAATGGTTACTGTCTTGCTCCTGCATCCATCAAAAAATGGACAGTGGAACTTAGTTAGGATCATGTCTTTCTTACACACAAAGCTGCTACTCTTCCCCCATGCTTGCTGAATTTCAATGTTTCTGTGTATATTTCAAGCAGATCTTGAAAACGTATTGAAGAATAATAGTTTTTCTTGCTTATACTCTGTGTGTGTCTGTGTGTGTATTTAACACAACTGTATAAACATTGAACTAAATAAAGTGAGAAACTGTTTATAATTTTGCCCAATGGACTAATTTAAGGTGAAAAGAATTGAGACCTAAACTGAACATGCAGACAGAGTTTATGGCTTTGAGATGTAACAAAAACATCTCATGTTATGGGTCAAATGGATATGTTTAATAATCCTAGAAGCATAGAACAGTTTGCTTTGGAAGGCCCTGGAAATGTCATGTAGTCCAACCTTCCTGCAACGAGCAGGAACATCTCCAACTAGATCAAGTTGTTCAGAGCCCCATCCTCCCTGATCTTGAATGTTTTCTTCTAAATCTCCAGCTGTAGAAGTGAAGTCTGGACAATACCAGTACCAGATCATTTGTGGAGCTGGGGTGGGTTATCTCACAGTATTGCAAGGAACCGTTGAGGAAGATGTGTCTTTCCAGGGGTGTCCAAAAAGATGTTGGGGTATATATAGATCTATAAATGCTGCGATATGGGCTGTTCAGTTGCAGGGTTCTGGTGGCCTCCAACCTTGCAGTTATCATCAAAATACTGGTATTGTCAAAAGGAAAACCCTGGACTGCTGAGATCAACTTGTTTAACCTTCTCAGTGTCACCTCCTCACATTCCATAGTATGAAAATCCTTTCAATGAAAGGCAGTATTACTGAGTCACCACTGCTTTTTGAGCAATCTTCTATGCATGGAAACAACCCGTGGGTGGGACATTGCAGCTTGTGCAACTCAAAAGCATCATGCAGAGTCACCACTGCTTTTTAAGCAATCTTCTATGCATGGAAACAACCTGTGGGTGGGACATTGCAGCTTGTGCAACTCAAAAGCATCATGCAGCATTGTTCAGACTAATAAATGCCCATCTTAATTAACTCTTACACATACTGGCCACCAGGAATTTTTCACTCCTAAGAAGGTGTACAGGTTCTAGGTTATCACTGCAAGTTTACTTTTAGATAGTCATTCATGTCCACACCAATAAGCTGAAATAACCCATGGTGGTAGCTGTGGGAAGACTACCAAACCATCAAGGGACTTGACGATTGCAGATTTCTGGGCAGCTGCTATTTGTCAAAATTAAAACCATGAGATAATTGTTTCTTGTGGAAAAGTCTCCATGACATGGCAGGAGAGAGTCCTCTCCTCAAGTGAACTGAAGAAAAGTTGTTTAAGAAGTAGTAAACGGACTGAAAATACCGAATTTTGTCTCTTTACATTGTCAGTGGGAAAAGAAAGAGGTGTTGGGGGCAGGAGAAGTGTTGTGAAAGTCTATTGTGATTTCTTATTATTTTTCTTTTAGTTCTGTTAATAAAGTTTTTTTTGTACCCTTCAAAGTTTTGAGCCTGCTTTGCTCCTATCCTAATCCTTATCTTGCAGGAGAAAATCTGTGATTTCTTATTATTTTTCTTCTAGTTCTGTTAATAAAGTTTTTTTTGTACCCTTCAAAGTTTTGAGCCTGCTTTGCTCCTATCCTAATCCTTATCTTGCAGGAGAAAATGAGTAAATCATTCCAGCAGGTGCACTGGCGTTTGGCCAGTGCTAGACCCGCTACATTAATGGGTACATTGCATTGGCCGGGAAACTCGGATTGGCGAACCAAAACCACTGCACTTAATTGGTGTTTCTGCCCGGCCAAACTGAAACTGCCACACAAAATAGTAAGATTTTGATGTTCAAAACCTGCTTTTATAATATCTGCCAGTCAATATAATTTTTGTCAGCCACAGAAAAGAGAAATTAGCTCTTTTTTTTTTGTGGTCCAACCAATTAGCATACTGTACACTTGATGCAAATCTAAAAGAATAATCAGTATTCCCAAGTTCCCAGGGTACAGACCTTCACTTATTGGTATCTGACCAGAATCTGCTCTCCACAGATTAATTGCATTGCTTGCTTACATCCACAATTAAAGCAAGAATAATGTAACAGTTCCGTAACCAAATGGTAACCAACCAGGCCTGACTGGATCTTTCAAGCCAGAACTGAAGGGCAGTAGAAGTAAATTTCTGCTTCTGTCTCACTAGAAATATTCATTCTGCTCCAGAACATCTCAGTTAAACACTAAATTAACTTAAAATATCAAATATAAAAATAACTTTTACTTGCCAGAATATCTGCCAATCTTCAAACTGGAATTGCAGAATATGGGTAATTGAAGGTTCTGAAGAAGTCCTAATTTGTTTTCATTACTAGATATGTGCTGTGGAATTATATCACCCTCTCACTTTAATTTCCATTAAATTTAGCCATCTACAAGTAAGTTTCCAGCATCAACCTTCATCCTTTCCTGGAAAGAAGCAGTCAGTACTGTCAACAGAAAAAGACAGATATCTCTGGAGAACAAGCCATCACACTCTTCAGACATCTGATTTAGGAGAGGGAGAATTCTGGAAGGAGACAAAGACATTGTGCAAAATCAAGCACCAAATTCAGTTGCCTGAACACAGGGCTTAGTGTGATATGAGATGCCCTGGATTGTCCTGCCTGGATATCCACTGCCAGTCCAGCAAGTCACAAGTATTCCGTAAGTCCTGTGTCCTGCCTGCATCTACCATGGCCCTACAGCAGCTAAAATGGCATCACACACTTGTTCAATTAACCTAATCCACCTTGTGACTTGTAATTCATCCTTATTTGCAGGGTTTCCCATGATATATATGAATTCTTCCACAGTCAGATGAAAGGTCAGCATAATTGTAAGGCCATAAGAAGGCACTTGTGATATACTGTAAAATATTTCTGAATCTACAAAAATAAACAACAAAAGTGTTACTTTCAGCTGCCTCTAAGAACTGACCAAAAGTATATTTCCTTAAGAGATTTCTCCCAGCCTTGCATCTCCCCCTAGAATTACAAAGAACTTGGAAAGGTCTAGAAATAAAATTCAGTGAGGACATTCTAAAGTATGTCTATGTAAACAAAGTGCATACAAAAAAGTATTAGTGATATATCTACTTGCTCATAATGGACTTAACATAAAATGATTCAATCAATTATCAGTTTCTCTCAAAAGATCATAAATCAACCTACTATCTTAGTAGCATTAGTAGTAGTAAGTTGGATTTAGGAGAACATGAAGCTTTAGAAATATTAAATTGAAATAAAGGACATGCGTCATCTTTTGGACTTCAATTATTTGGGGATTCAGTCATAGGGAATGAACTTTTGCCTTTCTAACCACCAGTTGAGAGATCTTTTGCAATCACAGCAAATACTTTAAAACTCCAAAGACGAAAGGAAAGCTCAACACTGAAGAAAACTCTTGTTGACTGGCAAGGGAGTGGATCAGCTGCTTTAAGTGGTTCACTTCCTGCTTACTACATATCCTAGATATTGTTATTAAAAGGTTTCTGTTCCAGGCAAACAGAACCCAGTTAATTTCCCTTATAGCACACAAGGTTCATGCACCATTTCTCATTCTCTACTATTGTTCCTGGCTAAGAGAAATATTAGCAATTACACACCCAGTGTTTCTACTCACACAAATTTAACATTGCTTCATATCTTATAGATGTAACTTAATTGCTTCAGATATACTGATTAGGTCTGCTGATCAGGTATCATTAAGGTAATTTGATACATTCTTTAAAATATGACTGCAGACCTTCTGTCTCCTTCTTCTGCAATGAGTTCAAGTATTACTCATTTGGGAGATTTCATCACAGTTTTTAAATATGCTTTCCCCCATCTGAATTCAAACTAGAAGTGGGGAGGTCATATTGAGATGGTAAGGCCCTGATTAAATAATTTGATGGTACAATTAATTTCCCACAAGTGGAATTAACTGCAGGGGATTAATGAAAATGTCAGGGTTACAGGTTGTGCTGGTGATGTGTTTCTAATGTCAGTAGTAAATCTGCTGTAGGTAAAGCACAAATTCTTTCCACGAAAGGCTTTCTCTTTAAAAATATACCCTGAAGTCATAAAACAAACCACAGCTAGTATGGAACAATTTTCCATAAAAGTGCACCTACTAAGGAAACCGACAAAGCATACAGCTTGCCTAGAAGAACCTATATTTCAGGTTTAAGATATCCAATGATTGCTTAAAAAAAAAAAAAAAAAAAAAAAAAAAAAAAAAAAAGGTAAAATTAATGCACAATATCTAAAAATTGGGCTTAAGTAAAAGTTAAAAGAAAAAAAATACTGATTTTTGAACCATAAATTCCATGCTAGAAATTTAATATGATGCTCAAGGTAAAGATCATAGGACAGCCTTTAATAATCATTTGCTGGAAGAGATATGTGTCCATACCTCTCACACCCTTTTCTAAAGCACCTACTTGTGTCATTGCCAAGTTAACTGAAGATCTGAGGTTCTTGTGTTTGTTTGTGTAGTCATCTCCAGTAAACATTAAATCCAAGGAAGAAGATAAGCTGCTTTCAAATATTTTTCCTGTTGAAAGGGAAATAGCATCTAAGTAGAAGGATAGAACAGTCTATACCGAAATAAACAATGCAGTGATGGGGGAAAGGAGAAAATTCAGGTAAAATTATTTTGTGAAGACATATCTAGCTGTCTACAGAGGAACCAGTCATCACATAGATTACTTTCTCTCTATTCTGTACCACTTCACCTGTTCTGTTGTATTTTTCAGAAATCTTTCACAGAAACCATTACATACACAAATTAAAACCTGCCACAGTCAGAAAATATAAAACAGCCAGACTGTTTACAATGTAAAAATCACAAAGGAAATTTGGATATCCACTGGAATATGGTCAGACTAGTTTGCAATTTAAGAGAACATATCCTCCTCAAGGTCTTTGCAGTCACCCAGAAACATGATGATGCTACAAAATATGTAGAGGATTCAGCTACATGAGCTGGGAGGTGTGGAATCAGGGATGGCTGGGAGAGAAATCTGTGTTCAGGCAGTGGTGAGCAGAAAGCACTATTTCACCCCTTGTGTTCCAGCCAGCTGGGCTACACCAGCTGTACTTGTACCATCCATGTGGGCAGTGGAGAAGGATAAAGCAGTCACACTCTGTGCTTAATTTTATTCACTTGGTTCCCTTGTGGCCAGAGCCAGGCAGCAAGCCACTACTTAGGCTTTTATGAACAAGAGAATAGGCTGGGCTCAGGCACAAATCCAAGCTAACCTTACCATAGAGATGAAAATTTAGGCTACCCCTTTTCTAGTAAATAAAATGGGGAGCAGTCTCTGACCCCAAAGCCAAGCAACACCACCTCATTCACATGCACAAAGCTCTGCTCTCTTCCCCCACGAGCAGGAAAAACACATTTCCCTTCTGGGAACATTCCCCTTCATCAGCCCTAGCCTGGCACTGCTCAAAGAGTGCCAGGTCACAGGAGCTGAAACTGTGCCAGGAAGGGAGCAGTCATGAGATAGCCCTCAAGCCTGTGCCCTCCTCCTGGCTTATTTATTGATGTAGATGTAACAATATATGACCAAACCCATTTTTTGTTTTTAAACACTCAAAATTGTCTGGCTTTAGAGGAGCCAGAGAATTCAGGATAAAGACCATTGTTCCATTCCCCTATTGTTTCCATGTAGACTTCTGGCAGCTCTGACTCATGTTGTTAATGATAAATTAAGCTTTAAATAAGTAGATATTTCAGTTAGAGCAATTTCTGCTTCTGTGGAAGAGAGCCACCATTTATACAAAGAAATGAACATCTTCATTCCAAAAGAATACTATATCTTTGATGTAGTGTTGGGTAGTGATTTTTTACAGTTTAGTCATGGTGCCATTTACACTGCACTTTGAACATTACATGTTTTTATTGTTAAATAAATTAGTGGCTATGAGAGGGAATGAAAGTGATCCCTGGAATTAAGTTCTCAAAGAAGAAGCACTTTTTTACTGTGTTATGAAGGCTAATTGCATTACATGAGCTATTTTTGTTTAACTGCAGAGAAATACAGGGCCAGATTCAGAGATGTTGTGCTGTCTTTAGGCAGGTTTTTCAAAAAATCTGTGGTTCACATATCTACATTGATGTTTACTCCTGCATGTTCTGTGAGTTCACCTCAACCAGCAACTAAGTTCCATGCAGGTCCTTGCTCACTTTCCTGGTCTTGATGGAATGGGGGGGAGAATCAAAGAAAGGTAAAACTCTTGAGCTAAGAAGAGTTTAATAAATGAAATAAAGCATATTAATAATAATGCTAATAATCATTATTATTATTTTGTTTTCTTTTTATTGTTACTGTAATGAAAATGGGAGAGAGAGAGAGGTGAATAAAACTCAACCAAAACAAGCAATACACCATATAATTGCTCACCATCCACTGGCTGATGCCCAGCCCGTCCCTGAACAGTGACCATCCCCTCCCAGCCAACTCTCCCCAGTTCATATACTGAGTATGACATTCTATTGTGTGAAATCTTCATTTGGCTGGTTTGGGCCTGCTGTATCAGCCATGCTCCCTCCCTCCCAGATTCTTGTGCATCTCCTCACCAGCAGAGCACAGGAAACTGAAAGGTCCTTGACCCAGGGTAAGCACTATTTAGCAACAACTGAAACATCAGTGTGTTAACAATGTTATACTAAATCCAAAACACAGTACTGTGCCAGCTCCTAGGAAGAAAATTAACTCTTTCCTAGACAAACCAGGACAACATTATAAGAAAGGACACTCTTGACAGTGTAGTTGGAAGATTAGTGCTGTGAGACTACTCAGTCAGATACATAAATACCATTGCAAAAGTGAAAAACTCTTTGTTGTACTTAAACTCTTCAGAAAAGGTACCTGAATTCAAGAGACATATTACAGTTTTATCTAGGAGTTCCTCAGGCAGTTAAGTATTACAAGCATGCAGACTCTGAAAGTGCTTATAACATCATTCATGTCAGAAACAAGTTTACTCCAAAGCCCAGCAAGAACCTAGAAATGAGGAATTCCATCACCAGCTGCTCCTCAGGGTCTCAGTCTAACAGGCATGTTCTTAGCAACTGGGTGTTTCTGCTTTTTTTTTTTTTTTTAGGCATGTTCTTAGCAAACCTACCTGAGTCCCAGAGCAACCGGGTGTATCTGCTTTTTTTTTTTTTTTTTTAACATGCAGTTATTGTTGATGACCCATTTCCTACTTCCTTGTCCTCCTTCTCTCAGTGTACATCAATCAAATCACCTTTGCTTTGGAAGAGTAGGGGGTCAGAGGGACAGAGTTCCAGTTCCTCTTCCATCTGAGATTTAAATCACTCAATTTAAAGATTTGAATTTCTCAATTCCCTAAAAAAAACTCAACCACTTAATTTATTTTTTTTTACACTTGTGCTCGGCTAATAGCAGCACCCTTAGCACAGAGCCTTTGAGCCCAGACGTCCTTGTACTTCTGCTCTTTACTGACTTCCACTGTGTTGCTTCTCTGAGGGACTCTGAATCCTCAAAGCAGAAGTCCTGTGTTCCTAGCAGCATGGAAACTTTCCCTAGAGGTAGTACAACTGCTTACATTCCTGAAAATTATTCAAGAGCACAGAGAATAGTGTAGGCACCCAGGGGAATGTACAGGGCATTGTATGGTACTGCTACCAGACTCTCCACCAGACTGAGCAAGCAGCCTATGCAGATTTTGATTTATTCACAAAATCTGATATGGAGGCATTTATTGAGGCCTGTTTTTTATCCCCTTTGAAGAGAGCAATAATGCTGATGGTGCAGTAACACAGGACTGCGAGATGCCTGAGAGACAGGACCCCTGCCTCTGGCTCTGCCCTCCAGAGACCCTCTCCAGCCAGAGGGAAAGCAACCATGAGCACAGCTCAGCTGGTGGATTGTAGGAGAATGGCAAACAGAGCTGCTTCCCAGAGCTATGTGTGTTGCCAGCAACCCGTGTCAGCCATGGCACCTCAACTCCTTACGCACTCCAGTCTGTGGAAGGAGATTATCCCGTGCACAGAGGAATGCTGCTAAATGACAAGATGACCAGGAAGAAAGCCTGCACACAGGGCTGCAGTTCATGCCCACTGCTAGTAGGATTTGCAGTACTTGCCAGTATTGGCAAAGGCCAGCCCCCAGCACTATGGGCTTGAATCAGGCCCTGTCCTCTGCTTTAATGGGGTATACACATATATAGTGAGACAATCTTCCTCCTGGCTGGGCTAAGGTACCTGGACCTCCATCTGAGATGTGCTTAAGCATGTGCCAGACCCATCACAGATAGCTCTGGTCTCCACAGGAGATAAATCTTCCATCCAGAAAGGCACTGTTGTACACACCAGCTCTTTGTCAGCAATTGATAGATAACGCATGTATTGCATGGCACTAAAAAACAAAGGATAAATCTAGACACAGCCAGAGAGGTGCAGAGAACACCTCTGTCATACTTCATGCAGATTGGCCAGACCACTAGCAGGAAGGTGGATTAAAAAAAAGATTTATCTATTCCAGAAATACACATGTGAATATATGAGTAGGTATAAGCATAGAGGACAAAATAAGGAGAGAAAAGAAATGAGGATGACAGATATCAGTAGAAGTGTGAGAAGCTAAGCAATTAGATTAACTATTGATGGAAGTAAAGTCTGAGCAGATAGAAACAGAATGGATATTACACAAGGAAATCCAGGAATGTTGATTGCAACACTACAATCCAACCAAGAAGCATTTGACATAAAACTGAGATGAGGGTTCAGAATTAGCAAGAACAGGTTTTAGACAAAAACAGCATGTGAAACCTTTCACATTGACACTAAGAACTGCCAAAGAATTAACATTTTTCAATATTCCTCTTTTTCTGTGTAAAAATGTATCTTCAAAATTTAGAGATCAAAACAGATGACAAAGTAACAGCTCCAAATTTCATATTCCTTCTGTCTTTAACTACATGCTGAATCAAGTAGGGTGTGCCACACATTTTTACCAGTGAGTCTCATCTTTACAACCTCAGAGATAAAAATGTCTTTTCTTATCAGATAAATTTCAAAAGATATGAGACAAGAGCTCATCTAAAAGATGCACTTTGGATTACAAAGCGAACAATGGACAACAGCTAAATGTCAAAGAAACAAAAGAAAATAATATATTTTCCCCTTCAACCTGTACCCTGGTAATTACACGAAGATCTGTCTAATTTTCTTCTTTTAAACAACAGACTGATGGAGCTCAGTCCATTTTTGTCTGTAACTTTCAAGCAGAATTTAGTTTCACTGGCTGCACTACAGGCCCTATCTCCTCATCTCACTTTAATTTGTCTGGTTAGTTTACATCAGGAAAAGTGGGATCCATGTTAAGCAGTTTCATACAGTGCACTGTTTCACTGAATTTGTGACACAGACTGAGCTTCCACAGAAAAACCATGTGCTTTAGCAAATATAATCTATTTATTCATAGGAAAAACTTAGAAAGCAGCCTAAGCAAATATAAAATATTTTAGCACAATTTTACTGTGCGCTCATTATGTCGTAGACTGCACAATTTGGTTTTCTCTTTCCTCCCTAACTCTGATATTAACCTTGTGGAGGTTGATCTGACTTTTGTGTGGAGAAAGGTTTTGCACAGAAGATTGGAATTTGTGAATTCAGATTTTAGACTAATTTTAGATCTCAACACAGATAATTGAAATCCTTTATTGCAGTTTAATCAATCCCTCGAGATTTTGGCATAAGTGATAGTGAGTATTCCATCTCTTGAAGCATTATACTAAAACTTACTTTCTTTTCAGAACAAGAGTAGATTACGGCTGTAAAAATTTTGATGTGAATTCCACATTCTATCTTATACCACCAAACTAAACAACCTCAATAGTCTTTAAAAAGAAACTGTGAAGTTAAACTCATAGGTCATTTCAGCTGTGTCACTTGTTATTTCAATTGGGAAACATATTTCTATATTGCTCCATTTGGTTTTCCTTCCTTCCAACTAGCTTGTGATATTTTGTCTTGTCTCCTATTTTTCATTCTATGTCCTGAGCTAAAATTTTGAAATCATGTGAAATATTTACAGAGAAATCAGAAAATATCACCATTTAACATGACATATGATGGGAGCGGGAAAACTGAGCTCCAGTTTCATTTTGCATAATCAGTTCCTAAGATCAGATGGTTCCACTGCCCAGCAGGATGGGCCATCACAGTGTATTCAAATAAAAAGAATAGAAGACCATAAATATTTTCTTCTGCAAAATGTGTGAGAAATGTTATTGTGTGAGAACAAGATAAAGCATATCTTGTTCTTGAAAACTGGTACTAGAGATATGAGACAGTAAGGTGAAGTACAAATCCATGCATGAATTGGTTTAATTTTTAGCTCTGAGTGACATAGGTGTAGAGTATGCTTATAGTGTATTGTCAAGATGCATCTGCTTCTACTAAAGCATCTTTATTTACCTAACCAACTCAATGAAACACCCAGACAACCCAAGAGGAAGCAGATATTCAACCAGCCTCATGAACATGTCCTTGGCCAGTCTGCCGTGGTGGATGTGAGCAAAAGTTCCTTTCATCACTGGCTTTGCCTGCACTGCAAGATGTCACCCTGCTTGTTCACACAGTCCATGGGATGATCATCCCACATGGCCAAGAGTCACATAATCACAGAATCATTTAGTTTGGAAAAGGTCTCTAAGATCAAATCCAACTGTGAACCCAGCAGCACCAAGTCCACCATTGATTCCTGAAGAGCAGATACATCCCAAGTACTGGGAAATGTTCTTCTCATTCCTCTTGTGGAAGACACCACTTTCTTAGCCTTAGCTGTAAACAGAACCATAGCCTAGCTTTATAATATTAAATTTGTTGATGTGGGGCCAATTCTTAGAACAGTGTGAAGAGTGCTGTTCAATCTGTGTATTACACAGTTACTACCACCAAGAAGATAGTTGACATACTCATTCCCTTCTCCTACCACCAATAAATCCATCTTTATCCACCCCAGTTCTTGTGGGCCATTTGACCCCTCTTCATTTGCTCCCCCTGCATCTCTGTCCATGCAACACCTTGAATGGAGAGGTTTTATTGCACGGACTGGAATGTCATGTCAGATTGGAAGATGGTGAGACACCATGTATGTGATGACGTACACATCTCAGAGAAGTCGTTTTGTCTTCTTTCTATCTAATCTAAATGCTTATACTGCAGGCATTATTATGACTTCTAAGTGTTTAATTATCTTATGTAATATTCTACAAAGATTACAACACAACATTTCCATCAGATTCCATTGCCATTTCTTCTGGTTTTGCTGACTCAAATGACAGAAGTCTCCTGGGAGTGTCTTTAATTATGCATGATCTTCAATCGGAAGAAGTTTGGTTTCCCATGTCCTGTATGGCAACAGCATTTTAATGTCAAAAATAAAATCCTTTTTCTGCTGATACTGATACTTCACAATTGATACTTTTCCACAGGAACCCAATACTCTAATTTAGTGTCTTTCAGGCTTTTATTTACCAAAAGAATCAAAACCTAAACCTTTGAGCACTTTTAACACTACCATCTAGCCCTACTTCATGCATGCCCTGACATATCTACTGCAGAAGCCTTCAGCTGCACACCCAACCCTGACTGCCTCTCAGAGCAGGTACCTGCTTCTTTTAGAGAAATGCATGATCTCTGCACAAGAGTACAAAAGATTCAACCTCCAGACTTTGGGGAAATTTACTTGTAGGGTGGCACAGACAACAAGCAAAACCAGGCAGCTGGCACTTAAGGCTCTCATGTTGAGCTAAGGCAAAAAGAATGGGAACAGGTCCATTTCCATCCAATTATATTTTATGTTTGCAGACCTGTCCTTCAGAGATTTTGCTTTTGTCTTTCATTTTAATTGGCCAAAATAGCATAAATCATATCTGATCAAAAACACTCAGCGTGCACTAAAAGAAGGAAAGTTGAGAGGGGAAGGTCAGTCATGTAAAGGTGTGATACAGACAGAATGAGCCAAGTTGCTAAAGGGTTAGCCCTCCAAATGGCCAAGTTAAATAATATACAATTGGTGCTAAGTTAACTTCCAAGAGCTCCCGAGTGTAGGCTTATGAATGCCTGGAGGGACACATTTGCTTCAATTGTGCTGTATTTAACTTGGCAATTTAAATGGCAAAAGTCCTTTCTAACTTGGCTCTTGATACAAATATCACACCTTTATATGGCTTAACATCTTTTGTAAAGTAGAAATTTTTTGTTCATGTTAATTAGATATTGCCATGTGTGTGTACATAATAATCAGATATATAGACACACACATAAAATACATGCATCTATTAGATATCAATGAAAATTCTCATGGGGTAGGTAAAATTTTCCTACTTCTGGCACTTAATATATACTCAGAGTTTTAGTCTTAAGGAAACTGGTTTTCTTAAAGCAAGTTCCAAAGGACCCAGATAATCCAGGGAGACAGGGAACTGTAATGAAGGCTTGTAGAAAGAGATCCTTTCTAATTTGACTTGTTACTTCTATTATCTGATAATCTGGGGGGGAGGAAGTGGGAGGGGAGGGAAATGTCTAATTAGAATTTCAAATGAATCACCACATAAAGAGAACTGGATTTTGCAGTTATATACCTTTTTCCGATATCTCAATTAAAGATTGATGGGAGTTACTAAAGATTGAATGAGGTCACAGTGCAGTGCTAAGGTGGGCATTGTACAGGTGTTTTCCACCACAGGAACCAAATTCAAGTGATTAAGGGCTAAAAGAGTGGTAGGATTAAATTCCTTTTTAGTAAATCTTTCCCTAGCATTGACATGACTGAGGCGAGAAGCTCTCTCTTATTTAATCTCTTAATTTTTACTGTGATATGCAATGAACCTCCACTACTATTTGCTGTTTTAGTAACCCAGGTGTTCTTCTCTAGCATAGCAATAAGAAAATAATTGGAGGTTAATTGATCTGTATTGATTTTTCTAGAATGCCAATCTCATTTACCCTCAAATTTTAAAATGTACATTGTTAATCATGTGAGCTTAAATCAAAGTGCTTCAACCCTCTGATTTCTAAAGGAGCACTTTTCTCTCATAACAGCCATCCTTTTCAGATATAACAAATTTTAAAAAATATAACTTTTTGTTTTACTTTGCACTGATTTAAATGAAGGAGATACAAGAGAGGAGACATGGATTTACGGGCTGAGAAAGTATATTTTCTGGGAGAAACCAGATTTGTTTGGGCACCTTTGGTCTGGAAAGTATTTGTTCCCATGATGAGCTATTCCTCTGTTATTTATTAGATTTGAAAGTTAGGTTTCACTTCCCCACCTTCTCTCAACAAAAGTATTGAAGTTAGAAGGCAGATTACAGGTTGATGACTCTGCTACAGGCTGTAAAAGAAACTGATTTGAAATGAGATGCCTTGTTAAGTGCTCCAGTTCTAGTCACTTTCATTTAACCACTGCATTCTTCAAAACAGGCTAGGAAAGCATCATCTTAATATGGCTTTTCTCCACAGTATCAGTGACATGTTTTAGGGTTGGGGCAGTATTCTTGTGCCAGTTCAAAACATGTCATCACAACCTACAAACAGTAGACTGGGTAGTTTGGGCTTCTAGTCTTGCTGAAGACATCAAAAGAAGGTAAGCAAATAAATCTGTTAAGACAAGGTACAGGATTTCATTACCTTTCATTGTGTTTTATTGCATTGTCCATATCATCAGTTATAATCCTTGCTATCAGTAAATGTCCAATTACAGGAAGCTTCAGATACCAATTATTTGTTTAGGTGGGCCATTGCAGTTACCTAATGCACAGTATTTTAAATAGAAACATGTATTTCAAATAGCACATAGTATCCCCATTTGATATTTAAGCAGTCATTGCTGTTCCAAAACCATAATTCTTTACAAAGCAGCTGATGTGGCAATATCATCCATGACGTTTTATGCACAGACAAATAGACATTAGGAAAATGGTTTGAAGGACAGTTTAGAAGCTGGGTTCAGTTTACTGCTTAGTCAAATGGTTTTGGGACAACCTGGCAAGTTATTTAGGACTACACCCAACAAACAAACGGCAGGGTTCAGGGACATGAGCATGCCAAGGTCACTGCCTAAACTCCACATGACACAGAGGGAGAGGAAGGCAGTAGAAAGAGAGATTCACAGCAACAGTTTCTGGAGCAATGAAGGAAGGGGCACTTTAGCATAAGACAGTAAGCTTCAAATCAGTGGAGAAATTAACATACCCAAAATTATTGAAATGAGGAAATAAGAGTCTCAGACACAGATATCAGCCTCTTCAAATTTATGTAATTGGATGTTAATGTACCCTACTTCAAAATATAGCTGAAAGAGGGAATGGTACTACTGCTGCCATTTGACTTTTGCACAATAAGTGAAATAATTTTTTCCTATAGAATTTCTTCCAATTTCATTAAATCAGTGGAGGAAAAGTAACAAATAACAAACATTCCAAATAGTGCTTCATGCTTTTCTTTTCTACAGCACAAAATGATAGTGATAACCTACAAATATTCCGTCTTTTTTACTAAGGTTTTGTGTGTAACAATACGTCACAGCTGGGGAACTGTAATTTATGTATTGTGTTTATGAGTGATCCATACTCAATCTTTTTATGACTTAGGGTACTGAATGTTACAATTTAAGATAACATTAAGGCTCCAATTGACTCCTGTGTGGAAAACCAGATAGGCAATATAAGTTAACTGAAGCTGTCTGTAGTTATCCAGAGAAAAATTAGGTCCTCCTACATGATTTTGCTCTGTCTTGCAGCAAGGAATCATGAACACGGATGGTGCTCTGATCTACTCAATTGAGTCAGAGAAGTGAAATAGAGATGGTTCTTCCTTTTTGACATTTGCTTGTCGTGAATGGACAGCCAGACAATACAGATGTATAACTGGTATGAAGCACAATATTCTTCATAATAATCACTGGACATTTTGTTCATTTATACCAACTACATAATAGAGCAAACATAGCCTAAGGAACTGTTTTGAGGGGATGCCTTGTAGCATCCCTAAATATCTTTAAGATATGGAAGGTGTGTTAAAGCAGAGAGCGGTGCCCTTGCGTGTGTCAAATTCAAACACTGGAGATACTTCACATCAAATGGTAACAGCCATGAAGCATGGAGAGAGCCATCTGTTTCCCATACTTGAAAGAGGTGTTGAAAAGGAAGCTTTTTTTTTTTTTCACTTAGCTAAGATTATGATTTTCATGAGGCCAGAGTGTATGCCGAAAACAAGCAAAAACAAGGAAGGTGACAATTTGAACTCATATTACTCTGTTGTGACTGGAGGAACAATAATAAAGGCAGGTGAGATAAACCTCCTGAGTACTATAGTTTTATATCAGAAAATTAGGTGTGGGCCCTGTTAATCTCTAGATTCTCGCCATCCAGTGTTTGTGGGAAATGTGCAGTTTGGAGCATTGCCATGGTCCTGCGGTGACAGTGAGAGACTGCTGATGCCAGGCCACGAAGGAGTGCTAGAAATAACACCTGCTCTCCTTCAGATGGAGATAACTCTGTGAGAAAACTGTGACAGCTGTTAGAGATATGGGACAGAGCTCTGATGGATAAGAGCATTCAGAGGGCAAAATTTGCTCTAGCAGTTCTGAGAGCACTTGATAACTTCCATAGCACAGTATGGCAGGAGATCAAAAGCAAGTATCTTCCAGAAGTCCTTTTCTGTCAACAATGCACTTGGATGGTTTCAGCTTTCTGTAAAGAAACTGAAAATAAAACAGAACCTAAATTATCTGTTCCCATTGCTTAGCAAATGTCCCCATGAGAGATTCCTATGGTTCTGGAGTAAATGTTTGCTCTGCCATTCTGCCTTCCTAAAAGAAAGGCATCAAGTCAGCTTGGTGGTATTCTTTTTTATATTAGAAATATACATATATTTTAAAGTATCTTACAACAAAATACCCACAAAGGGAGTTAAAAAAAAAAATAACAAGCCAAAGTGTTGTTCGGGGCAACAGATCTTTAGGAGCACTTCACACAGTTACAATATCAGAGATACTTGTATATACTTGAAAAACAATCCTTGCACAGCTTACAGATGGAAAGAAGAGACTTCTTTCATGCAGCCATTTCTAGACCTTCATGACCAAGTCAACATGTCATTATTATCAGTATGTTTTTATGGTTTTGTACAGTTGCATTTCCCAGTTTTATGTATAGAGAAAAGTTTGCTGTCTTCAGCAACCCTGAAGACCTTTGTGGCTTCAAAATGAGTAGAGGAAAAGGCAGTACTTTCATGGATCATCTTTTCAATTTCTAAAAGAAGGAACATTTTTCAAAGAGTCATACTCTAGCAGTAATGGGAAAACTCCTTTGCTATTTCCTAAGTATTGACAGATCACGGCTTAATGTAAACATCTGTAAATATACTGTTAACATCAGCCAGGAAACTTTCCTTTTCTTATCCCCTTCGTAGGAAATGAATATCTAATCTGGTAAACTCTGAGGTTAAGGACATCAGAAAGCATGTTAAACATTAAGCGTCTGATGACGTTTAAAAACCATGGTCAGTAGTAAGAGCTATAAAAGGATTCCATAAAACCACATTTTAAAGGAAACTTGAGTTGAAGCCAGGTGAAGAAGTGAATGATCTCATAATTATTGCTTGTTAAAGCAAAGTTTGGTTTCAAAAGAAAAAGAATTATTTAACATTAAGGAATTATATTTTTACACCAGTTTCCTATCTAGTTATTCACTGTCAGGCAGCTAGAGATATTTTCCACTGTGACTTCCCATGTTCCTGTGAAACACAGGTATTCCACTGCATGCTATACAATGACTACCCTAATAGGCTTCAACACCACCAATTTTTCATTGTTTTGGACACTAAGAAATGAACAATCAAACAAAGAAGATGATGACAATGTCCTAAGACCACATGGTCCCATCAGATACCCAAGGCTAAGCCCAAGCCACTGTGGATGAGAGAAGCACACCCTGGGTAGGGTGAGCCTTGAGGCACAGGGGATGAGTCACTGGGCACCACATGGCATGAAGTGAGCACCACCCTATGAGACCGATGCAGATGGAGCTACAGAAACTGCAAAACATAATGCTGGCTGTCTACGTATCTCTGTAAATATAATACCAGGAATTTATTACCCAATAAACCCTGAACAAAAGGTTACTATTTGAAGGACAACTTTGCAAAAAGAACACCTACATCAGATACAACTTTTATTTTCAGTATTTTCTTCTTGTTTATATTGCAGGATTTTATAAAGTAAAGGAATGTTTTCACTGTAGTCCCCAGCATAAAAATAAAGACCTTTATAGGATTCTCACACAGCTGGTATGAATTCTCATTCCTGTTTTGTGCTAGTTAGTTCATTGTAATGATGGCTATTCCCACCAGTTTGTGCCTCTTATGTTGAAGACAGAATTAAGGCAGGCAGGCTGCAGAGATCCTGCTGTGATAATTGTTTACCACCCATGGAGCTGTGTTGAGAGAATCCCACTCTCACCTGGGGATTCACTGTATCCTATAGCAAATCAGCTATATGGCTGTGTTTTTTCATGGTGTTGCTCCTCTACAAATAGCACATGTGACAAAAGAAATTCAGGATCTGATCATTATGTGGAAAATCTAGACAGCATACTTTTAGGGGGGAAAAAAGAAAGAAAAAAATTCAGCAAGGAAGGTTTCTATGAGGACAGAAGCAACAAAAGGATGTCTAAGAAGACTGAGATTTCCATGTTTTAACTGCAGAAACTCTGCACTGTGTAATCACTCACCCCACTCAATCCCCAACAGGATAGGGAGGAGAATCAGGAAAAAAAGGCAAGGCCTATAAGTGGAGATAAGAACAATTTAGTAATTGAAATAAAGTAAAATACAATCATAAGGTTAGAAGAAGACTAAGAAGAAGAAGATTGAAAAGTGAGACAACAAATGAGAGAAGGAGGAATAAAACCCAAGAGAAACAAGAGAACAAGAGATGCACAGCTGCTCACCACCCCGACTGATGTCCACCCCATCCACCAGCAGCTCCTGACTATCTCCCCTTTGTTTATATAGCAAGAATGATATTCTGTTGTTAGGAATATCCACTTTGCCAGTTAGCATCAGCTGTTCTAGCTGTGCTCTCTCCCAGCTTCTTGTTCATCTCCTCACTATCAGAGTAGGGGAAACTGAAAATCCCTTGATTTGGTGTAAGTGCTACTGAGCAAATACCAAAACATCAGTGTATTGTCAACATTATTCTTATACTAAATACAAAAACCCCAACACTGTACCAGCTAGTAGGAATTAAATTATCTCTATCCCAGTTCAGTTAAAACCAGGACAGAGGTTACAAAGAGAAACATGAGGTCCTCAATCCCTTTTTTATTTCAGTTTTCACTGATAAGAGCCCAAGAGCTACAGCTTACCTCAGGCCCTGGGAGCGTGGGCTAAGCCTTCTCCAGTCATATAAAAGATAAGGCAACTGTAAACAATCAACATTAATTTACCAAGGTCAAATCATGCCTGATCAACCTGACTTTTTTTCAGTGATGAGGTGACTGGCACTGTTATAAGGGAAAAGGCAGTATTATGCCACACACTTTGACTTTATCAAGGCCATTGACACAGTGTTCACAGTCTCTGTATCACCAGATTGGTAAGACATGGGCTGGATGAGTGAACAATAATGTGGGTGGGAAGCTGGCTGGACTGCTGGTCTCAAGGAGTTGTCATCAGTGGTGCAAATTTCAGCTGGCATCGAGTTAATAGAGACATCCATCAGGGATGAATGCTGGGGCCAGCACTGTTTTGTGTCTCCATTAACATTGTGGGCAGCAGTATACTCTCTGCAAGTTTGCAGATGACACCAAATATATTGCTATTCAGAGAGATCCTAGACAAGCTAGGAACAGGTTGTCAGCAAAACTTAATATTTTTATAAATTATCTGGATTCAGGACTAGAATGCAAATTAGGTAAGTTTGCTGATGATACTAAATTGGGAGTGGGTGTGAGCTCCCTCAAGGGTAGAGAAGCCTTACAGGGAGACCTGGATATACTCTGGATAAAGAGCTGGCCAATCAGCAAATGTAAAATTTAACAAGAGCAAGTGAGAGATTCTACATCTGAGATGGGTGTAATCTTGGTTACATGTACAAATTGAGGAATGAGAGGCTGGGGAGCAGCCCTGTGGAAAGACATCTGGAGGTTTAGATTGACAACAAGTTGAATATGAGTCAGCAGCTCCCTGGCAGCCAAAACAGTCAGATGCACCCAGATGTGCAGCAGGCAGAGCATCACCAGCCCGCCAAGGGAAGTGCTTGCTCCACTCTTTGCTGCACAGTGCAGCCCCACCTTGAGTCCTGTGCTCAGTTTCGGCCTCCTCAACACAAGCAGAACATCGAATTGTGAGAGCATCCAGAGTGTGCAAACAAGCTGGTGAAAGGCCGCAAGGGCTTGTGGCTGAGGTCACTTGGCTCATGCAGCTTGGAGAAGAGGAGGCTGAGGGGGAACCTCATCACAGCCAACAGCTTCCTCAAGGGGGGCAGTGGAGGGCAGGTGCTGATCTCTGCTGACCAGTGGTAGGATACGAGGAAATGGGATGAAGCAGGAGAAGTCCAGACTGGACGCTAGGAAAAGGTTCTTCACTGAGAGGGTGACTGGCCACTGGAACAGGCTCCCCAGGGAAGTGGTCATGGCTCCAAGCCTGTCAGAGATTGAGGAGAGTCTGGGCAATGCTCTTAGTCAAACGGGTTACCTTTAGGCAGTCCAGTGAGGAGCAGGGAGTTGGACTCTGTGATTCTTATGTGTCCATTCCAACTGAAGAAATTCTATCACAAGCAAATGCAGTCCTGCATCTCGAATGGCAACAACTCCATGAGATAGTACAGGCTACAGAGCACCCATTTAGGAAGCAGCTTTGCAGAAATGCACTTCAGGGGCCTGATGGACAAGTGAAAAAAGCATCAGCAGCTGCAGCAAAGACCATCAGTATCCTGACTGTAAAAGTGCAGACAACAGATCTAAGGAAGGACTTTTTTGGTACTTTTGAAACTGCATTTGGAATGCTCTATTCCGAGGTGCCACCACTGCAAGAAAGAGAAGGACATACTGGAGCAAGTCCAGTGGACTTAGTGATTAGAGGGAGAGAGGGATGATTGTTATCTCACTGTCCCTAATTACTATCCCTGAACACATAAGCTGTAGGAGAGGAAGGCACATGAATTAATCTACTGCAAGTACCTCAGGTGAGACTCATTTACTGCAAGTACTTCAGGTGAGACTCATTTACTGAATTATTCCAGTGGAAAAACATGGAGACATAGTCTGAAGCATGATTTAGGGGAGAATTTTTTTATCAGAATCTGAAGTATATGGGGCGATCCCTTGTGGTCCCACTGCCTGTACAAGCCAAGGGATTTCAACATATAAGAGAGTGGTAACCTCCCTGAACCTTTTATTCTTTTTTCTTAACTTTCAATAAAAAATGCACAACTAAGTTTTATCACAGTTTAGCAGTTTTGGGTTATGCAGGATTCTCTGCTTCTGCTGTGACACCTGTGTGAGATTCAGGAAGTTTCACACTCAGTCTTATTTGTCTGCAACGAGACAAGTTTTTGGTAAGCAGCCTTCTGCTGCAGTATTGGCATCAGAATTCCAATGGAAAGGGTTCTCCCACTTGTGATAACCTGAATAGTTGTAGGTCTTACACAATTAAACTAGGGGTATTTGAAATACAGATGCCCCACGTCTTTGATTTACACTCTTCTATGAGCCTGAAACACAGAAACTCTGCTAGACACAGCAGACAGTGCTGTCAGAGCAAGGAAGTTGTAATAGGAGACGTAGTCATACTGTTAATATTTTATTTCATGTTATTAATTTATTCTATTTTATAGCAATATTTTAATGTCTTTTGCTACAGAGCATCATTAGCATTTTTTTATTTTTGTCTACAATGAGATTTAAAGACCCTCAGATCCACTAAACTTTTATATGTTTAATTCTGTGTTGGATATGTCAGAAATGGGGACTTAAACAGCACCTACTCTGTCCTGTATTTCTTATGGTGACAAGTAGTCAGGCTTTGCTCTCCCTGCACATTGAGTATCCCTGAACTGCCAGTGTCTAAGACAGACATATATTGACACTCCAGGTATTTTCCACCTGGTTAACTCAACAGCATGGCAAATGTCAGGACTCAATGCAGAACTCCCAGAGGATGCTGATTGTCTCATAGAGACACTTGTAAGGGAATTTTGTCTCTCTATTCCTCACCTGTCAGAAATACTCTTCTCATTCCCCATTGCACTCAGTCAAGTTCCTAGTTCAGCTACAAATGCATGCAATTGCCACTACCGAAGTGTTATTGGTGCAAAGCCTAAGGGATGGGAGGTGGAGAGTTTACATATCAATAATCACTCCTAAATGTCTGCACAAGTGCGGAGCTGAGAGCATATTAAGGAATATTAAGCTGAACCTCCATCTGTTTGAAAATACATGTTTAAAATTAAGGTTGTTAAAATAATAAGCCACTTTTGCATTAAATAAATTTAATTTAACCTTTTTCTTTATTTGAAGACTTGACAATTTAAAGTTTAGCCTAATCAGTACATGAAAATGTGCTGGAGTGGGTCTGAGTCCAAAGCCCTATCATCAGAGACACCGAGAGCTCTGAGCTTTTTCAAAATCAGCTGTAACTGATCATATGCAAGACAGACATCTTACATTCTTAATCTCCCTAAAATGTATTTGTTGTACAAAAAAAGGACACATTATCATCTTAAAGACATCCTTACCACATCAATGTGCCTAGAAAGCTTGCATATGTTCAATTAACAGAAATCATTCTGTTCCCTTCTGCCACAGTTATTGATGATCCTTGACCAGTGATGATCCAATAAAACTATGCTATGAACTCCCTCCTTGTGTAAGGAAATTCCCAAGAACAAAAAAGTGAAATATAAACATACTTTATCGTATGTCATAAAATGAGAAAGACTTCCCTAAACTACTGCAGCTTATCACAATATCTGCTTAGAGAATCAGCTTTCCCTTAGAACAGCAACAAAAAGCTCTGAGGAGCACAGAAATAAGTTCTTCTCTAGATGAAGAATTTGCTTTATAAATCTGTAGAAAACCCAAATTTTTGAAACCTGAATATCTGAAATCAAGGGCTCACATAATAAATACATAAGCCTGCCTGAAGAAGTGGCCTGGTTTTTAGCTGATACTGAGCATCCACTTCTTCCTTTTTTTTCTTTGAGCAGAAATTCAACACATACCATGAAATTTGGTGCACCATGCACATATTAAAGGTACTTGAAAGTCAGACCACTTACTCTCAAAAGCATAAACTTTTGCCCTGAGACAGCAAAATCATCTTTCACAGGTACATACTAGAATTACTATCATATTGTTAGTAGTATGCAGGATATAAATGGTGATGCTACAAATTCCTCTCTATTAAGGAATTCTTCCTACTTTCCTTCTGCTAACTTGCTTTATGATAATTTCACAAGTTCCTTTTTTCTTTAAACTTATTCCAAGATAAGTCACATATAGAAGACATCATCATCTTTTTTTTCTGTCACAACTGTTGTATTTTGGGTGTTTGTTTCTGTGGGGTTTTTTTTTGTTTTTTAATGGAAATCAAATGAATCAGTACCCGTGATGGAGAAGATGTAAAAATGAAAACTTTTTTGGGGTTTTGGGTTTTTGGGGTTTTTTTTTTGTTTTTTTTTTTTTTTTTTTAACATACGATATCCAGCTAAAGAATTCCAAAAGATCTTGTTTTCAGTAAGAAATTTCTGTTTTATCATTATTAGAAAATTTGTGATCACTTACTCTCAATCAAATACTATATTACAGTTTTCTTGCAAAGCAGCTTTTTTTCTTCAATACCACATTCCCCATGCAGCTGACTGTGCATTTCCCACACAGACCTGTGCTGGAATGTCCAGGATCTTGTATTCCCAGCAACCATGGGGACAGTTTGTCACCTTTGCCAAAACATTCTCTCTGACTTCAAGAAAAAGAGAGACAATGATGCTGCTGGTAATGTTTACACTTCCTTCTACAAGAGTGTCCCCTTTCCTTCCACTATAGTTAGTAAGGCTATAGCTTATAAACTTAAGGTAGAGGAAACAGTGGTTTTTTTCTTAGGAGGTGCCAGCACATTAATTTTCAAAGCTCACATTTTCTCACTTTTTCAAAAAGAAATGACTGGGCAGCTTTCTTGCCAAAGCATTTTCCTGAACCACTCTTCTTTTTATAACTTCTACAGGGCTAATTGTCCCTGTGTCACAAGGCTTTCAAGGTGTCCGTACTGAAGTTTTTATCTTTCTGCCCATAAGCCTTAGAACTGGTGATCCTAATAAATCATCCTGAATTGTGCTGCAGTATTCTCACAATGCTATATATAGTTCTTTTGAAACTTACTGAACATTTTTTAAGTCAAGCTCATTGTACGGAGTTGTTTAAAAACCAGTTTAGCTTTTCACACTGTAACCTTGAAACAAGTCCAAATAATACTTTAAAATAATCTCCCAAATATAGTTACCTAACCATTACAAATTCACCACAGATTTCATACCAAGTGAAATGTAATATAAAGTGTTAAAATACTTAGTTTTTAATGCAATGAAAAATGTTTCAATCTGTAGCTCTTTGAAGATACAGAGTGGTTCAAGTACACCACTCTTGAACTATGGGCAAAGAGAATTCCAAAATTATTTAGTTAATTTATATTTTTTTGCTATTTTATATATTTTTTTTAATGATTGATTGGAGTCATTTATGCATTGCAAGAGTAAAATATCTTTGTCCTTCAGATGAAAATAGGAGTTATGCTTATGTTTTCTGACCACAATTTTAACACTTTCCACAGAATCTTCTAATTTTACCCATGCAATCAAGAAAAAGTTGTTACGCTTGAAAACCTGGGGGATTTTTCTGCTGGTCATTCATCTGAAGTATTGCCTTTATGGTTTGACACAATAAGCTCATTTTTTATTTCCAACTGAAGACTTTCAAAATCATTTTTAGAAATTCATATTACTTGTGTCTTACATTCTTCAAATCACTTTTTCACAGCTCTGGAAATTTGCTGTTAAGAAGTGTCTTTAAAATTCTGTGTCCATCACAAGAATCATCATGTCTAGTCTGCATTTCTTATTTAATAAAGCAACCATTTTTGATTCCTAGAAGGTTAGAGATTTTTTCAATAGTTGGTCCAATATTAATTGTGGTCTTTTTTGTACTCTAGCTCTTCCTTTATGTCTCTTTTTGCCTATGGATAGTGTAAAAATGAACCCATGAAAAAAACTATAGAAGTAAAAACAAGCATCAAAATAATTCCCATAAATTATTCAAGTTTAAATCCAGTGTTCTTCTGCCACTAAAACTTTTACCTCTCAACTACTGGCACTAAGATGGTACACTGTCAACCTGAAAATCACTAGTAATTTTTAAAAATATGCTGCTCATATATCAATGGGCATTCACACATGTAAATATAAGTTGAATTCTCAAGCAGCAACAAATAGAAACATCAGTTTATGCAATGTAGATAACAGAGTTAAAATTTCTGCCTTTGGGTCTAAAACAAAAACAAACAAACAAACAAAAAAAAAAAATCAACCACCGAAAGGGAGAAGTCCGCCACTTGTTCCTCTCGGAGTGAAAGTTTTTGTCTGAAAGTAAGGCCACCACGACCTTCCTGCAAGGATGGATGGAAGCTGGTACTAGCTCTGGGCAGAGCCAAGGTAGGCTGCTGGACAGCTGCCCCCAGCAACTAACCTGTGGCTCCTGGGGACTTCAGGCCCTTCTTTATCCCATTCAGAGGGATCACACCAGGCATTTGAGCTGGAACTCTGTGAAAGAATGGAGAGGAAAGCCCCAGGGGACTTGAGTGTGAGGGGCTGGCCACAGCCTCACAGCACAAAGGGCAGGGGATTCTTCCAGAGCCTGTTGACGCACAAGAACCCACCAGATCTTTTTGAGTGAACCACTGAATTGTGAGTAGCAATTTTTATGGGTTTTAATAGTCAGGAAAACAAATAACTGGGTTTTTATGTTGTAGTGGCATTTCAAAAGAAGAAAAATCATCAATTGCCACATTCCCACACCCTAGACTAGAGGACAAACTGTATGTGTGTGAATCAACACACTGCTGAGCTACTACATTTAAACATTTCAGGTTCTTATACTTCCCAGTCTAGCAGAAACTTTCTTTTCTCTCTAGCATGTTCTGGCACTCTTCCACTTGTGCGTCTTCTTCCATGCATTGAAATTTGCTGATGTCATATCAGGAGAGATCGGAAGATGTTTGCATATGACTCAGTGCAAAAGGTTGCCTTTCCCATAAACCTTCCTCTTTCCTGTACTTTTCTGAAACTGACCTCCTTAACTAGTAGTCAAGCTGACAGTTATGAAACTTAGAAGAAAGTTCTAGAACTTAATCTTTTAACTTGATAATAATTTCATTAAAACATGTTCACTTTCAAATTAAATATAAAAGGTCTATAGATTAACTTTTAGTGTACTGTTAGTATATACATTTGTGCCAAGAAAAGGAAAATTGAATAGTAGTATTAATGTAGAGAAAGCACTCCTGATTAAATCTTGATCTCCTACTGGCATGAGAGAAGCCTTTGTAACTGATAAAGCTAAAACCTTCATCTGCTTTACCTATGTCTCACAGTAGCTACAGCAGTTTACATCATCCCAGAAAATATTCCACAAGACGGAGATGGATCTTTTGACCCATCTAGTTTTCTACAAAAACAGAAGGAGAAGTGATTGTAAAGACTGCAGTTTCACTCAGTAAATATTGTCATTCCTTCTAAAACATGTACAGGGATGCATGAAACATCACATACTAGCAAAACAGACGTGGTACAAACAGGTGCCTTGTCATTCTGGAAAATCATTGACCAGTAATGAACGTGGTGGAGAGCTTTCCCACCACCTGCTTTTGGGCACTCAGTATTTCAAATAAGCCTGGTTTTTCTAAGTTCCCTTTATATATAAGGGAGATAAAATTATTACATTTATAATATGATAAAATTATTAAATTTATGCTATAATAAAATTATCACCACTTTGAAACTCATCCAGCTTCACTCCAGAGCCCCAGTCAGTGGGAGCAATACCTGCATTGCTGACTGCCACAGGCTTTGTTTTTGTTTGTGCCAAGTGTCCCTCCTGCTGAGTAAACAAGCCATGGCACGACACCACAAGACAGGTGTATTTCTGTATGCAGCCTCAGAGCACTCAAAATTATATTCTGCTTTCAATTACTCCCTAGCCTCTTTCGCTAAAGGGAGTCTATATTTAGACTAAGAGGGAGACTACTTCTTAAGCTAGACTGAGTACCTAAAGTTTTAGCACCCAAAGTTAGAACATCTGAACTATCCCTGACCTTCAAGAAAGGGTTTCAGACCCCAGTCAGAAAATATAGAGAGAAAATATAGAATTAATTTGAAGCTTCATTTCACTGAATAATTATTTACTTATTACTTCATCCTCTCATGGATGCATGAAGAAAGAAAAAATTTTGAACTAATTTCTTTTGGAGAAGAATACGTTTAAGGATATTTTTTAAAATCCTGAAACACTTTAAGGATATGTTGTCAAGCTAATCATTACACAAGTTTCAGCAGTACTGCCTGCATTGTGCTATCCTGATTTCATCAACTGTTAACTCTATAAAATCAAAGCAGGATAAAGTTCAAGATATTCACTGATAAATGCATCGTGAAATAAAATAGTACTATAGCTATTGTTCATTGGAATTCAGAGAATTTAGAGGTCAGAACTGTCCAAGGTTTACACTCTCAGGTACATTACAAGCATTGCCTTTGACACAAACAAAGCTCCTATGGACTGTATCTGTCTGTACTGTTCACAGTGGTAAGAAGTTAAAAGGAATGTGAAACTTAATTTAGCTTCACTGCACATCTCGTGGTTACAAACACAGCACCACAGTGCCCTAGCCTCACCAAAAATGCTTCAAATGAGCTCCTTCAAAAGAACAGTCCTACATCATTTGTTGGCTTTCATACCCATGAGATCTGGAACTCATGGGTATGAAAACTAGCATTTGTTGTGTGTATTCTGTTAGACACAGCATCAGATACTTGATATTACATGCTCACAGCTAATTCAGGATAAGTGTTAAGGACTAACAGTTTTGTGTACAAAACACTGATGATTAATATCCTGTAAGATTTAGCCATTATTGAGAAGTATGATGTTAAGTATAAATTTAATGTTTAAAGCTGACCTAATTTTTCAGCCTTCCAAACATTGTTATCACAGTGATCATTAATTTCCTAATGGATTTGTGCTAATTTGCAGTGCTGTCTGGCTTTATCCCATACCTTGAAGTAGGCAGATTTGTTACCATTAAATTAAATGAAAGCACACCCAGAGTAAGTTCACTGCCTAATATGTTTGGAAATAGTCACCTTTCCTTCACTTTACCCATCTTCTATCTTTCTCTCACATACTGATTCTTATACATCTTTTTCCCCACCATTGGAAAGGATGATCTTTTTCTCTCACTGAAGCAAAAGAATTTTTCTATTTCTCTTTTATTTTTGTTGTGAACATATATTCTTTATGAAAGGTTAAAGAGTAGCCACCCATACAGGTGACTATGTTGATGATTTTTACTTAGCTAGAAATCCCATGGAAACATGGGATTGGAGTGCAAGCGCTAGCAAAGGTGTCTAAACCAGCAGAGATGAATTACACTGTGAAAGTGGCGATTTCTCTTCATTAACTGGAAAAAGAATTCAGGCACTTAACTTTGAGGTGATTCAAGTTGGCAAAACAAGTGCTGCCCGGAGCAAAGAACTGATGAACATTGCTTCATAATGCTGTCAGGAGTTCAAGGCCACTGTTTAAGTGCAGGATAATGCAGGAACCAGGGTGAGGTGCACAGGCATATGATGGATCTCTTCATTTTGTCATCAAATTTCTTCCTTCTGGAAAATACTGGACACTTCAGCTTTGGAGTCCTCACATAATTGGTGCTGGAAAATATGAGACACTGTGACTAGCATGTTTCATGGGACTGGTAATAAACAGCATGAAACAAAATTATTTCCTATTAGCCGAAAATGTCCTGGTATCCTGTGTGCACCAAAAATAGAATGAGTTGTATGATCATTTTATCATTGCTTGAGAAATGCATCTGAATTGTTTTGAGACCCCTCTGTTTTCATTACAAAGAGAAATCTGTATTGTTACAAAAAAAGCGTGTCTGTAGGAGAAGGATCTAAACCTCCTGATAGGGCTGTATATTGCCTCCTCTAGTAATCTTCATGTAGCTTGCCACAAATCCACATTTCACTTGACTTGAGAAACTAAGTCTCAGTTATCTTCAGTCATATTTTTCCCTCTAAAGATGTAGAAATGCATATCCAGCTCAGCAAAACTGTAATCAGTATAGCATTTGGGTATCTGAAAAACAGTAAGATAGGTAAACTAATTTCTCTTTTTCTCCTTCAGCAGCATAAAGACAGCAAATGTGGTATATGGTTTCCATTGAAATGCTGAATCATCACATATTTCATGACCTTCAACTCTGCATAAAGTATGCTCTATAAAACAAGTTTTTGCTGATACACACGTCTTGAAGTGTCATGAAATGAAAATCTACACTGTATGCTCAGTTCTCTCCTCAAAGAAAATGACAAATTTGAATGCAGTGAGGGACAACACTGGGATGGTGCAACATTTATCTATTTAAAGTAGACTCAGAACAGCAAAGCTACATGTATGCTTACCTCAGCAGAAAATACAGGGCCAGAAGCAAATAACTTTTGGGAATGATCAAAAGCACCTAGAGCAATAAATGTTGCCATAATATACTTTCTCTGAAAAATGAGGATTCAGACACAGAGGGATTCACCCTTATCTGATGTTTCCAATGTCTACAATCTGCATCTAAGTTAGTCATCCCAAGTGTCTGGTTAGAGGGTGTATTTTCAGATATGGTTTGTCCATTCTACATTTCATATTTAGGATGGGAGGTGCTGGTTTCTCCCTTGTTTAGACTGGAGATGTGTGTTCCTCCCTGTGGCCCATAAAGGAAGTTGACCTGAGGAACCCATCTAACGATGTCTCTGCATTGCACACACACCCAATCCCTCACTGATGCTGAATTTAGGTTACTCTGCACATTGTGATTTGTTGTTCTTACCTTCTCCCAGGCAGTATTCTGGAAACTATGCAAGGCACAGAGAGAACAGGAATTTGGGAAGATATTTCATCTTGGATCATGGATGACAATTTGCCAGTGACACAGTTTGTCAGTGTGGAGTAGCTTACAGGGTCACAAATATCAGCTTTACCTATACTGCCCTCCAAGGACAGTGGAAGACTGTCCTTGACAGTGGAGGCTCAGTGATGCCTCGCACATGATCACACAAACTGAAGTTCAGAATAACCATAAAAGTATCCTGCTTTCTTTGGTGTTACCACAGTGCTAAAATTAGTGCTGAGTTTCATGTTAATACATAAATATTTATAAACACTTCACCAGAATTTTTGTCCCACGTGAAATTTTCTTTAAGTGGCTTTTAGGTCACTTTTAAACATAGTGTCACATTTTGAGGGCTAATGTTGCAAACACAGCAAACTGAGTGCTGTCTCTTCCACTGGGACTAGGTGAGAATTAATCTATTAATGCACAATACACTAAGCCAAATTTAACTTTTAATTTGCCTTGTTCCTTAACATAGGAACAAGGTAGGAAAAAACCACTTTGGAAGTGCCTGCTAATTGATGCATTTTATGCTCACCAACAAAACCAAGAATGCATAGAGCAAGGGACTGGTCAGTTTCTGGAATTAGTGCTAACACTTCAGAGCTTCCAAGCTCTAAGAGTTGTTTTGTAGATGCGAAGTTCATGACTTACCTCCATCCTAGGTACTTGCTACTACTGGTCCTGCTTACTGGTACTACTAGTAGTACTACTACCTAGGTACCACTTGCTGCAGGTGACAACTGCAGAAAACCAGGGGAGGAAACAACTGCCTTACCTGGATCAGAGAGATGGAAAATAAGAGGCATTGTGCAAGAGCAGGAATTGCTCTGAGAAGAATCTGGGAAAGGTCTGATCATCATATAATGTTGTTAAGTCTGGAGAATGACAGTGGAGGAGATTTTGTCCGGGAGTTCTGTTTTCTTTGGGCAGAAGCTTCACTATCAGGTTATAACCCATAGAGCTTGTCTTTGTGGGGGTGACATCAAAGCTAAGCCTTGGACAAGAAAATATGGCTTGCTGGGATGAAATTTCCAACATATGAAGAAGTGAGAGAGAGGAAAGGATTCCTCAGCATTCTCCTTTTACACACACTAAGTAGCCTTTTTTGCCATTCACCTTCTTTTTTTTTTTTCATGTTTTTGCTTGGTTTTGTATTTGGAGACGTTTTCTAATTTAATGAAGAGACTATGAACTGAAGCATCTGTCTGCATTTTGCTAGTGTTACTGTGTCTTGAGTCCCAAGAGGGAAGGGACTGCCAAAAGTTAATTTATGTAAGTTCATTAGCCCAAGGTTTTTTCCCCTCTTGTGTGCACAGGACTGACCTTTCCCAGAAGCTGCCTTGACTTGTGCCTGGCCTGTTGTCACTACCTCCTTGATTCTCTAGTTTTTCATGCTGTGGATGTGTTTTTCACCGCGTTTCTGGCACCAGCAGCAGACTCATGCCCTGCATTAAATTCACAAACAGCATCTTAGCATTCAGAAAGGTAAAGCATGAGCATCAGTTTGTGAGATAAAGTCAATAAATGCTTGTGATTCAGCAACAAAGGCCAGCCATGTAAACAGAATCCCAGTAGGCAATGCCTGCTGTAACACCCTTCATCCTGGGATCATGTCAGGCCAGGATAAAGCTCAGCCTCCAGAAAACTGCAGTCACAAATATGCTGCTTGCTGGAACACAAGAGTTTTCCTTTTCCAGGAGACCATAGCAAAGGAGAATTAGTTTGCACATGCCCATCAATCACTGTGCAATCAGGATATAACCAAACCACATGTCGGCTAATAACACCACAAACACAGGAAAAGTCTGATGAAAGTGTTAAAGAAAAATATGTTTATATCGTGGGTCACCATGAAACAGCTCCCAAGCAGAGTTCAGCAACAACTTATAACTCCAGCTAAAGAACTTCAGAGCCCAAGTTAGTGAGCTGGCACTAGCTCAAGGTTGCCTTGAAAGTTATCTTTTCAGTGCTGTTTTATCCCAGCCACGACCTTGAAGAAAAGTGGGTTAAAGTGTCAAAGATGGCATTCTAGACCTGCTGCAAATAAAGAACTTTTTGAACAGCTGCTGGAAGTTTCCACAATGAAATAGACAGGGAAAAGAGAGGCAGAACAACTTCCTTAAGAAAAATAGAGTATTTTGAAAACTGAGGACACTGTGTGGTAGCAGGTTATTTCTCTTCAAACTGCTCTCTCTCTCTCTCTCTCATATCAACTTCTTACATATGCTTATCAGTTTATGTCTGAAATTATGCATCAAATGTTCTACATCTTATTTCATTCCCCTTACATTTAAGTATCTGTCCCTCTCCTAGTTTCTGAATACATGTATTAACAGTAACATATAATTTTGCAAATATAATTTTAATATAGACATTTAAGCATCTGATTATTCTTTAGCTATAAAAAACCCCAAACAGCTTTTCCAACTTTCCAACAAATTGATTTTTACTGTCCATAATTTTATATAAAAGTCTATATATCTATTTGCTATTTCAGGTTCTGTATATGTATTAATAAATACATTATAAAAACAATTCAAAACCAAGAACAATTCACAAGTAATAGGTGTTTCTTAGTGATTAAATATCAACTGCATCAAAATTAATAATAATGAAATTATTAAAATAAGTAATAAAGGGATGTGTACATCAAAGTTAGAAGCTGACAGATTAGAAAATACCGAATGTCTAAAATTAAAATGCCAAAGCTGGATCTGCTAAATAATGAGAAACCGATTGACTCAATTACCTCAGAGGAAATGAGTTCAGCAGTATAAAAATAAGCAATCAGGTCGATGGGTATCAAATAGAATATTTTATAAAATTTTTTTAGGAGAGAGCAGTCTTTCAGATGAGGAATATATCATGCAGTAATGCATGGCCAATGAGATGAACACTTACAGCTGTGATTCGTAAGATGAGTGAGCTAGAACCTCATTCAGAGTGACAACATTTGCCTATTTAATTAAATAATTAATTAATTCTACATCTAAATCCTATCAGGTATCTTAAAACAGGTCACAGATAAACTAATTCATAGAGATCAGATTGATTCACTCCATGACCAATTTATGACTGATAATTTCTGTAAATTATCTAATTTATTACAGCAAGTAAATAAATTAAACATCTCTTCTACTGCAATCCCAGCTGACACACAGAAAACCTTTAAAAGGCAATTTACTCATGACCTGGAATGAACTGAATTTCCAAGATGTCTTACTAATTCTTTATCATTATATTCTAATGTCATTGCAACTGGTTTTTTTTTTATTCTTTGCCAATGCATCCAGTGAAGATGGAGGGAGAGCTTTTATCCCTCCCCTCCTTAGACATTTGTCTTGCAGCTCGTTAGGAGCAGCACTGAGGGGAGCAGTTCTTCCCACTTTGACTTGTTTATTTCTGCTTTAGTTGATGGAGAAAATTAGGTGTTTAAAAAAGCCTCAGAAGTCCTGTCTGCTTAGGCTGAGTTATCTCAGGTTTCCCCTACCTTTTCTGTGATGAGCTGGAATGCTCATTATGTCACACAGACACATTCACAGGGATGGAGCTGTGCTATGAGCCAATCCTTGTCAAAACAAGCCAGAAAAACAATGCCCCTGAAAAATGTACTGTCATCCTGACATTTGCTCTCTAGAAGGGAAAAAAAAGGGGGGAAAGGCAATGGAAACAAAAGGTTAGTCTCACAAGCCTGCTGAAGGAAGCAGCACAGGTCAAGAGCAGCAGTCTGGCAGTTACAGCATGCACATTATGGCTATGTGAGACCCACCGAAGGGATGTCCCTGCTCCAGAAGAGTTTCATAACAACCGAGCTGTGGGCTGCTCCTTGATGGTATTGTAATCCCTCCCCTAGATGCCTCTCTGTTTTGTGTAATCTGAAATACTCCAAGCAGAATGAGAATGAGTCAGTAAGAGGGAAATTTAAGCCCCAGTCCCCTTTCTAATCCAGTTCGTTCTTGGTTTATATTTACAAATCCAAGATAAGAGTCAGCAGAAGAGGCTGAGACAATGTTGTCAGAAGACATGTGTGTTCACCCCACATCCCTGGGAAAGACCAGAATGATCTTAAGCAGGAGAAGAAAGTGAACATTTGACTGCACCAGTCAGAGTGAGGCAGAGGTGTAGCCCCAGGACAGGGAGCTGGCAACTGCTCTGAAGCAGAGTGAATAAAAACAATCCAACACAGCAGCAAAGAGAAGCAGAGATAAGTAGCATGATGTAACACAGCCGCAGTCTACAAGCCAACCCACCATTTTTAAGGACTAACAGGCTTACAATCAGAATTTGAAAAATAAAGAGGATAAGACATTGAATTACTATCAGCAGGCAAACCACAGTGGTCTGAGGAAGAGGCAGCATGCTTCTCCTCTTCTGGTAATATCATATCTGTCCCCTTTTCCTCTTGTCATTATAAGGACTTCACCCTGAAGACAAATGTGAGAACAACCATTTCAAAAAAGATCAAAGTAAACTCCTCTGACTTTTCCTTACAGCATGCTGTCATTTTTATGTAACCCAGTCTTTCAGCAAAGCTGAGACAAATATCCTGAATTATTATCAGCCACCTTGAAACAGTAGGGGCTTTTTTTGTAAATATGTTATTCAGAGAAAAACACTTTGCCTAGGTCTAATCAGAAACTAATTAGAATCAGCATATGCTTTTCTGCACAGTTACCGTGTCATCGTGGAACACGAGATGTACAAACCCAGACCTAATCAAACTGGGATGCTTAACACTGGGAGCATTATCATCTGAAGAGTCTTCTGCTGTCAACAGAAAAAGAAACAGCAGCATGATTCAACATACCTAGTATCTTGAACAAGCCTCTAGAAATTATTATTGTTCCCCCTTGACTACAGAAGGGCTCTGAGAGTGTGATTTATTTGCATGAGCACTGGTAGCCAACACTATTTTGGATGGCACAGAGTATCCACCCAGCCTGCACCTGCCCCTCTGGAAGAGCAGTCTCTACTAAGTCATGGTATATCTGCCTGGCCCAGGTAGGTGTCTCAGGTACCCTGGAGAATCCTGAATGGCAACCTTGAGCTGAACCTTAGCCACTTCTGCATGCTTCAGGTAGGGCCTGAAGTCATCAGTGGTGAGCCTGGGCCACTGGGACACTGCTACTGGCTCAAGTGAAGAGTATCAAAAGCTGGAGGAGTATGGCTTGGCTAAGAGAGTCAAGGAGCAAGGGAGGTGCTCAGGGTGAGCCATGAGCATGGAGCTGTTTGTTCTTGAGTGAGGCGCTCCTGTGCAGTGAGAGGACTGCTGTGACACCGGCATTATAAAGCTTACGTGTCAAACTCTGCCTGAACCCACTCCCAGCTTATACCAAGTCATGAAGCCATCAGACACATATAAATGCAAATCCCATTTTCCTGCAACACTTTTTTATTCTACACCTATTGACATTATCACAGTTATAGAAATAGCACTTAAAGAGAAAAACCAAAGAAAAAGCCAGAATGTGTAAAACTCGATAATCTTTGGCCACGACTAAATTCTTCTCTGTCAAATTTTCTTGCCTGATGAACATGCCATTTGTCCTTTTGGTGTTCCCTTTTGGATAAAGCTAATATTTTCCTGTATCCAAACAAACAAAAAAAAAAAAAAAAAAAAAAATAGAAGTAAGACATTCATATGAAGCATTTCATTTTGCAGCAACACACTAGACTTTTAAAAGGAGATATGAGAGGTTTTCCATCTTATAAGGATCGATGTTGTTGTGCAACCAAGAAAAATTTCAGTCCATTTTTCAAACCATCTGAAGTTCCATGTATTGAAGAAAACTCATTTGGCACATATAGTTTCAATTCAACTGAAATTTATGATTCTATATGACTAGAGTGATATTTGTAATACTGACCACCAAAGACTGTCACTGATATTTTGCCAAGCAAAATGCAACAGTCTTCCAGTCTAACTGCAGATTTTATTTAAACAAATATGCAAGATATTTCATTATTTGCACAATTGAAAACTGTTCACCAGATTTACAGCCAGTAGGTAGTGATGTATAGCATACACCAGGGAATTACAGAGCATACAAAGGCACAGCCCTATCCTGCTACAGCACTATCAACTCAAGAATCCTAAGACAGGTTCCTGAGCTGGAAATCCTTGCTGTGTGCACAGAGAAGCAACATCTGAACTCTGTCTATGCTGATTTTTATTTGGGCACCTACAGCAGGTACCTCAAGTCAGGTCCTGAAATAACCCCCACTTTGTGCAATTCTGAGACCAATAGAGAGGTGGATAGAATGTTAATACTGAAATACTTGTAGACCAACAAAGACTGACACAGAAGTAAGAAGATGGACTGCAAAGACTCTCATTCATTTATTTAAAGTAAATATATCAGTGTGCTGGTCCTCTATGTTCAGGAACACCAAACCACCACTCAGATATTATATTTAAAACAACTTCACGATTCACAAATGCTCCAGCATGTTCAGCTTGTTAGGACCACTGTGTGTCTGATGGAGGTGACTGTGCTTTGACCACAAGGTGCACGGACGATTGTTTTTCCATCACACTGAAAAGTGGAAGGAAGATTGTTCGCACGTGACGTAGACCAGGCACAATCTGCAGAAGTACCCAAAGAACAACAGCTTTGTAGATGTCTGGCCTTTTCAACCTTCAACCTGGGAGAAGAGAAACGGCTACATGCAGAATTGTTCTTAAACGGCAGAAATGTTGCTGGTCAAACTAGGAAAGAGTGTCACCTTTGATGAGAATGAAGGACAGAGAGACTGTTGAGAAGTTGCAGGAGCACCGCTGTTGGAAGCCAAAGAAGAGGACATGATGAAAACCCTTGAAGATGTCAGATTGTATACCGTGAAAAAAGAAAGGTTTTGCAGATATTCTTGGCATGGGCACCCACAAATCATCCAAACACATTGGACACAAGCCCAGCTTCATGCCCCAGGACCTTGGCTGGCCTCCAAGAAGCACCATGGGCAATTGGATCAGGTGAACTGTCGAAGCTGAGAGAAAGTATAAAAGAATGTGTATCTGCTTGCAATGAAGTTTCAGCCAACAAGAACACTGATACACTTCCCCTTGCAACAGCCATATGTAAGTAAAACAAATCAAGAATTAATATTAACCTGCTGAAAAGCATATACTTAAAAACTGTACATTAACTTTTAGTCATAGAATTTGTGCCCCATGACAAGACAACCTGAGTAGATTTAGCTTTGCCTTTGTAAATTATTATTAAATTCCTCTAAAATTTGTTCCTCAGACAAACAAAAACTTAAGGGGGGACAAAACAAGGTCAATCCAAAGCTAACAAGAGCCCAACAAAAAATCCTTTGAACAGACCTTGAAGCTGAGTGATACACCAGAGCTATTTGCTAGTGAGATAGGCAGTGCATGTGCTTGATGACAATAATAATACTGTTATCAACATGGAAATGTTGGGTTTAAACTTAATCTCTTCCCTGATAAACTCTCCTTTCACCAGCCCAAGGATTTATAGCTAAAAGCATTTCAGACACAAACTCAGGACCAAACTGTGTATCTGTTTGTCCCATTTCTGTAAGGATTTGAAGACAGTGCATGTGAAATGCAAATGCTTAAACTCCAGATGCCAGAAGCCGAGGAGCAGAGCTGAAGGATCTGAGAAAGTCCCTGAGGAGCCATACAGTGAGTAAAATGCCAGTGCAGCCAGCTGTGCTGAGAGCTGGCCCAGGGCTCAGCAGCACTCCGTGCTCGGGGCAGCAGCTGAGGCAGCAGAAGTGGGGGCGGCAGTATCCACCCAGCTGCAGCAAACCAGGGAAACAAAAGTAATGAGCGGATACTTAGCGTTCACACAAGGTCCACAGTCTTCTAAGGGAAATAAAAGCCTTGTGCTAAAAAGTTCAAAAGTTCAAAGAGAGTCTTTCAACTTTCTTTCAGCAGTATATGAAAAGCCTTTTTGCTTTTCCCTAAGATGCATATTTATTTTGAAAATCACATAAAAATCTATTTCTGCTTCCAATTTTTACAGGGTTGCACAATTTTTTGTTAAATTATCACTAATTATTGTAATCAGTCATAGAAATGTCATTTCATTTTTGCTGATAAAAAGACATGCTCAAAACAGCTGAAATCAGAAATTTGTTTCTTGTACATACACATTTCAGCAGCTTATCCATAACTTTAAAGTTTTCCCCAACTTACTGAAGTGAGAGAATTCCATGACCAAATCTGGTGATTAGCATGGGGTGAAAAAAATCTAAATCAAAGGAGAGCCACAGCTACAGCAGGAGGAATGGAGTGACAAAGATAACACTTCTTCTCACATATGGAGAGTCAGTCATTGAGGAATCAGTCAACATCATGCAACTGGGCCATAAATGCCTGAATACATGCTTTGCACTGAAGTGCAAAAGTACACAGAGCTTTCTCCAATGTCCAGGAAAAGAAATGGCAGTGCCTTTCTTCTACTTTTGTCTAGCCTGTGATGAGGAGAAAAATTAATATATAACATTTTGAGAACAAAATTCCTTTCCTGACAGTAAGAACATAATGTACAAATTATCATGTGGGTTTTGTTGTTGGTTTGCCAGTGGTAACATTCAAGTGGCGACATGCAGCTTTATAATACAGTAAAGTTTATTTTGTATAGATTTTTTTATTAAAAATTGCCTCCCAGGTTGCTTTGCTAAATATTGGACAACTCTCAGTTAACCAATAAATGCAGCTGCAGGAGAGGAGAGCTGTCAGATTTGTAAGCAAGGAAAACAGTTTTCAGGTGGTTCAAGCACCAGGAATTGCCTCCCCTTCAAATGTCCACTAACGAATGATTAGGATGCGCTCTGGGAATGAAAAGTTTGCTAAAGAAAATTTTATTCTCTGTGGCATTTAACCTGCTTCAAACCAGAAGCTGTCACCATTCACATACTTGATGCAAGACAGCCCCAGAGTAGCCAGGAGGAATTTGGACTATTCAGCTGAGGAGGGAAAACCATAGACTTCCCAAGACAGCTGTCCAGAGCCCATCAGTAACAGTGCAAGGGCAAAAAATGGAGCAAAAAAAGCTGTGCCCTCATTTTATGTCACTGCCTGCCTTTTTGAGCACTTGGCTCACATGCAGGATATTTTCCTCCAGGCCCAAGAGCTCAGAGTTTTATCTTCCCAGTTCTTCTAGTTAGACATGGAAAAAGTGAGAATTTTCCCACATTAGAGCTTTTGGAGAGAAATTCCCCCAAAGCAGAGATAGCAGGAGTAATGTCACATCCCTTTAAAAAGCCCCTCAAAGTATACAGTATAAATCCATGCAAATATAAACAAAATCGAATGGATCTAATCTGGTCAACAGATGTAACAAGCCACATATACACAAAAGAAATTTTCACTGTTACTCTCAAATTTTTCATTATATAATACCTGCAGTTATATGTGTAAAATTTTCATATGCCTTTTCAAATTAAGGCAGAATTTCTGCTGCATCCAGGAATCCTTCTCCATCTGCCTGGGCTTCCTTTTGCCATGTTTTGCCATGATCCTAGCCGAGTACAGGTTTACACCATGTTTCAGAAGAGACTTGGGCTCAAGAATTACCTTTTAAAAGGTACCCTTTGCAAGTAAAATAGGCAGGAAGGGAGGAAAAAAAATTGCTTAATGTCATGTCTTTCACAGAATATTATATTTTCAAATCGATTAGAACAGTATCAGCAACATCTTCATTCAAACCCATTCATTTTTAGGTTCTTTATAACCCTCTGTGTTTTTAGGTTCTTTTTTAATTTTCCAAGGTCAGTGCACAGACACAATTTACTAGAGTATAGTTCAGTTCTGTTTCAAGTACAGAGTCTAACAGGAGCCCATAACAAGCACTGCTCATTCCAGTTTCCCTTATAGTGCTAGCCTTGACACTTCCTATAGCAGTGCATTAAAACCAATCTAGGCCAGCCCTATGTGATCAACAGGACACTGTTTCTACATTGTAAATCATCAGGGGATTCTTTACAACAAAGATTAACATTTGAATCTGCTTAAGAGGGTTCCTTATTTCCCCCTTTTAATTAATATACCCTGATGCATACATTCAGACTACTAGGGAGAGTTAAAGTAAGCATTTGCAAAGTCACAAAAGCAAGGCCCTGGAGTGTGAAGTTCTTGGACACACTGCTGGTGTCCCTGCTAAGGTTAGCCTGCACTTTCTGATGCCAACCACAGCAGAATTAGAGTAGGAGTAAATGGCAAACACTGGAGGATGGATTAATAGCTCTGTGGCACTTTGAAGTCTACATCCAGGAGTGAAAACGAAGTGCAGTTAAACGTCAAGTATCATAGAAGTCACCAAATATAATTCTTCTCTTCAAAAGTGAGTTTAGAAGTTGAAGTGGGGAATTAACTTCAGACTGGAGGTCTGTATTTAGACCTAGCAAGAAATCATTGAAAAGAAAGAATGGCAACCCTGAGACGCAAATGAAATGAGCTGCCAAGCAGATTTTTCACAGTCATGATAATTATTTTTGAAATCTCACAGCTTGATTTTCTCTGAGTAGAAAGCAATTCTCCTCACTATTCTCTTTCAAGACAACTTGGGCATCAGCTCCCACAAAACTGATTTTCACTTGCAGTGGTATTGTTAATTATTATGAGATATGCAAGTATCTAAGGCTCAAAAAAAAATCCAGATATGGTGCCTTATTGTCTATTTAATTAGAACACAGTAAGTGTAGAATTTATCCTTTTCAATGTTTTGCAGACAATTTTCACACGTGGTAAGTCTGTTAGAAATTTCATGCATAGCTAGATTCAAAGCTTCCCTGATGTTTGTCAGATACAGCTGAAGTAGTGATTTTGTGTTGTAGCTATAATTAGGTGGCATATTGCCATGATTTTCCCTTTTTCTCTCTTCTTTTTTGCAACTCAGATGTCAAAGCAAATTATTGATCAGCTGTGAGATGTAAGGTCAGTTACAGGGAAAAAAAGTTAAACCTAAATTTTCATTAGTTTTTCATTTAAATGTGCAAGTTCCTGAAGCATATTGTAATGCAGACAAACTGAGTTCCTCACTCAGTTCCTGTTCTTCTCTCATCCTAAGGCAGCTTGTCATTGAAATGTTCTCACCTGGGAAGTAATTGCTTTTTCAATCAGGATCTTGATGATTGTGTGTCCTCCTCACAAGAACTATCAACCATTTGGGGTTTTTGATTATTCTGACAACAGAAAAGTCAAGAACTGAAAGGAAAAATATTCTGCACAGTGTTTGAGAGATGACCAGTGCCACCTGGGTGCAAGCAAGGGGCACCCATGAGGAGAGCAGACTGTGAGATCAATCCCCAGCATCCCAAAGAGCTGTCCACAAAGCTTTGGGCAGCAATTGGCGCCTTGCGCTGGCAGATGCTCTCCCAGCTGCTTCTCAGAGATCATGTAGAGACATGGTTAGAGAAGCTGAGTCTCCTTTTCTCCACTTCTGCATAGTTTTTCTAAATCAAGGGCGGGAAGCAGTGGTAGGGGATTTAGGAAATGTCCCCTCTGCTAATTCCAGCTGTGTCTGCTCTCCCAGTGCCCAGACGAGAGATGGGGTGGGCTTCTCTGAACTTGCTCTGTCAGTTCCTTTCACCACCAGCAGCAAGGAACACAACCCTTCTCATCCTCAGGTAGACATTTAAAGCAGGTGAACCACATTTTGTGAATTTCAAAGGTGCTTGAGAAGTCTTCTGTGGAGCAGAAAATGTACAAAAAGACAATGTAAGTTTCTGAAATTATGCAACATAAGTCCCACTCCAGAGTCCAGAGATAATGATCTAATCCTTCCCTGCACACACTGTGCAAAAGTTTTGGGAAATATGCTTTCATTGGTACCTTTCATAATGACAGACACAAAGTGGAAGTGAAAAATAATTTGCCTTTGCTTTCATTTTAAATCTCTTTTTTGCGCTGCTTAAAGCTTTGGTTCTTTCTTGCAGAACCTGAAATCTCCCAGAGGGGAGAATTACACCACCCATTCAACAACAGAATTTTGCATTTCTCTCAATAATATCTAAGTATTAAAATCTAAATGCTTCTTAATGAAAAACTGAATTTTATACTATATAGCTGTTATTTTATTAAGGTAATTATATTGGTTATGTTAAACAATAATACTCTTAGTAACATATAAATCTCTGATTTCCAGCTTGGCTTGCAATTTCTTCAATTTTTTTTACATCTCAATGGTTCAGATAGTTACACTAGTGATAATTTGATTATTTCAGCATCGTTAAATCAAATCCTATCAATCTTGAGACTTGTCTGAAACCCAGAAGTAGTTGCCTTTCTTTTCTGCTTCTGAGCTGATTGACTCAGGCTCAAACTCCTTTAAGTTGTACTGGGTCAAATGAATACCTTTCTGTTTCCATTCTTTGCAGTACCCACCTCTCTGGTGTGACTGCACTGACCAAATATCATGCTCATTTTGCAGGGTGAAGGGCAGTGGCAAATAAATCCCAAGAAAAAAATCTTACCGCAAAGTTATGTGATGTTTAAGCAGTTACAGTGTGACAACACCACCTCCCTGAGCTGCAGCTGTTATTTCCTATTCCAAACATGAGCAGACTAATGATTTGCCTCCTCACCTCTTTCTTCATACCTCTGCAGCTTGTCAGTGAATCCTGTACTATTTCTAACATTAGTGCTGTCTTGCTTTCAGTCTCCTGCTGAACAGCATGTCAGTAGGTGGCAGCCCATGGCTCATTAAGGCGGTTCTGCGGTTCTAAATTCATAGCACAGTCTGGATTTACAGCTTTTTCAGTGGACAATTTATTATTTTAATGCCTTTTTCCACCGTCTGTTATACTGGGAATGATGGAGACTAGCAGTAATGTGTCTAAATCCAAATTTTACTGCAAATTGCCCAATTTTATGTTCTCTAAACTGTGGCCCACAGTCAGACATTATTATTCACCATGTACAATGTGTAGTGAAAGATTGGCTGGATATGTATGATCATGCATTACTGCAGTAATTCCCAGGGGGAATTGAAAAGAGCAGTTCAGGATACACCTCTCAACAATTTTTCAACAAACATGGATAGATCTCTGATTGTTTTTGAGAAGAAATAAAAAATAAAAGATGAAAATCCTTTATGATCTTTTCATACTAAGAGGGGACCTTTCAGAAGGTCCAAAATTGTGCATGTAGCAACCAAAATCCCAAAGCTGGAAATGAACCCTGTTAATTGCACACCCTCAGTGACTCAGGAACGCAACATCAAGAGCAATCAGAGAAAATGCTTTCACTGCCCATGCAAAGCAAGCAAAGAAGGGACATGAGCTTCTACTGAAGCAGTGGAACACACAGAATAAGCGTGTGAATGATTGTGTGTAAGTGTCCATCTGTATCCTCTTTCTGAGTCTTTGTCACACCCACTGTTACATGGTCAAATCTTGTCAAAGTGGGTTGGGAGGATGATTCATCCTCACTGGTAGAAAGCTCAGACCTGACAAACTGTTCATTTGAGGGTGGGTTTTTTCAGTTTATAATGTTAAAAATAGGAATGTGCAAGTTGCCTCATAGGATGGCCACATCTCCAAGCTCCCAGCGGAAACAATTTCCAGCACAGCAAGGTACAAATGCAATAGAGCATTTGCTGGCTGGAAAAAAGACCCTCAGGACAGCCCCAGCAGGCAGGGAAAAGGGGAAGAACGAGGAGGCTGGTAGTCTGTCCTGGTATGTCTGTTCTGGAAGAAAGGAAACCAGGATTAGCGAGCAGAGACAGATTCTTCTTCCCTTGTCTTGTGTAGAGCTGCTGTGATAGATAGTGAGAGCAACACTTCCACCTCTGTGTGAGCATGAAGCATGGAAAGAGATTCATTTTTACCATGGAGATGTCCTGACAAACACAATTACAGAATTCCTGACTTTGCTGGCAATGTTTTGAGCCTTGCAGCAGCCAGAAGAGAAGGCTCACCTGTTCCAATAAGCAGAGGATTTCATGAAGCCTGTGTGACTGATGTGCCTGAGCCCTGAAGCTGAGCAGGGCTCTGACCACAGCTCACATGACAGTGACACCTGCACAACCTGCCTGCACTTCAAAATCACCCCAGCAGAGACAACATATTCTCAGAAAGCTCAAAGAAATAAAAGGGAAACAACAAAACAGGTTACCAGGACTGAGCTTACTAAGGGGGAAGAGAAAGTGAGAGACCAAATTGTTCTTTCAAAGGCAACATGCCCTGATGGAGCCAAGAAAGGACTTGGTAAAACTGTTGGCACAGATTGACACATCCAGTTGTCACTACCACCCCCTTTCTTATGTTTCATGACCCACAATCTCACAAGCTTAGCACTGAACCAGACTCAGAAGCGTACACAAAGACTTGCTCTAACCTGCTCATCCCCACCATCTAGAAACTGGGTAGATGATTCTGTTACCGTTTTGTGAGGACTGATATTGATAGGAAGACCATGAGCAAGCTGAAATCTCACATACCCAGCAGGTTTTGGTTATTGTTCTCAGATATGACGCTGGGGCAGACAGAGGTCAGCATGAGATGGTGGGTGCCACACAGCCTTAATGGAGACTGACCTGCATTTTAGACTCCTCAGGGAGATCTAGGAGGGGAAGCCAGCTTATGCTGTGGCTGTCTGATATACCTGTCAAAACGTATGATAACAGGTCCAGCAAAAGTCCTGGAAAAACAGGGAGGAACTGGTAAACACACTGGAAACATTGGAGTGCCTGAGAAAAGGCAGACTTCATAGCACTCAGCAGGAAAACCATATTTGACTGACAAGAAAACAGTGGCAGGAGTGCATAGACTTGCCCAAAATCACTCAGGCAGTTACAGATAATTAGTAAAGTTGAGTTTCAAGTACATTGCCCTGTGTTTAGTCCTGCTTCTCCCAAATATGTTGATGTGGTATTAAGGACAGACTGATGGATAACATCTTTCAGATGCCAGGTCTCCTGTTTAAAGCATGGCTGGTTTTTGTAGAGTTGTCAGCCACAGTTTTTAATCAGGTGATTTTCCAAATTAGATTACAGGTTAGGATCAAATGTTTACTTTTCTAAAAAAATTCCCTTTGAATTCTCCTATGGTGAAATTCTTGTTGCAAATCCCTTAGAAATTACCTTCTCTTGTTCTGAAACGCTTCTTTGGGTCAGATATTCAAATTGAATGGTAGAGAAAGGATGTAAACACAAAACATTTTGAAAGCAACAGAGTTGGTTGGTGAGGTGTAAAATATATGATTTCTGTTTTCACTTTGAAAAAGAATGAAGGAGGTTTCTCAATAGTGAGCAGGAGCACCAGTGGCCACCTGCACTTGAGACTCTCCCTTCTGTGCGTGCCTCCAGACCCATCCACACATATTTCTCCCTCCTCCAGGGATAACTGCTGCACCTGGAGATTTCCCCATCCCTTCTTCTACAGAAACAGCATCCAGACTCAGCTCACACTCTGCATTCAGCCCTTTTTCCTGGCACGCCTCATCAGGCCAGTTTTTCTGAGAAAAACTTGCACTACTACTCTCTACTTCTCTCAGATGTGACTCAAGCACAGACTCACACACTACAGGGAAAATTATAAACCTCAAATAAGGTCTTTTCCCACACTTGACTTTCAAAGAAATTAGCCCAGAAGGCTAGTAAATCAGATGAAAATCCAAAGTCAGCATTCTAAATGTCTCGCATTTCTGCCAGCTGCAAGCAGTAGAGCACATACCTTGACCCTGACATGGCGTCCTTTGTACCAGCCTCTCCCTTCTCTCTGTAATCCCGTGACACGAGTTCGTGACAGGAAAGGATTTAAGTAACACCTTTGTGTCAGAGGGGCTGTACCTCTTATGGTACCAATACCTAACCACAAGACCAGCTCTGAACCTATTCCCCTATTTTCCCACCTTCTCCACATGTCCTCACTGGAAATTTTACCTGGCACACCTTTTGTGCATGGCACACATGCAATGAACTCTCCTGGAATAGCATTTCTCTGTCACCCTTCTAGCTTGGGACTCAATCCTAATGATGTATTCATTGTGGTTTTGCATAGTGTAGCCAAATATGTTGGTATTAATCTCCTAGGAGCTCCTTAGAGGAGAGAGAGGTGCTGTGCAAGTCCATGAAGACACCAAACAACTCTAGCTGCTATCACCAGCCTTACCTAGCAGCAATACTCCTAAAAGAGGGATTAATGGGCACTAGTGACAGCCCCATTCATAATCATTTTGAGCATTTCTAACAGGAAATAAAGAGGCTTTTTGGACTTTCTGTCACCAGATAATAAGGCAACACTGATCTGAAATGGAAACATCAGAGTCTTAAGCCCTTTCCAAAATTTGTTACCTTTTTATTGAAATACTGATGTCATGCAGCTGCAGTGCTGCATGCCCCATCCCTACCCCACACACCTTGCAGGGCTGCTGTCCTCTGCACAAACCAATTGCAGACATGACATGCAGACTGCAGTGTAAGTATATATGCAGACAGATGAATCCAGGGGATTCCACTCCATGATTTGTTCATCTTTTCTCTTAATCCACCACACACTTTTCTTGCAAGCCTATTAGCCACACTTTGCATCATCAGTGTCCAGACATGTGCTTGAAGATTATTTGCACTAAGTATCAGATGCCAATACATGTAATAAACAACCAACAGTTAAGTATGCATGAATTTTCTATTAAATTGGCTCAAAGAAAGAGATGTGAGTGAACACAGCTTCTCTTTGAAATGCTCATTTGCGACCTTTTCTGCCATTCAGTTGCCAGCTCACCTCGCTTACAATGAACATCTTCCTGGGGAAACAGGCAGATTGCTCCTGAGATCTCTCATGTTCCTGATAGTGCAGCTCATCTTACCCACCACAGGGCAAGACTGTCACCTAAAGGTGGATTGGGAGGTGCCAGCCCTCATTCACTCACATGCTTTTTCTGCACAATTGAAAGGAGGCAGAGAGTGGGAATGTGCTCAGAGCTAAAATGTAAAATGAAACTGAGGCTTGTGCCTTGCATAGGGGGAACTTAGGCTTCAGTGATTTTAGTAGATGTCAATCTACTGGAGCAGTTCCTGAGTCTCTCTGTATTTTCCCTCACTTGTATTTTTCATATTAACTGTTGATTGACTGTCTAGAGGCTTTTTTTGGGCCAAGATCTATAACTTCTAGTAACAGATCTCTGAGCTGCACCTATTAGAGTACAAGTGACAGAAAACCATTCTGGTGCAAGAACTTAACAATTCTGAGTCTTTTAAAAAGTTTTTGCATTCTTTAACCATATTCTTATGCATCATTTGAAGTCAGGGACTGACTGAGCATATGTTAAAGTGCTCTGCTGCAGGAAACCATTTTGTGTATTACTGCCAAATTTCATTCTTCCCGAGCTGACTTTAAACTGGATGGCTCGACAGCTGATGGCAGGACTGCTGCAGCAGCACAGAGCTCAGGGCAGGATAAAAGCCATGAAGTCTAACCACCTTTTCACAGAGATTTTGCAGCCTTTTTTGGTGTCACTGCTACCCATGCAGCAGATAACAAGTATCAGTGAAGGCAGTTCAGTGCTCGTTAGAATGCCAGTTACAGTGCTTGCATATGCATCAGTAACCAGGAGTAATGAGAGCTGGGTTTAGGTCCTGGTGCACCAGGGCTTGCTGTGGCTGAGCATTTCATCTAACTGCTGGGAGGCAGATGTTGCACTTTCACCATCTGGTGGGGTAAAGAAGGACAAAGGTGAAATTTTGAGAAACCACAAAACCCCAGTTGTAATGCTTCCTGTATCCTCAGGGTTTAGATCTTCTATAGTGGTGGCCAGAAAAGGGATGCAGATACTTCAGATAACAGTCACATGAGGCTGGAAAAAAAATCTTGGTAAAAAAATCGTGGAGGAAAAAGTCCTCCTCAGTGTAAAGATGAGAGAATGAGCATTAGCTTAGTGCCTTCTCTCTCACACTGAGCACTTGAAATCTTCTCAGCATGTAGAGGAGCACGTGGGAAGTGGACTCCTACACTATTTGCTCAAAATATATCCTAAACATGCACAATTTGAAAAAAAAAAAGTGCAAAAATATGTCACATTTTTCAGTGGGTTTTGTTTTTGTTTTATATCCCACAGTCTTCACACTGTAAACACAGTAAAGAAAGTCCCAGAACACTCAATCTTCAAACCTTTTCCTGGTCAGTTGTTAATTAATGTTTTTTAGGGGTTTGGATTTTAGTTTTGGCTTTTGGTGGGGGTGGTTTTGGCTTGGTTTTCGTTGTGTTGCGTGGGGTTTTGTTTTTTTTTCCTGTAGAGCTACAGTGACCTCCAGTGGCCAAAAGAAGCCTTTCACGCTTTTAGACTTATTTTAGGAGAGGTAAAACTATCCCTGATTATTATCTATGTGTGACAGGTGGGTCTGGAAATGGAGACGGAAATTGGATCCCTGTACTTCTGGATCAAAGCTGAAGACTAACTGTCATCGTTATCTTGAATTAAGTAACAGGGGAAAAGTTTAAAGTATTCATTATCTAGACATTTCTTTACCTGGTATGCTTTTAATTAAACGGAGTTTGTTTATCTATCTATAAATCCTTCTAGCAGTATCTCCGCATTTAGAGTTTAGTTTTAGAGGGATAAATTTTATGCCTTCTCATCAAACATGAACCCAAGCAGTAAAAAAACCCTCAAATATTGTAAAGTATGGAAAAACAAATTCCAAGTTACAAGAATGAACAACTAAAGCATAAGAGAAAAGTGCAGAAATACATATACTAAGCATTAACTACTTTTTGGTACTATAATTCAACAACTTTATCTATTTCAGCTTTGTGTGCAACAGCTTTGTTCAGTCCCACACTGGACTGATGAACGGTCGTGGGAGAAGGGCTGTAATGGTGGAGTCCCTTATACAACCCACAGCCTGTTAAATCCTATTCTGTCAGTAGCCCCTGCCACAGAGTGCAGACAGATTTTCCAACCAGCACACTCAACCTCCTCAGACACAGCTTGAGGTGAGAGATATCATCTTGTCTACCACTCATGTTTGTAAGTGACCTTCTTCATTATGGTTTCTAGGTTACTAAAGTACTCCCACAGCTTCTGAGGATATATACTGATACAGTCAGTAGCCTGATTGTTGGTAGGCATAAATGAAAAAAGCCTGGATTTAAGACAAGCTCAAATAATGGAAAAGCAATTCTTACTGGTCCTTTTCCAAGTGGTGCTATGGAATTTACGCATGCATTTACCACTAGTGGTAGCACAACCATTTTTCTCTTCTGCATACACAGGCTCCCTCTCCCCTCCACAAAACTACCTGCATTTTTTCACATCCCTACATCTCAACACCAGATTTCCAGGAAAACCCTCTAGGCCTTGATAGGACAAGTGTTAAAGTACGTACAGAAGTTACATGTTTAAGAGGCATAGATATTTCTTCTTCTTGCGTCAAGAGCTTCCCTACAGGTTCATTCACGGTGCAGGTGACTCATATCAACACATCCCCCTGAGAGATGAGGGGGTCTTGTATAAAAAAAAGACTGAAGGACAATGAAAGAGAGGTGTCATCAAACAGAGATATCCCAGTAATACCATGAAACTTCAAGTAGCATCCCATAATGCCCAAAAGGGAGGCAGGAGAGTCACTTAAACAGTTACAGAATTCACTTTGAATTGCATAGTACCTTGTCCCATCTTTATCTCAAGATGGCCAGGCTTCTAGGTCTTTCAGCTGTAGACAGGTACAACCAGGGTCTTCCTGAACAGTCATGTTCTCCAGTTATTTAAATAACCTTACATCCAATTTTATTAAAATATTATCACAATCTTTCTGTTCATCATTCAGCTAAGTTACAGCTGAGCTTTGGTAGAATGCCCTGGCAAGAGACACACCCACTGCTCAGTGTGTTGGTCTCCTGTATGAAAAGATCCCTGATCCCTGACCAGGAAGGCTCAGCCCATGGTGGTGCTGTGCATCTCTAGTGGCACAAAGTGGCCCTAAACGTGCAAAAAAAGGTGGCATAATTCCCATTTTAACTTCTCAGAGCATCAGCACATTTGTGTGGGGATTGCATTTCACAGAAGAGAACAGGCTGTTAGCTTGTTGGAAAGAACTTTCTGGCTGAAGGAGGAGACACCTGCCACTGTCAACCTGGATTGCAAGAAACAGCAGAAGGGTGGCATGAACTCCAAATGCTGAGACAAGGTCAAGTGAGACTTCTTGCATAGCAACAGGGGTACTACCTCCTGTTGCAGTGACCCTCAAAAAAATAAATCCTGTAAAAAGAGACTGAAAAATAGGGTTTGAGTTTCAGCAGAGACACAAATGGCATAGGAGGGAGAGGAGAGAGGAGAGGAGAGGAGAGGAGAGGAGAGGAGAGGAGCTCTTGATATATTGAAGTGCTTGCTTTGACCCAGATTACCTGTTCCTCAGGCAATATATGAATTTGACTGTCTGTGGGAATTCATGGTGTCTGCATCTATCTGTAATGGACACAGCTTCAAGGGATGATTATCTGTTTCATACAAATAAGGAATCTATATCTCCTGTAGACATCTGCTATCTGGCTTATGGACCACAACTGACTGAACTCTCTGTCTAATATCATAGGTTTATCTCTGAATTGCTGTCTTATCTGGAGAGAATCCTCTCGGAAAAAATACTAATCATCTAATGAACTGGTTGAGTAAATTCTTCTAATGGCTAAGAGAAATGTAACATAAAAAAAAAAATAAATAAATAAATAAGATCTTTAATTTGCATGCTTGTCTTCAACATTATCTTGGTGGAATATTAGGTGCTTGCTTGGGGTTGCAAGGATATATCCAGTCCCTTCAGTATTATTTTTGATACTCCTTAGACAATTAGCAGAGAGACAATGCCATAAGAGGTCTGCCAAGTCTTCAAATTCACTTGCCATCAGTGTCTCCATCTCTCCATTTATATTACACAGGATTTAATCACTGTGGTAATGATCCAGTTTGCTTAAATTATGTATCCCCTTCTCCCATTAAAAGAAAGAGCAGGAGTCTCTTGATCCAGACTGGGAAGTAGTGATGCAGGATTTTATGTATTTGTCTAGTGGATATGGCACTTATTCAAGAAGATAAAGACTGAGGTTCAAGTTTTTTTTTCTCATCATGGACCTAGATGGGAACAATCTCTGCTTTGGTTCTGAATCCGGGAAGGTAGGAGTTATGGGATCAGACACCAGAGACCCAAGGCTAAGCTTAGCCCTGCATGACAAATGACAAAGCCCTTTCAGGTGGGAAGACACAGCAAGGATTTTCCCAATAACTCTCTAAATTCAATATACATTTTATATCAGACTTCTCTGAGACAGAAAAAAAGGGATGAGGCCGCACACATGAAAAAGAATCCCAGATCTATTTTTTCTTACTCTTTCTATACTCTGACATCCTTTTTTTCCCATAGATATCTGTAGTGTGAGATTCCCTCTGGTAGTGCTGAGATTACAAGTGGTATCCTTATGTACTAAATAAAAGGCAGATTCCTCTTCACAGGCTGTGTCAGACAATTTGTCTTCTAAAATTTTTTCATGAGTCTATTATTCAGTTGCTTAAGGCTACTATATGGACTGTTTGCTAGGAGATTATTGAAAAATGGGCACTGGACTGCAAACAAATTTTGAATAAACCTGAGCTATTTTACATAGCTCAGCAATAATTTGCATATGATTTCTTATCTCTGCAACCTTTTGCACAGCTTGTTTAATAAAATTTTTTCCCATTATATTTTCCTGATTAGAATTTGCTGGGACTCTACTGACAAAGTTTTGTTTGCAGTATAAAACACATCAGTTTCAACGACTGCACTTTGAAGTTACTTGGTTTTTGTGCTTCTAGAAAAAACAGATTTCAAAAGTTGGAGAGTCTGGGGTCCAGTGTTTCATGTGAGCCAAATTCTTTCAGTCACCTGTCTTGGAGTACTGGGTTCCACCCATTCTGGGAGACAGAGCACTAACAGATGTCCCCAGACATAGGTGTGAACAAAGATGGTTTCTACCATCCAGAAATCTGCACAGTTACCCAGTGTTCATACACTTTTACCAGTTGATACAGTACTGCTTGACTGTTGGCTGGAGCACAGCCAAAATTTAATGACCCTTCTACTCTGCTGCCAAGGCTGAGCCCCTCAGAGTGCAACAGTCATTGCTGCACCCAGGGGTGTAACAATCACAGGCATCCCACGAGCAACAACATTTTCTGTTTACATGAACTGCTTACAAGCCTGAAAGAATGTGAGTAGGGTCAATAACATGGAGGAGGACAGATGGCCTATAGCTAATTTGTTGTAATAATCATCTGATAATATATAATCTGGGTAATCCAATAAAGTAATCATCTCAGACTAGAGGCTAATAATCTCTAAAAATCAATTAATTTCTCTAGAAAATTCATCTAATTATGGACTTTCTAGGACATAAACATCCAGGATTTCAATGCATTTGGACTCAATTCCTGGATAGCCCCTAAGACTTACTCTCTTAAGTAATCCTGATTTACTTCTCTCTTGATTTCCAATTACCTTTCTTCCTCTGAGGTTGTCATAGTCACACTGGTGTATTTTAGGGTCTTGTATTTCAGGTAAATGGTACAACAGCTGTGCTGTGATCCACAGGTCTTTAAGAAGGACAGGAAAAGAGGACAAAAACAGGAGTGGATTTGCACTCTGTGAGAAGAGATTCAGACAAATCACACCCTGCTATCAATTAGACAATGGGTGAGCCAAAAGCTTATGGGTAAGATCAGAGAGAAGACCAACACAGACATCTGCTGTAGACCAGCCCATAGAGAAAAGCTGGTGGGCAAGCCTTCTTTAAACAGTTTGAGGAAGTGTCAGGGTCGTGGTCCCTGCCCCTCACAAGGACTTTAATCCTTCCTGATGTATCTTGGAAAAGTAACCTGCAACACTTCAAGCAACTCAAGAGGTTTCTGGAGTGCTTTGAGGTCAAAAATCAATTTTTTTGAAGCAGATGCTGGACTGGCCAAATAGGGAAAGTGTTCTGCTGGATATTCTACTCATAAATAATGGTCTCATAAAAAAGTAGAGCCTGTGGCTGCATTTACTGCAGCAACCCTGAAATGGGGTTTATAGGGTCTGAGAAAAGAGAAGGCACCAATTAGAAGAATAAAGATTCTATGACATTAAAAGATATTCCAAAGAATTAGATTTTAAAGAGAAGGCTTCAAGAAATGAGTAGATGAAATTATTGCAGACAACCCTGAGGAGCAAAAATATCAAGAGGTTAACTAATATTCAGGAGCAGCTTCTTCAATGATATTTGGTCTATCCTATCATGTGGAAAACCAAGAAAACTCTGCAAAAAAAATCGCATGTATGAAAAGGAATATATTCTGACTGAGCTAAAATGGAAAAAAGAAGAAATACCCAAAAAGTGGAAACATGCATAGGCTACCAAGGAGGAATAAGAGCCGTTGCTCAAACAGGCAGTGCAGAAGCTGGGAAAGCTGAGGCGGGATAAGAAGATATGGATATGAAGGGTTTTACACAGGAACATCAGAAGGAAGAAAACTGAAAATGTGACTTTACTGCTGAGTGGGGTAGTGTATAAAAAAAGGATATGACAAAGGCTGAACTAATCCATTTTACTGGCAAGGCCAGCTCTCAAGATTTCTGTATCTTCCTGTTCAGTGACAGAATTTGGTGAAAGCAGTAAGCATAGGAACAACCAAGCTGGGGTCCACTTAATCCATCTGGGCACACAGAAATCCATAGATCAAGGCAGTGTCTTGAGGATGCCAAGGAAACTGGCTGATGTCCCTGTAAGAGTGCTATCAAGTCTGAAAGTTGACAGAGGCAGCACTCAGTCTCTGAGAACAAAAGTAAATATTAGTCCATATTCAAAAAGAACTAGAGGGAGGCTCAAGAAGACCACAGTCTAGTCTGCATCATCCCATCTGCAGGCAGGCTATGCACAAAACACTCCTAGATGACACTTCCAAACACATATGTTTGCAAACAACCAATACAAATTTGCTAAGGATCTGAACAGACTAACTGCTCTCTGCTGGCTGTTCCTGTGGAAAAGCAGAGCACAGTGCTTTTTCTTGCATCTCTTTATCACATTTTTTTCTTATAGGGGCTTTGTAGTTCAGTTGTAGAGATGCAGATGGATGAGTGGTTAAAAACTGAATGGGCCTTTAAAATCCAAGCTAGTGAACAAAAAAAGCCCGAGCAAGCAGTCTGTAGGAGTGATGCAGGTGGGGTCATGGCAGGGACTGATGCCATTAATTTCCATCAGTGACATGGACAATAGATTATATAAACTGAAATTAAATGCTACCATGACACCAAACAGGGGAAGGGCAAAGCTGCTCCTCAGAGGGACTTTGGCAGATGGAAGGAAGAGGTCAATAAAATCCACATAAGGTCCAACAGGGTAGCAGAAGGCAGAAGCACAGGCATTAACTCATGCCAACTCATGAGTTGACAACCTAGAGACTGCATCTGCAGGAGAGGAACTGGATGTCCTGATGGAACAGGAACAAAGACGGTGTTGTAGCCTTGCAGTTGATGCAAGTTAACTGCACTGGCAAGAGTGTGGCCAGCAGATCATTCAAAGTGATCATTACTCTTCCATGTGGCATAATGGTGCCTTATCTGCAGGACTGTGTCAGCTTGTGGAGCCACTATTAATAGGAATCTTAACAAACTAAAGAGAATGCAGAGAAGGGCTGAAAGGGTTAAGGGACAGGAGGAAGCAAAAGGCTGAGGGCACTAGGTTTCTTCAGCCTGAGTGGTGGATCTCATAGCTGTCTTCTGTGACATAAGAAGAGGGTTATAACGAAGGTGAAGCCACAGGTGCATTGCAAAATGACAATAGACAGATGCCCAGTTGCAGCAAGAGAAATTCCAGTTGGATATGTGAGGTGGGAGGGAAGAGATTAACAGGCTGCTCATGTGTATTGTGAAATCTTCTTTCTCCAAGATTTTCATTCACTGGTGGAGAAACTGAGCAAGCTGTTCAGATTTGAATATGGCCCAGATGTGAGCAGAAGGTAGGACTAGATACCTTTCAGAGGTGCCAACCAACCTAAATGATTCTGAAATTCCAGACACTCTGTGTATTGTATGTTTGGATGGCTTAACTACGCAAAAGGAAAATTTGTTATTTTATTCTGACCTATTGCTGACTGCTTATACTTTTAAGGTGTTTATAATTTATCTAGAGTGGCACAAAAGTATTTGGTTTTATGCAATAATAAAATTAATTTACTTTTTTTTCCTTAATGCAAAAAATTCAAACAAGGTGGAGCACAGGAAATGTTATTTTTACTGTGAAAGAACTTTGATGCTGGACTTTCCCCTGTGAATGAGATTTAAATCCCTTAAAATTTAGCTTCGTTTCCTCTTTGCTTTACACCTGTGTAACATTTCCCTGAAGTCACAGACCTATTACAAGAATGAATATGTCAATTTCTTAATTACACCCACGGAGCAATGATATCTTGACAGCTTCTGTCTATCTTTGTCACTGAACATATCTTGAGATCACCTCAAGGTCACCAGTGCAGTAGCAGTGGTTGAATAGGGAAAAGTCCTGCACCATTCAGGTCTCCAGAAGTGAAAGGGTGTTGGCTGAACTGGTGCCTTCTAAACTGGTGACTTCTTAATCCATTTAGGATTCAAGGTCCTGAGTTGTTTGGTGTATGTACTATTTCTTCAGATGACCGAGTCACCTGACATAATGTGGCTGGCAATGAAGATCCATTCAGGAGGACACACCTGGTGTTCTTTGGTGTTCTTTGGTCTTTTTTGCTCACCTAGCACTGACTAGTGCTTGTATAAATGACCTATATAAGTTGTTCATCATTCAACTACCATTAGGGCTAGGGGTAGTTATTTGGGTATTTTTAGCAGTTGTATTTCTTAGGCTGGGGCTCCATTACTGCTTCTAAATGAAAATTGGGATCTGTACTGGCATTTGAATATTTTTTTTCCTAAATTTTCAGCAGCTACAGCTTTTTCTTACAGTTGTTATAAGAGGTAAAAGCCCAAGTGGGTGGGTGTAATAATGCAAACAAAACCAAATAACTCATAGCTGCAAAACTGAAATTCAGCAAGAGAGAGACAAAATCAAAATATGACCATATGGAAACTCTACAATGTTGAAAATGTTTGTTTCTTTAATTCTGAGAGGGAAAAGGCAAAGATTTGTAAAAACCTTGATGAAAATATAAAATAAGCAACAAAGTAAATCACTGTAATAATTCTACATACACTTTATTCAAAAAGAACCCTTCCAGACAATATATGCACTTGAAAAACATATTGTTTGTGGAAAACTTTGGAAATACCATGAAGTTACTTAAATATACTGCTGCTCTTAGGTTGAAATACATAAAACCCATGGAATGGATTGAATCTATACCTATACAACCAAATTTATCTCTTAAATTAGTTTGATTGTCATAACAACCTATAAGAGACTGTAAAAGCCTACCAGCAGAGGCAGATCCTCTGGCATTCTTTAAAAGTGGAGCTCTTTCACCCACAAATTTAACTGACCTTCTTTCCCCCTGCCTTTCAGAAGCTACAGCTGCAAATGCCATCTGTATTAGCAATATAATGCACTGAATGACAGTTTGATCCTTTATCTGAGCTATTGGAACAAAGAATAAGTGGTTATTAAAATTATGACTGACTTTAGGGGTCAGTAATACTTGGCATTTATGTGAGACTTACTCTCAGAGAGCAGAAATAAACTCCATAGGCAAATGCCAAATGCAAGCTCACCCTCCACTGGTCATGGCTAATAACCTGCCCGTCACAGCAGAGGACAAAGGGTGGCTGTACAATAGAGCAGCCAGTCACCAGAGATTTCCCAGGAAACTTCACACAGCAGTGCTAGGCAGACTTGTGAGAAAGAGAGCTGATGTTGCGTTCCAGTACATATTAACAAGCTGTTGGGCCTAAAGTGCTGAATCCTGACTCCATTTGACAAACACTTCTCCTGTTGAATTCAGCAGAAGCTCAGCAGGGGTCAGTCTGTGGCTCAAACAGGAGGGCTAGTCAGCAGACAGCTATTTAAAAGTGATCACACTTAACAGCTTTGCTGTAGTCTTCCTCTTTTGCCTTCATCACTTTGGAGTTCACAAGGTCATTTCACTAATTATAGTGACAATCCATTTATCCATGAAATACTTGTAGACTGAGATGCCGTTTCAGATACAACGATTATGGTTACAATTGCAGAAGATTCGATGATTGCAAGCAAGTTAAGAGGAAGGAAGCAGGGAGAGAGGGAGAAGAAATCAAGCAATGCAGAGATCCCTGTTTGCTTCTTTATTTGTTTACACTAAACTATTTCTATTACACAATGTAGAAAGAAAATTATTTCCAAATGTTTCCATTCTGCAGTCTGTTTTTCTACAGCTGTAATTATTTAAGGACATAGGCACAGTAACTTCTGTAAGGAGGGGTAATACTCCCTGTCAGCTGGTATAGAATCTAATTTTCTAGCTATACTGATTGATCCAATAAAGGATTCCACCTCTACAAATTTTGTCACAGGAAATTGAGTGATGACTATTATTCTCTAATAAACTCCAAGCCAAAATCTCACATGTGATTTCTCAGCAGGAGAGGTAAAAAATAGACTTGACACCCTTTCTTGTCATTTTACTTCTGGGCTAAGACATGCTACTGATTGCTTTAGTTTTATCCTAGGGTCACCCTTTGTGTTTCACCAAGGATGCCCTAGGAAATCCAGCTCCCACTGGAAAAGTTTGGCAAATCAGCCTTTCCTCTCTGCAACACTTCACCTCTAACACTGGGCACCAATGTTCAGCTGGGACAAAAAGTACATTCCATACCACATTTACCACGGTTCTGCCTCAGACTTGTGCTAGAGTAAATAAGTAACATGCATCCGCCACAATCAAAGATTAAAACAATAGCATGTTCAGGAGGTCAACATTAAAAAATAAAAAGCTCCTTGAGAGAATACAAATAGGAGTTAAAACATAAAGACTGACAGTCCCCAGAGCCTCCACATTATAGAGCAATTGCCTGCTACAGGAGTGGTGATAAAACTCTCTTCTCTAGCCTGAAATAGACTTGAAAGCCTCAAAATCAACTACAAACAGAATCAGAAAATATGGTGTGTGGAAAGAAAAATTTTATTAACCTACCCAAAAGAAAACTCTCAGATAGGCCACTGAAAACAGGAGCATGCAGTACTGAGTGGTTAGGAGGAAAGTATTTTGTTTGCCCATACTAAAAAACCAAACAAATCTCTAAGTCTATCCATGCCTCAGCCACACCATGACAAGCTCGCTGAGTTTTCTGCCTCCAGCCACCAGCAGCCAGCAGTGCAAAGCTCCTTTCTTGATGGCCACTTTCCTTTTTCCATTGTTGCTCCCTCAGGTTCAGATAACCGTCTATTTTTGGAGGAGCAGAGCTCAGACCAAGAATTAAAAGTCATTGTCAAGGGCAGCTGGTTGTTGTACACTTCCAATACAAGACCTTTGTTCAAGCAAAAAAACATTTAAATCCCTCTTGCCTCATGTGCTCTGTGTGTTGAAGAATCCCTAAATTTAAATTAAAAAATGAAAACATAATCATTGCATTAAGAGTAATTAATGTATTCTATCCCTTTATCACAAAATGTGTTTTCCAGGTGGTGAGGTTTTTTCAGCTAATTTAATGTCCTATTAAGAGTATTCAAAGGAAGGATTAAAATTATAGTGAAAATGGGGAAATATCAGATTTAACACCAAAACTTGTAGATACAAAGATTTATAGTCTGAAGTTTTAAATAATTGTTCAAACTTATAAGAGACTGTTCAAAGCTGTAATTGAAAACTTCTGGAAATATTTATTATATGACCCATAACAATCATGGTAAGACTTGTAAAAGTTATTAGAGTTGTCAGCTTAGCACATAAAAGTCAAGACAATGTCACAGATATATCTCTTCTGTGTATATCACTATTGGCAAATTGAATTTAGGAATTTATAGGAATGCACTAGGAATTTGATGATTTGTTTTACCTATCTCTAGAAATGTCATTCATGTAAGTGTCAGCAGCTACTATAATGGAAATTATTAAAGAGATAAAAAGCTGCAGAACAGCTGCAACTGTCACCTCCCTATATCTCTCTTTCAGACCTTTTGTTTGGAAGGTCTGGCTTACATCTTGCCTTTCCTCGTTGCTTTATACAAGGCTATGTTCAAACTGGGAAAATTAGAAATCATCTCTAAGTCAAACAGTGTCTGAAATCTGTCCACAAATCGGTTCTCATTCTCCAGCCTAAATTTCATGGCCCACAGAATAACAGTATCATTCTTGCACAAGTGATCAAAAGTTAGGAGGAGTTCATCTAGGAATGGATGGTGGTAAACTACATCAGCAGCCATAATGTAGTCAAAGTGACAGGAAGACCTGGGAAAGTTCTTTTCCAGATCAATTCCCCAAGACAACTCCTTAACACAAGGCTGGTGTTTGCATTTCTGCTTTGTATTTTGGAGAATGTTGTACTGAAGGTTTCCCAGTAGTTCTGGCAAATCTGTGGCAGTCACAAAGGCACCTGTGACACAGAGAAAACAAATACAATATTTGAATATACATCAACTCTTGAGTAAAAGCCCATTCACAAAAGCCACTGCACAAGGAACTGATTTTTTCAGGTAACTCTCACTGAGGGCAATAAAAAAATGAAGATGTTTACAATAACTCTTAAATATTGTGTTTAAAATAAATATTTGCTTCCTCGTAGTTCTACTCTACAGAATGCCATCTAAATGCAGCTGGTGGGGAGAAATCAGATACTTACTGTATCTTGATACCACATTGGTTAAAAGCACAGTGGCTGACTAGGAATTGATGAATACCAATTACTGAATCCAAGAAGTCAGCATGAGATATAAGCATTACCTCAGGTTCTTCTCTTCTCACACAAGAAGCTTTCTCAGACTACCAAAAGCTAAAGTTCTGTTAAAATGCAGAACCCACTGACCTGGATTACTCTTGATGATGAATAGGGTGCCATGAGAGAAAACATAACAATGTCTGTAGCAGAAAGATCAAGCTGCTGAAAGAAAATACTGAAACACAAATGGATAGAATTGGATAGAAGGTGACCTGGCATCCAAGAGCTGTTTGGTCAAAGGAAGGGGATGCACTGGTCGTACTTACATCTGGCTCAATCTATTTGCCACTGATACCCTGCAAAGCCACTAATTTCTTATTTTGATCTCTATGTTTAATGACAACATATCTACTGGGACCTCCTTTATTGTATCAATACACACTCAGGAAAAAAAAAAAAAAAAAAAAAAAAACACAAAACCCCTAAAAAAAACACACCAAAGCTCGTTTCCAAACAAGCCTTTTAGAATTTACTGTTTCTTGCTCTTGGAAACTTTCAAACAACAGTCTCTTAGAAGGACCAAACCACATCATTTGTCCTCCATTATTCATCTGAGAGGTGTTTCCAAGAGCTTAAGAGAAATGTCACATACTCACCCAGCAAACTGGCTACTATGGAGACCAAGCCAGTTCCAGCTCCAATTTCAATCACATTTTTGTCAACCAAATTGCATTGTTTAGAATTAGTTTCCAAAAAATAACACAGAACAAGAGCCTGTAGGGGAGGAAATCCATGAACATACTGAACAAAATAATGAACTAAATCCCTCTACTAAACATGAATTGTCATTTAAAAGCATGCAAAAAAATTGTTGTCTGTTCAAATGGGCAATATTCATTCAAACACAATCCCTAAAGGACCACAGCGCATTATGTTCTTTGGGCTCTATAGGCCACAAAATAAATGCTACAAAATGCCCCCGTATAGGTCAGTGAATTATTACAGACAGAAGGAGCAACTACCATTAGATAATCTGTCACAAGATGTAACACGAGTTGTAAAATTCCGGTTACCAATCCTTGCTTATAACTGGACTTACTTCTGATTGAGTGAAAATGTGTCCTTCACAAAAACATCTTGATGTAAAGACTGCTTCTGAGAGAAAATCCATGACAATCCTTGTTAAGTTCTTCCAATAGTCAATTATTTCTGGCAATAACTAATTATTGTTAGGGTTCAAAAGGGGCAAATAGATTTACCCCCTTTTTTTCTGGTTCAGTTTGTTTGCAGTTTCTATTTGCTTACCTTGTTAAGCTTAGCAAACCTTCATAGTAAATATAGCCACAAAGAGCATTTACAACAGACTCCTTACACATGTATATATAATGTGATTAACTGATCAGTTAATCTTAAAGTGATTAAAAATCTTCAGCTTTTCTGCCTTACCTCACAATGACCAGTAAGTTTTAGTTCACTGGTGAAATAGAAATTGCTAATTTTACTTCTCTCATAAAAATAGTTTCCATATTTACTTCCATATTTTTTTCAGACTTTGATAGCTATATAATATCCAATGACAAATAAGATGATTGTTCTATGCTCTCACAATACAGATGACCATTTGGAAAGACAATCATTAGCGGCCTGCTCTGGCACAGCAAAATTAATTTTGCTTTTAACTAATTATGAATGAGAAGTAAAGGATCAGGGGGACTGCTGACCTAGTGTTAACATGCTAGAAAGTAAAACAAAGGGGTTTTTCCTACCTCTTAATTTAGAGCACAGAAGAGGAGGTAATCCAAACTGACATATATCATTTAATCAACAGCACTTTGATATAGAGATCAGTCTGTGAGAACCAGGAATAATTAAAGTCAGGCTCCTAAGGACTGGGTCTGATATTTGACATTATACTGACATTATATTTGACCTTATATTAGGATTTCCTCTTAGTTACATTAATTCTTATAATTCCTTCCCTCAGGGTTTTTCTGTATTCTATTGTAGAAACTGGCTGGCATAATCAAAGTTTCTGAGGGTTAAATCAGGGAAACTTTGAAATCTGCATTCCTTTCCATGAAACATGCAGAAACTTTATTTTCCTTAAAGTCCATGATTTTGTGTGAATAATTGGTAGTCAGCCAAACTTTCCATGAAGACATACACTGAGGTCACCAAAACATATAGTACAGATGACTAGTCCAGGTCTCCTAAAACCAGAAATATCATTTGGACTTCAAAGCAGAAGAGCAGGACAACTATCTTCAGCTGAACTATGGTCATACTTCTAAAAAATTGTATGATCCTAGGAGGCTCAGGCAGTTGGGAAAGAAATGGAGCATCCTGGGTCTCTCCTTTAGGGACAAAAATTTCATCATGCATTGTGGCACCTCCCTGGAGATTTCTTTCAGTCTTAACTACTTCAAAACAGCAAGTTTGCTGCTTTGGACAGATTCAAAATCTGAGTAAGACTACTTGTATGGTGAAAGCATTGATAGTTCTTATATAAAAAGCCAAGGAAAATTGTCCTCTCCAACTAGATTTCCAGCTGTTTAAGATACTGAAAGCTCCAGCTGAACATTTTCCCATGTCTATGTATTAACAAGGTAAATTTGTTCCTTACATGAGTAGGTTGAATAGCTTCTGTGAGTGCTAACACCTTGTGAGTTCATATCACAGTTGTTTCTGCAACCTGGATCTGTCTGCTACACAGCCATCTGCATTTATAAAATGTATAGAAATGCAATCATCATAAAACTGCCATATTTCTTTCAAAATATGCTGGTAATTGGCTAATAGGATTAAAAGCTACTAGCAAGCAAGGAGGGGACACAAGATCATACACCTTGGGTGATTGAGGCATGCACAAGAAATACCAAGTAAGTTTTGAGAAACATAAGTCCACACAAAACCAGGTTAAATTCAGGTTTGGAATTTGCAGAATAGAGACAGAGAAGCACAGAATTATTTCCTTGGGTTTATAACATATTTTAAAAATATATTTATTATACAAAACAAATACTAAAATGTTAGATGGCTCCAAAAATGAAAAATAACTACACTACAAAAATATCGTACCGATGGCCAGACGACTGCCCCGTAACAATCAGTGGCTTCTGTAATTCTTATCTCATGGCCAGCAAAGTGAAAGCCTTCCCAGGTCTTATAAGCTATATGATCAGGAAAAAAACGTCTCTCCATGATTTCTGCAACTATTTGTTCATCTTCTTTTTCCCCTGGAAGCAAAAGTATAAAATGTCAAAGAGGCTGAGTGGACTGATAATAAAACTACCAATTCATATTGAAAAGCTGATTTGGAAGCAAAAATATAAATTATATTAAAATACATTTCACCATTAATGGTCAGCATGGTACGCAGCTATTCTCCTGAATTCTAATTGAAATTTTCAGTGTGTGACTAAATATCTTCTTTCATGTTTCGCTGAAGCAGCCAAGTCCATACAAAGTAAAGAAGGGGAATGTTAGCATACACTGTTTTCCATTTCAGCAACCCAAAGGAAAATTTTAAACTTCTTCTTCCCTTCAAGAATAAATACCCTAGTATAGACACTCACAGCCTTATGCACCTGGATTTTTCATTATTCTCCATATCCTTTTACTGTTCACTTTCCCCATATTCTGGTTCTTTCTGACAGTAAACAAAAGGAGCCAGAATATCACTTATAAGTCTGTCACAAAACTTGTGAAACAGATCCTAGCAGCACAAATTATGACAGACAGGAGTGAAAGCACTCGTGTTGTCAGGAAAGCTTATCCACCCACCCCAACAGAGCCCTGTCAGAGGGATTCTTTCCAGCTGGCTTGATATCCTGAATGCCATCCCTGTTGCTAAGCAAAGAATATTTATGATAACTAACAAAATCCTGGATAACTGTTCTAACAGAAGAGGATTCATTCTTTTTTAGCGGAACACCAAGATAGTTTCAGTTTTGCCATCATCACACAAAACTGCACCACAATGTCAGAAAACAATATGTAAGTGAAACTGTCTAGAGCATTTTTTTAGCAAAGTCTAGATTCATTCCAAGTTTTCCCAGGAATTTTGCTTTCATAGCCAGCTATGGTCTGTTGGAAAAAAAAAAAAAAAAACATTGGAAAAATGTTTGCAAGTTACACCTTCTAGAAAGCATGCTAGAGATTTAGATAACCAAGTTACCATCTTGTCCGTTTGCAAGCTACACCTTCTAGAAAGCATGCTAGAGATTTAGATAACCAAGTTACCATCTTGTCCAAAGCAGAGGTTCTGTATCAAGCCTGCAGCTCCTATCAAAATCACAGATATTAATTTTGGGATCTGCTGGTTCTGGAAAATGAAACCTTTTATGCTTTCATCAACATAAAAGACTTTGCTCTACTGAAGATTCTTCACATTTTCTTCTCCCTTGAATCATTGCTGTCACAGGGCATAATGACCCCAAGTGTTGTCATTTATATTGCCATATGCCTCAGTATTTTTATTGTGATAACTTATGGACAAAGTCTCCCTTCCTTCCTTGGGATACAAGGCCTAAGGAACAAAAGCAAGGGTGAACAAAGAAAAAGATAATACCAGACAAAAAGATATCATGAAACTGCTCAAACTTATTAGCCAGTGCTGTGAGCTTGTATCTCAAATTTCAGCATCACAGGAAAATAGAGAATAGCAGCAAACACGGAAGAAAAACCAAAAATATTTGAATTTGTTATGTTGATATTAAGACACAAAACCCAACAAAAACTGACTAACCAACCACAGTACTTGTAGAATTTATTGCAGGGGGAAAGAACCCTAATCATGGAATATAGCAAAATTAAAAATAATATCATGCATATACTACTGGGAAAAAAGTTTTGATAAATTTTATTAATATAACTAAAATAAAATGCCCAACATTGAAACTATGGTATTTTAACATGTTGGGAAACAAGCAGTATGTGTCAGCCTCTTCAAGCCTCTGATGTTAAGCTGGGAGAAAACACATTCATCACTGTGCCTGTAATCAGGGAGCTCTTGACAAACATGAGCTAAGTGCCATGTTTATGGGAAATGCTGTTTCAGGGCAAAATTAGTCTTTCTCTTATGAAAGAAATAATAAAAAGCTGTCTTATTACACATATCATAAGTGTATTTAATAGATCATCCTGTTTCCAAGCATACCAGATATAGCCTGCTTTTAATCTCCTCTGATTGCTTAGAGCAGTCTGATCTTGTTCTGTGATCATTACTAGCTGTGGAAGTAAAAGCTATTCTTTCTATTACCTTTCAATTACAACCATTTTTCTTGATTTTCCTCCCTTGACATCTGTTTTGGATCCAATTTTGTTGAGAAGCTGGTAACTTATTAGGTCTTAACTTATAAAGCTCCTGAGAGAAGATCTATAAAACTTTAGCAGTACTACAGCTGCCCCTCTGGCACTCAATAAACATTTCCCCCCTATTCCCTACAGGATCAGCACACTTTCTACTTCAGGTTTGCATAGCACCTACACTTACAGAGTTTGTAAGCCACTGCTCTCTTCCTGAGCACTGTCTGTACCCCTGAAAGAAGAATCCCAAATCTGCTGATCAATAACACCTCTTGAATTTTTGCCCATCTTATCCTTTTGGTAATCTTCTAGGTGGCTTATCTGGAGAACCTTATGCTTTTTTTTTTTTTTTTTTTTCTTTCCCTTTAAGAAAACACTACTATTATGAAGAATCAAAATAATAACTGTTTCATCAGAGTTACCATATGTTAGACAAGGCCCAAAGGAGAAACTTTATCAGAAAACCAGGATGTTAATGATCCTGACAAAGAGAGCTGAAAAATAAGGAGTGCAGAGTTTTAGTCAGATTCACTTATTTCATACAACTTTCCCTTTGAACAGCAAAAAACACTCTTCTGTTTGCTGCTTCTTATCTTTCAGAACAACTTCTTGTGGGAGTGCACAAAAGGAAATGTTATTTTTTCTGTAACTGCCCTCAAAGCACTGAGAGTAGAAAAATAAAGAACTAGTGGGAAATCTTTTAAGTGACAGAAAAATTGTTGTAAGTAAAGTAAAAGAGTAAGTAAAATCCAAGTGAGATGAACTCTTTTAATATCTGAAAACATTAACGAAATTCTCCTGGTACTTTGATCAAACTAGTTCCTAAATAACAGGTGTAAAAAGCTGCAAGGGAGTTATTCTCCTGAAAGTGTTTACCTCTGTGTTAGTGAATATTCTCTTGCTCAGAAAAAAAAGCCCTGAAATTATGAGTCAATGAATGGACTCTAATGAAATTTTAAACAAAAAGAGATTACTCATCAGTAGAAGAGAGTAGAATAGGAGAAGAGGAGGCTTGACTGACCTGGCTATAAATTCTTGTAGGAATAGAAGTGCACAATGGGCATTTCCAGCAATACTACTGAAGCACAGATATTGAACCATCAGAACTTAAAAGTCTGCCAGGATTGGCTCCTCCCTTCTTCACATGAACACACAGGTTGTGTTTGACACGATAGGTTTGCCCTCACCCTCTTCTTTGATGTGGAGAAGTGTGGAAGTGGTATCCACACAGAACTATTTTCTTTGGCCTACTCATCTATTTGCATGAGCAAACACAGAAACCACTGGAGTTTCTAGTGCCAGAACCTTATTTATAGTAAGATGAAGCAGTGTGATCTATTCAAGGCAATATATAGAAACTGAGATAATTTTTCTTAGTGAAACATAGTGAACTCCTTTGTCTTGAACTTGTGTACAAAAAGTGCCCCAAATTCTTCAAGAATATCTTTCAGTTTCTTAAGACTTTTTGCCTAATAGGTTAATTACTTACAGTGTTCTTTGGAATATTTTAGATAGAACATTGATTATTGTGTGAGTCTAACATCTTTGGAGCATGTTCCACGAGTTCCCTTGATTTTACATTAATATCAGGACTGAGGGAAAACCTCATGTACTGTTGACATATCTTGCACTGAAATGAGCCTAAATATCATTCTCAAAGGCTAAGCAACTGAAATGCAAACAAAGTTTTCCAAACAGACGTACTAATCATGTGGAAAACTGGAGTTGTGAAGTCAGTGGCAGATTAGTTAGAGAAATGTGTGTGAAGCTCCAAAATCCTGTGTAGAGGATTTTGCTGACACATTCACACATCATGTTAAATAAATGTTTATATGCATAAAATGTTATACGTTAGAACAAAAGCTAAATAAACAGAATTATGTGACTTCTGCTAAGAGAAAGCTGAAGAAGTTCTTGAAGTAGGGAAGGGAAAGTAAAAAGAAAATAACAGGAAATAGACCAGGTCAGAATGGAAAAAATTTTAAACTGCAGCATCTTTTTCTATAAAAATGAAGGCAATCTTTATGTGCACAGTTTTGCTTAGAATTAGTAGAAATATTGCCTGTTTAGAAACAAGCTACATGATCAGTTATTTACACCACTTGTCACATAAAATCTAGATACCTGAACTAAAACATAGCTAAAAAAGTTAAAAGACCCTTCCACCATAAAAGCTGTGAAGAATATACTAGCACTCAATAGCTCCGTTTTCAAACTCTTTCACAAAAAACACATACAGTAACAAAACATACTCCAAGTACTTTGCTAGTGGATTAGAAGAAGAACTCATTCAGAAAAAATATTTTCACACATTGATTCATGGGAACAGCCTACAGGGAAGAAAAAAACATATTAGCCTCTTTTGAGTGTTGGCCTGACTCAGCTTAATCTCAGGAGGTCAAATGGTGTCACAGCCCAATGTCATAAGGAAATAAGATCCAGTCATCTGCTTCTCTCCTGCTTTGATGGATTTTCTCCAACTGGCAAAAGGAATGAAATCCAAGACTTTAGCATGAACTTGCCCTGACAAAGTTCAGCCCTACAGCAACATTTTCTCCCATCTTCAGAAGCAGTATACTCTCACCTGTAGAGGTTAGATTTAAAGTTTACCATTTAGCCTTATCCTTACAAGTATTTTAATACCATGCATCAACATGCATGGAATATGGTTTCTCTATTACTTCTCAGCAACTGCCTCTGCAAAGGAGGACTACCTGTGCTGGTATTACTCATTTAGAGATGCTAGAAAGTTTCTAAGAGATTCCAAGGTTCGTAATATCCAGGACTTTTCAGATCACTCTGGACACACAGGAGTGGAGTCATCCAAACTAAATATTTAAGAGGTATTTTATTTATATAATGTGGAAATAATATATATAATACATACTGTTTATATTAAAAGATATATTGTCACTATCTATGTATCCCAAAGTCAAGAGGATACCTGCAAAAAGATCAGTAAGGGAACAAACCTGCAACTAGTTCTGTGACTGTAAGAGATGACTGGAGAAGAGTTACATTGCTCCACTGATAGAAATTATCCAAAGGTATCCCAGTAATTCCATATGGGTATTTCCAATGTCTCATACCAAATTTATCCTAAAATTACACAGAGGTCACAATAGTAGGACTCTGGAGTGTCAGAATTTTTACTGAGCTACTGACATGTCAGGATCAGAGCCCTAGTCCTACAAGCACTACAGATGGCTCTGTGGAAACATACACAATCCTGAATCACAGCGCAGTCCCTAAATTTCAGGCATCATCACGTTAGTATTTTTATTTTTCATTCCACTTATTTCTATTTCTTATTTCTATTTTATTCCTTTTCAGCCTAAGGGCTGTCACAGGAAAGTGTTAGGAGGGCAAGCTAATCGTGCTCTTCACTTCACAGAAGTCAGATGTAACACACACCTTTCCAAGAATATAAAGCAAAGTACCTTTCCAGTATGTCTGAACTGCACAGTTATTTTTTCCTTACTTCATCCCTACCTACAGAAAGGGATATCATCCTGCAAGTGTAGGCATTCCACTACATTCATTACAAGCTCTGTCTGCTGAAGTGATAGCAATGAAGGCATGTATTATATTGATTAATCTGAGAGTCCACGTCAGGGTAACAAAATGCTTGAAACTTTATACTTTGAAATGCAGAAATACAAAACTGCAACCCACAGGCAGACTCTTCTCAGCCAAGAGACAAAATGCACTTAAGCCCAGAGCATGAGGACACAAGAACAAGAGAAGGGTTTGCTCACAATATCCAGTCAATGAAATTACGCAGGTTTGAGAGGTGTGTTTTCAGTTTCAAATTTACAACACTGATATCCCAGCCCTATCCAAGTCAAAGGTCATCTAGAAACCATTAAATGGCTGAAAATAGAAGTACTGTAGTCATTTTATCTCCTGAACACATAATGAATTTGTTTGCCAAGTACTTCCCTTGTTACTTCATCATGGTTGTCTGTCATTGAAAACATCTCCAAGTCCAGGCTCAAAAGCCATTTACTTTCTAAAAATAATTAAATTATGTCCATTTGACTGCAAAGCAGACTCTGTTTTTAAATTAGATGGTCTAATATACATTATAAAAGGCAGATAACTTCCTGACAGATAGGAAGAGACCTAAGAAAACACTGTCAGTATTCAGCTACCAATAATTCTTGATTTCTAAAACATTCCTTTGTATAAAGGACCTGAGCACCAACCCATGCAGTCATACCACTTTTCTTATGTAGAAGTTGAGATATATTATTTATTGTCAAAATGCAGCTACTGCAAAGGCTAAAGAAGTGAAAATAGGAAAGATGGGCACATTGTTGAGGCAGAAGAATAAGTTACTGATTTCCCTACAAAGGTCACGTATGCCTTGATTATTTGAGTGTTGCCTCCAACCTCTGTTCTATCCATACACAAGAAGCTTTCACTTGAGTTTAGCCATGTCTTAAGCAAAGATAGTGTGTCTACTTACTGAGAGGAGAGAAAGAAAACAGGGAAGTGTTAAATTAATAAGATAAGCCAGCAGGAAACCAGGACTGCAAAAATCATGCTAGAAGGATAGCAAGCAAGGAGAAGTCCAACTACAAATTGGGCACTCAGTTGTGAAGTGGCTGACTTGGGGTTCATACTCGGGTCCCAGGATGTTTTTCACATTTTATAACAAAGTCTTTGAAGTCAGTAAAAAAGCATCAGTGCAGAAGAGAATGAGAGAGATGAGAAGTATCTTTAGTAACCCAGGAAATATGAATGACTACCACTACCTCCTTCCAGCTGAATTATCTTAAATTGTAAGTTATAGGGTTAGGATGCTTTTCACTTGGCTCCCTTCCAAGTATGTCCCATTTAAGGCACCGCTCTGGACTCCACCAAGATGCTTTAAATGATGGCAGGAATTGCCATCAATTAGGACATCTGTCAGGCAGGGCAAGTAGAAGGAGTGTGTCCCTTCTAAAATGTCAGGATTTACGAGAAGGTTACTAGGTCAAAATTTTCTCAGATTTTTATGGATTAAAAACTGAGCCATGGCCAAGTGAAGTGAGACGATGGACTGTCAAGGACAAGTACACCTTGCAAACTTATTCTCCTCTTGTCTCAGAGATGATTCTGGGGTGAAATTATTCTGGAGTGAATTTACATAATGCAACTAGGGTAAAGTAATTTAGGTTCCCAAGAAATTAAGACAGGAGTGGTAGCATCTGGTCTCAGAAACATTTAGCCAAGGAGAGTTAAAGCTAATATGAGAAAATATGTGAGGAAAGAGAGACATCTAACAATACAGGTGTGGAGTACTGATTGTTTAAAGCCACAAAAGGAATGATCAGACCGGGTGAGGACTGACTTGTAAACTGAGAACCAGTAATAATAGGAATAATGAACAAAAATAAGGAGTTTTAAACTGGAAAATGTATGACAAGTAAATTAATAAACAAAGGGGAAGGCGCCAAATATAAAGAGCTCAGACTGTGAGGGTGGTGCAACACTGGAAGAGGTTGCCCAGAGAAATGATGGATGCCTCCATCCTTGGAAGTGTTCAGGGCCAGGTTGGATGGGACTTTGAGTGACCTGATCTAGTGGAAAGTGTCTCTGCCCATGGCAAGGGGTTTATAACTAGATGGTCTTTAAGGGCCTTTCCAACCCAAACCATTTTGTGAATCTATGATCCTATGACTGAGACTTGCAAAGAAACCGAACTGGAATAAGAACACTGAGAAACAGATACTGAGACTGGGCAGGTGGAATAATGAAATAGGAATGGGGAAAGCAGTAGAGAAAGAGGATGAGAACAAGGAAGGCACAGGCTCAAAGTAATTGAGCAGGAAAATCTCCATGCATCACATTCAGCACCCTTCCACCTCCAGAACCTGGCAGAGAATTTAAGATGGCAAAGTCTGTAAAGATATCCAATTCATGCCTCCTCATTCTCTTAGACTAATGTTTATAGACATGGAAGAGAACTACATGGCTCTACACAGACCACAACTCAGCTGAGATTTTACACAAAAATACTATGAAAAATAAAATAATTTTTCAAATGTCCTACTTTTGCATCAGCTGTAGAACATAACTAGACCCCATCGCAGAACATGTGCATTCGTCCTAATACCTTGTCTACTCTTGGTAACCACTAAAAAGGGGACAATTTATGAAGCTTTAGAATCCTCAAAGATGTGCAGCCACAAAAGTACTTAAGAGAAAACACTGCCAACAGCCCCTGAAGGTATTTGAAGGTAGGGTCTCAGGCTGTCTAGACAGAAATCAGGCTTGTAATAACCAATTCTCCTAACTGACAGCCTGTAAACAAACCTGTCTGAAAAGCTTGATTATAGTCACAGCTTCATTCCTTGGAACCAGACACAGGCAAGTAACTGGAAGACAGATTCCAGGCATCAGCAGGAAGCTGCCAGGACAAGAGTATGCAGGTATAACACACTTGAAATACCTCATGCATTGCTAGCATACTACAACAGTGCTTTCTGTTGCATTTTCTGTACAAATGCCATAAACACAGTTCCTCAGAAAAAAATTAATTAGAAGATAGCTCATTGTCAGCAAGACACTTTGTTCCTTATACTTAATAGTATTTTTAAATGCAACAAGGAAACATAGTGAAATAAGAAACACTTTACCCTCTTGTCTTTTGAATTCTCTGACCACTTGATTGTGTAAATGATTATGCTGTGATGATGTCAAATCCATACTATGCCACAAACCCTAGGACAGAGAAACACAAGTCTGTCTTAATAAAATTACTTGATTTCTTCTTTCACACATAAGCTTAATTAAAAAAAAATTACATGGATTATGCTACAATTTATTTCTATTGATAGTAAAGACGTGAAGACACATAAGTATTAATATTCAAGGCATAAAAGTATAAGACACAGCAAACTAGTTCAACTGTTATATTCTCACAGAGGAAAAAGAACAGATTAAAAACAAAGAACTAAACCAAAGTTTTGATTGATGTTTACATCTATCTTATGAAATTAAAATCAATTAAAATCAGGTTTGGTAGGCTTATAAAGGACTGAAAGGAAAGGTAGAAACAAATCCTCGAAAGAGAAGAAAAATTGCACCAATGTGATCTAATCTTGTTTGAATTAATTGGCTTGGAAGGGAAGGAAACAATCTAACAGTAAAAGCTGGACAGGAGAATAAGGGAGCAAGATCTACAAATAACATGCTGAACAGAAAGAATATGTGCCTATATGAACAAGCAGCATGCTGTAGAAAAAAGTAGTAGGAAAAGTGGGACAGAGGACAATACCATTTTCAGCTGTCTGCCGAAAAGCAGACAGAAAACCAATAGTCTCCAATTCTTGATATTTTACAATCAGAAAGAACACTGAGTGCACAGAAAAAAAAAAAAACCCGGAGCACAAAAAAAAAAAAAAAAAAAAAAAAAAAAAAAACCAAACAAACTACAAAAAAAACCCACAAAAAACCAAAACAACCCCCCCAAAAAAAACACAACAAAACAAAATAAAACAAACAAACACCAAAAACCAAACCCTACACAATGCTTCAATTATTTTTGATATTTTGATACGATTTTTAAATGTCTACTCTTATGTGGAAATTTTTGCCAGGATAGTTACAGGCAGCATATAGTTAATAATCTACAGATGTCTAAACACCCAATAAGGATGTAATTAAATAAGGCAATGACTAAAAGAGTATCTCTCCATAGTGGGACCAAACAATAAAATGAAAGAAAAAAAAAAAAGGACAATCAAAATAAAAATATATTCTGAATATGAAATTGTCCTCACAGTGCAAAGTCTTAGGTAGGTTTTTCTCTCAAAACTTCAGGATCAAGAGGACAGTATGGAACAGCCCTCTCCTGTTTGAGAGGATGCACCTTACTCTCTTGACTTCACACCACAAAAGACACACAGGTTTAATGTTTAATTTTACTATTACAATACCAGCAGCCATTATCCTGTTTGAAGGTGAAAATAACTTAAGGGCTTTCTACATGTCACCATAGCACACAGAACAAAAATATTGCCATTTTATTTATGTCTAGACATGAACTTAGCAATAGGAGCATCATTAGACAGGCAACAGAAAGATACTCAGTGGGATTCAGTCTTTGTATGCCTCTTCAGAATAACAAGTGGCATAAGAAACTACAGGGATATTAAGCAGAAAATGTTACACACATTCATCAGCTTGTTGTCTATATCAGAAGTATTAAAAATGACAGATTTTCTTCTCATTAAAAGACAAAATAAAAGGTAAAATCACCCTACAGTACAAAGCCTTTGTATTTTGTGGTCCTCTGCATTTTTTATGTCATTCTAAAAATACCCTGAGGTGCCCTGAACTACACAGCAACCTAAAATAGTCCAACATGGGCATTCAGGAGCGCTACAAGCAACTAAACAGCGCTGAGCAGCTCAGTTACACCTTTTTAAGTGAATTATATAAACTAATTGAGCAAAAAGACAGAGACAAGCGAAACACCACGGGCATCCACCGCATTTCGGTCAACGTTACCTGAATCTCTCACAGCTTCCCAAAGGTGGTGCTCCAGCAGCAAAGTCCTTATCTTGCCGGTGGCTTCCCCCGCTGACAGCCGCAGGCAAAGGCGTGTTCCGAAGGCTGTGTCACGCACTGCCAACATCATCCCCACACCGGGAGCGATCACAAACCCCGACAGCTGCAGCCCGAGCACAAAGAGGGCACCACACTGCCCTTACGTAAGGGAGCAATTTTGGAACAGCAAGAGACACCCCCTCAAGGGAGCCGCAAGCACAAAGTAACCAACTCGGCAGCACGGGTTACTAAATAAATAGTGGCAGGGTGTTTGCAACTCCTCACTGGTACTAAAAAGTAACCCAAGAGCACAAAGCCATTCTTCAGAGCCAAGAGGGTCTTCGGGAGAAAAATTTACCAAGGCGAAGGGGTGCTTTTGCAGCTGTGGCATAGGAATGCATGCTCCCGTTGGAATGCAGAACTGTAACAAGGTACACAACCCTCAAAATCCTAACCCCATGACACTGCTGTCACCCTGCAAAATTACAAACATACCACTCCTCCATATCCCAGATGTCCATTCATTCAACATATCGCAAACACTGTCATGGGACCAAACACAGGTATCTAAGACTTCTCCTTTTTAGACTGCAATCAATTCAGAACAGGAGCCGTCTCTCACTTTTGTTGATGAGTATCATGGCTACACACTTTACACATTTTTTCGAAAAATTAGACTTCAACCTCAAATGGGTTTTCTAGGTGTTGCCAAAAAATAATAAATTATTGTACCAAAACACTAAACAAGCCCTACAGAGAAGTGAGAATCTCTGTGCCATAGTTAGCAGAAGAAATAAAAGGGAGCTCTTCTACTTTTATAAAAACTCACCAGGGCCTGATACACACTTTTAAAGTAAAATTCAGTAATGGTAACAAGTGATTTATAAAATAGTGCTGTAAATTGACTGGACAGACTGAGAATGTTATAATCTTTTCTAAAAGTAGTACCAAAAGGGATGATTTTCACCCAGTAGAAACTGCACATGAAGTATTAGACTCTCTGCAATGGTAAGGGCCAAATCCCACCCAGCTCTCCTCAGCCCCTCCCCCATTTAGGGGAGGATAATGTCTCATACAAAACTTTAACATATGGTCTTGGATTTCAAATAATGAAACAATGAGAAATGCAGTAGAAATATCAAATGAGAACACACACACAAAAAAAACCCCCCAAGGACTAAAACATAACATAAGACCATGAGTAAGACTGCTAGAATTCTGTGCTTTCCCTCCTTTACACCCAGGAGCTGGAAATAAATTTTACATTCAGAGAAGAAAGGCATGTGAGAAGTCTGAGCTTCACATCACCCCACACAAATTAATCAAACGTGAGTGCTGCAACCAGTAGATACCTCTGAACATCACCTTTGCAAACAAATACTGTCTTTGGACACAGCCAAACTTCAAATGGAATTTGTAACATGTAACTCCAAATCTAAAAACGTGTCTTTTACATTCAGAATATCAACAATTACTGCACATCAGACAATAGAGGGACTTACTGTACTGTATGTTTTTCCTTGAGATTTTTTGAGGGGTTGCATAATCTCTCTTCAATAAAAAATAATACTTTGGGCATAAAACTTTCAAGACAGGCTTAGAGAAGGGAAGAAGAAAAGCAAAAAATTGAACCTATTTTACTTCTCCCAGCACCTAGAAAGAACTCAAGAAATTTTCAGAATTTCATTTAAATTTGAAGTTAAGGAAGCAACTGATTGCAGGTGGTTTTAACAGCTCTATCAACTCAATTAGAATGCAAATAAATAGACAATATGTTTTGGCTCAATTTTAAAATCTGAAGCCTGGAAACTTCTATCAAGTGAAATCTAGCTCTTTCTGAGTAAATGTGCTAAAATTAGTGTTTTGTTTGGGACCACTTCTATTTATATTCTGGACAGAAAATGAACGATAAAATGCAGTACAAATAAGGATAATTTATTATATTTTAAACATAATTCATTAGAATATTTACAAAGCTCAAGTCAGAAAAATCAGTCTTTTTAAATAATTCTTTTATTTAAGACTTATTTGAGATTTTCTTTCTTATTGCTCTCTTGCTCCGTGATTTCCTTTTTCTGCCTTCAAACACAGGTTTGGCAGTCACCATGACTACATTTCCCAGGTCTTCATCCTCACCACTTGAACTACTGCACCCTTTTTTCTCTTTATGGTCTGCTGTCTCTGTTGCAGATGTGTTTTTCCTCCTTTTGCTCTTGCCTAAATCTCTGCCTTTGGATTCCTCCACTGAGGACTCACTAGAAGTTTCTGAAAGATGCAAATTTCCAATAAAACCACCTCCATATAAAAATTCTTTTCTGGAATCTGAATGTTTTCTTCTCTTTCCACTCTGTACTTTTGTTGCTGCAGCTTGATTTGCTGTACCACCTGTGGTACCTTGCCCTTTCCTTTTCCCAGGCTGTTTAAGCTCCATCTCTGTGGCAGCAGCAGCCGCCTCCTGAGTTTCATCATCTGCTTCCTTTTCCTTTCTCTTCAGACAAGTCACAGCTCTGCGCAGTCTCTGGCTTTTAATAGCTTGTTTTTCATGCTGTTCTAGTCTGAAGAATGAATCGATTCGAAGCTGAGTCTACCAAAAATAAAACAGAAACACAGTTGAATGTTTTTGTGGGAATTCAGTTGTTAGCTATATTATAAAGCATCTGAAGCTAAAGCAGGACAAAGGAGTAATGAAATTGATACATATGCACACAGATGTGAACAATAAGACGCATCATTATAGTAATACCCATACTTTATAATAAATTAGGCAACAAGAACCTTTTTAGAAATTAATAATTAGCAAACTCCAGTGAGATTTCATAAATATTGCGCTGTTGGTGATTAGACATATGTTGCTATTGTCAACCCTAGTACAGAGAATCTCTGTAGTGCTCTTAAGTATGTGCTCACAAACACATCCTTAGCTTCCAGCTGTGAAAGCAGAATGTTTACTAAGTAAATGCTGTAAGTGCACTTCACATTTCTGCCTCTGAGTGCAAGAACACGCAGGCGTTTGACTCAGGTTCATCGCACCACATGCTGCTACACCATAAAGACTGAACAGTAGAACTAACAGTCCTCACACAGTGTGGATTTGTGCTATTCAACCACAGCTAGGCTTTTTTGTATAGGCTAAGCCAGTCCTCTACTTTTTCCCTAACATTGCCTATGAGAGACAGACTCTTCCAAAGGATATTCCAGTCAACCTGAAAGTATATGTATATAACTACGGGGCTTTCACTCCACTCAGTGACAGAGAGAACCTAGAACACTGATTTAGACAATGTGTCTATCTTGCGTATGGCAAAAGGAAAAAAGAATCTAACATTGGGGATCAATTTTACAAACTACTTTGACAGCTACCACAGTGGGCATCACCATTCACTTTCAAGTGTTAATAAAGCTGACAGAATATTTACTTGGAAATTAGAGTACCATTACTAATGGGCACTTGCTCAGCAGTTCAGTCTGCACTCTTCTCAAAGGATGTGTACAGCACCAAATGGGCAGTATCACTCCACCAAAATCTCAGGGGCACTCTTATATACACTTTATGAAGTGTTTATGGAACACTGTCTTCTAGAAGTACTGAAGTTGCTCGAGGTGCCTGTAGCTTGACTGCGTCCAGAAAGAACAGCAGCCTGGATTTGAGATAGGTGCTTGATAGGTAAGGAAACTTGAAACCATTGTCTGAAATTATGCAGAGTCCCTCACAGCACACTCAAATCATACAGAAATGAAGTCTAAAGAAGCAAGCTTAGTGACTTTAAAAAAAAATAAATACATAAAAAGATTAAAAACTAAAGCCCAGCTTCTCAGAAAGATATTTTACTTCAACGCCTTGCTGTTCTTTTGAAAATGCTTTTCTCACAATTTTCCAGTAACTCTTAAACTATAGGTAGATTTTCACCTGCTGCAAGTTCAGTTGTTTCATCACAGGCAAAAGGATTCCATCTATCTTTGTCCTAGTCCAGCCAAAGTGATCCTTGCAGAATGTGCAGAAAGTTAAGGAACTTGACAAAATAGCTACTACTGGTATTTTGCACACACATAAAATGAAAATTCCTGACGGAAACAATGTCGAGGAAAGTTGCTCCACTTCAAAGCTTTTTCTACTACAAAATCAGACAAAAGACTGTCAGTTAAAACAACATATCACAATCACACTGCTCCATCTCCATTAGTTGCAGAACTTTAATATCAACAGTTCCAAAAGCATGTCTCAGTGAAGACAAAACTCGTTTTGCTAAATGGTATTGCCATAGCACAAAATACCTATAAATATATCTTACTTTTACACTTGTACCTACTGGAAGTTTCATTTACTGTTTAAAACACTATTAGCTCTGCATTTATTGCCATCTACTTTTCAACAGTTTGCTGCAGCTCAGACTGCAACTGAAGCAAAAAGTAGTCATTATTGGAAGAAATGCAGGGAATAACTAGGGTTAAGTGCAGACTGAAACACCATCTCTGTCTAGACTTCAAGACTTATTTGTGAAAAAGGGCAAACATTCAGAGGGAGTGTGCAAACAATCCCACTTAAAGAGCAGAAACAGGCACAGGACAGTTACAGAAATATAACATCACAACAAACTAGTCAGTTCAGCTACAAGATTCTCTTTGCATGCAAAGTGAGGCAGTCCACTCTCTCAGGAGGGCAAGCAGCCCTGACTGCCACACATGCATGGCTGCATCCCCTTCTATTCCAGAGCTGGTATCATTTTAGGGGAGCACATGCAGATAGGACTTGGGGCCCCTCACAACAAAGAGATGTTAAGAACTTGACACTCCATTACTGACTCCTTACGAACTTTGGAGTACTTCCACCTAACAAGCAAAAGGATATTCTCTGATCTGCTCTACATCAGGCTTTCCCCAGATGAATGAACCCCTTGACTCATCCACCACAGGCTTCAGGTATGCTTCTGCCACTGCTGGATTTGGGAAACCTGAATAAAGCTGCAGGTCCCGCAGTTTCTTCTTGACTTTGGTGTCATGTGGATTAGGCATCACTTTCTTATTCTTCTGAGCTTCATTCCACCACTCACTGAAAAACAGAGAAAATTATTAATCTGCCTCATAAAATAAATTTGAAATATCAAGAGCCACCACACTAATTTCAATAGCCTAGTCTCCCTACTTCAATTACTACAAGAGATGATGTACAAAATGTCCAAATGAAAGATGGCCAAAGGGACTTAAAAAAAATCTTAAAAGCAGAAAAGACAAAACGTACACAAAACATACACATTAAATGCAGCTATTGTAAGCCAAAGTAGCAAATATCACCTGGATTCCCCATAAGCTGCTAACCAGAAGGCCCCAGCTTTAACCTCACTTGCAGAGGATGTTCCACCCACAATGATCACTTTTAGAGGGTTTCTCGTATGCAAGGAAAAGAAAGGAAAAAAAAAAAAAAGACTTCTAATCATCCTTGCTATTGCCAATACAGCTGCCTTAGCCCTCTTCAAATCCAATTCACCCTACCTGCCTGTCTTCTTCGAGGTCATTCATTCCTCAGTCAAGTCCCTTCTCTCTATGAGCAAGATACAGCAACCTCCCACCAAACCAGGGAGAATGAACCTCTGCTCCACTATGGATCCACCTCTCCAATAAACTCTGAGGCAAATGCACCATTCTACAGCTGTTCTGCTGTCTTTGTCTCACTGTGATTGCTGCATCAACTTGTCACCTTATCTACCTGTCATTCCAAACAGTGATATAATGGAGTCATGTTTTACAGCCTACTTAGTCCCATTAATGATGCTCCCATTAATCAATGATGGTCATATGTTTTGCTGCATACTTAAGCATCGGAAAAGCATATTTACTAATAATCACAATATGTAGATCCAAAAAAGCAAATCATAATGAAGCATACGCGAATTTTATGAGAGGTTCCAAGCCATGCCCAGGAAATTCATTTAAAATCTCCATTGCTGTTACAAAGCCAACATTTGGGATGCCCTCAGTGTAGTCACTTCCAAGCAAGTATGCCAAATTAATTAGCTTACTTCTATCCAACCCTGAAAAAGAAAGTGTATGGATTCAGTATCTATTATCTTAGAAAATAAAAAATATTATCAGAAAGGCAAAAACTGAAAGGAACACAAAGGCATTAACTCCATAAAATTATATTTAATTTAAAATTATATTTAATTCAACAGCAGAATTTGCTAAGTTATATTCAGTAATTTGAATATATTTCAATTCAGCTAAGTTGTATTATATGTATCAATACACTCCTGTGCTAGCTCAAGCACTAATAATTGTGCTAATTTAGCAAATATATCTTGCCAAAATGAAAATGCTACAATGGACATCAGGAGGCTTTTTTTCATGGAAATGATTGTTAAACATTAGAATGGACTGTGCAGTAAGGCGGTGGAGTCACCATCCCTGGAAGTGTTCAAGAAACAACTGGATGTGCCATGGTCTAGTTGACAAGGTGGTGATCAGACAAACATTGGACTTGATGATCTCAGAGATCATTTTTTTTTTCTCAGAGATATTTTTCCAACCTAAATAATCCTTTGATTCTGTAATTTCAAAATTCGGGGCTGTTACAAGATATTTTTTTACATTTATTACATCCAGTTACTGTTCTGTTTTCATTTAATGCTGACCTGAACTGAGTAATGCCAGAATCAAATAAAAACATTCTGTTTCAATTCATAGTCCATAATACCAATGCCTCTGCTTCCTAGAAGTGTTCCTCAACTGGTAGCCTTTTGCTCTGTGCTGGTACAGTTACTAAATACACCAGAAGAGCTCGTGAAACAGCCAGGAAGAAGGAAGAACTCATTTCCATTTGATAGGCTATAAGGTCTGAGGCAACCAGACTGACTTTTAGTGACCACCTTCAAGAGTCTGGATGTGAAAAAACATTTTTTTTAATTCCATGCAGAAAAGGAGGGACATGAATCTAAACACACAAAGCAAGACCATCATCAATCATGTTAGTCACGATATCCATCAATTGTCCAGACAGAAGAATTTCTGCAAAGCATGGGAAAGGAGAAGCACAAGACTGCAAAGGAATGTGACAAAGACTGATGATGAATACCTTTACCCAATAAATAAATAAATAAATATTTGGCTTCGGACATTAAAACCAGTTAAAAATCACAGACAAGCTTTTACAGCAATCCTTTCCAATTAAGCTACAGTAGCATACTTAAGTAGGGCAAAATTATTTCATTCAATTTGCTGGAAGAAACCAAAGCTACGTTTTTCACCACATAAAAATATTATTAAATTTTACATGCTACTATTTCAAAATCTATAGCCTCTCAAATTGAAAATGTCAAAACTGATTTTAAAAGAGTTCTGTTCAAGACGTAATAACAAGTTTAAATTGGCTCATATTTTATGTGACACTGAAGCTTAGTAGTTCAACAAAATTGGCAACAATTTGATTAGACTAGCTCAAGAGCAATCAGATAGAAGAGAAAAATCTTTCCATGTCAACTATATGATAAATATTTTACACATATTCCAGATCCACTTTTAATATATTACATCTCAGTATGTCCAAAACTAACTTCTATTTCCAGAAGACTAAAAAACTGATGACATCAGAATATAATTTTTCCACCACATCAGAAAATTCATGCTAAAATTTACCCAGAAATTGGTATAATAGTTCATATCTCCAGGCTTGGTGATCTTTACACTCAGTATATCAAATGCACGTGGTGTTCAAATTTAGGGGGGGGGGCGGCGGCCATCTGACAGTAAAACAGCAACCTAACTGAATGGTTTTAGAGACTCTCCAAAGAACAGATATTGAATAAGAGACAGAAAATTCTGTAGAAAATACAAAGAGACAGATGACAGAGCTTATTAAAGACTGTGTTTAACAAATCAACACCTGAGGCTTACCTAGCTCGTTCTGAAAGTCAACATACTGATAATATTCTACGTATTTGTCCTGACTGAAGAAATTTTTATAAACATGTCGTGCACCAAACAACCAAACATCACTGTCATCAGTGATTGTCCCAGAGGTCTGATCAGTAAGGTCCAATATGGCACACTGTGCCTCGGCCTCCATCGGAGCTTCGATATATGGAATGCCAAACAGACGGAGGAGCTCCTGGAGGATGGAAGGAAAACAGTTAATAATTCATCTGAAGAGTTAACTTCTAATACACTTGTGCTGGACTCAGAACTGCTAGATTCACACTTGGGAGCTATTTAATATTTGACAACAAACCTCAAACTTACGGTAAAAAGCACCAAGCTCAGTTAAGTCAAGGGGGAATCCCCACTCAACTCCTCTCAGGCAGACAGTGCCATATAAGTCAAGCACTACTTGGGCACACTTTTACCACACAGTTTGAGAACCTGCCATCTGAATTACACAAGCATACTTAAGTGTTTTTTTGCACAGCAAGGAGAAAACTCCATGCATTACAATTATGTGGGCTCTGTGAAACAAAAATGCAGGTTAAATATAAAAAAGTAAAATCTAAAAATTCATATTAAAAAAAAATTTGGTCATCACCTCATCTAACAAAGTAGTAAGAAAGCATACGAGAAACACTCATATGAAGCAGGAAACAGTGGGAAGACTAATCAGTCCTTGGATAGTGTTTTGATATGCCTCTATTTTGATGCATTTTTGCTTTTATGGGATACATTACACAACCTCAGTTAAATATCCCACACGCACTAGGTTTAGAGGCTTGTGCTAGGTACACAGGTCTGCATTATGGTCTTCACTCAGATGGCTTTTGAAGCTTGACACAATCAGTCTCAAAACTTTGAATTTTTACTGTAATTAAGAATAAAAGCACAAGATCAAAAGACTTACAACTACAATAGTGTGCATATGACTACATGGCACATAATACTACAAAAGCAATCTACTTGCCTTAAAAAATCACCAGAAGAAACAAGTATGTGCAAATATTTAACCCAGATGAAATATAATTTTAAAACTACTTAAACTGTTCCATTAAGAAAAAAAAACACAGTCATTTACATATTTCTCAGAATTAATTTGTTAGCATAAGTTTATTAGAGACACTATCACTAGACTACTATATTATGGGTTTGCTAACCCAAACCTTGAAATACTGACACAGAAGTAACAGGCTTATTCAGGTGTTACTGGTGAGATTCTTTCAAATTGCTTACTCAGGGCATAAACTATACAGCCTTCTTGTAATTTTTTAACCTTTTAATCCCTAAGGGAAATGACAGTTTACCTAACACACAGACTGCATCAATTCTTTGCTGCTGAACATAGCTGCCTAATATTTTCTGTTCATTTTGCACCTTTCACAAGAACAGGCCAAAATCAAACTGGCCCAGACTTTAAAAGTTGGTGCTTAAAAGATATACTGATTTATCCATAACTATACTATTATATTATTACATTTACTTAAAATAGTTGGAATTCAAGATTACCTCAACACTTTCAATATTTTAAAACAAGCAAACTGAAGAAAGCAAGCACCTAAGAGGGCAAAAAGGTGACCTATAACCTAGAAAAATTACTAACAGTTTTTGACTAAATGATTGGGGTGAAGGAAGGAAACAAATCAAATGACTCAATAAATACTACCTGGCTTTCCAAGAACATCTGTCCTGTTACAGAAGCAGCAACACGTTCCTGCTGCTGTTTTTGAGACTGAAGTGTATTCTGCTCAGCAGAAAGGTCCTTTTCTAATTCTTCTAGTTCTTCCTGAAAATATAAACCAAAGTTTTTACTATTTCAACAGTTCAGGTATACTTAGGAAAGCAAAGCATAAACTCTCCAACTACAATTATTCTAGTAGTACATGTTCCATTAATTCACACTAGGAAGTTGTTAACAGCTACTCTAATGCAGCAAGTTGTAAGACCAGAGACGGTCTAGTCATGAATTTACCTTGAAGTTTTCCTCTGATTTTAGGGAGATTATAATTAACCATCTTTAAAGAAACACCAGTTCCCATACAATTAGATGGCTATGTGAGAAAGCAATGAAACAATAAGAAGCTGTTCAATAGTTTTCCTTAACAACTATTTGGAAACAAAGCACTCCACTACAAGCTCAAAACAAGAAACAATGAGTTACCAAACTGATGTCTTGCCACTCATCCACTGCACCTTTACCATCAGCTTCTGCTTCAACATTCTGAATGTTTCCCAGCTGCACCTCATCAGACTCCTTCAGCAAGTCCAGTGTGCAAACATCAGGTCTGTCTGTCTCCACTTCTGCAAGTGTCGGCTCATCACCCACTTTTTCATCATATTTAGTAGGAGACTCAGCCTCATTACTGACCTCAGCATCCACTTCAATAAAGCTTCCTATCAAAGGAAAACAGAGACTTGTACACGCTTTTAACACAGTCAGTAACTTTTTTTTTTCTATATGCAGCAGATAAATATAAGGATTGTGAAATTACATAAATCAAGTGGCTGACTGGTTAACACACCAGTTCCGTTCGATGTACACAACATGCTTTCCTGACTCTCTATATTCTATATTCAGGTTTCAATGATAAAATGTGACACCAAGGGGAAAAACGCAGCTCAGATTTTCTTCCTGCCTCCTATATATGGGGACGCATTTCTAAGCATTTGTTACTAAGAGAAAAGGTTACCTTCATGGACTACAGATACAATATTGTCCTATTTTCTTATCCTTTTACACAATCAAAAACCACGTACCATCAGAATCACTGTCTTCGGACTGTGATATCCCTTCTCTTTCTGCCTCAGGATTTCTTGGTTCTGGAAAAAATCCAGTATCCTCAGACACATTCTCCTTGGTTTGTGAAATTACTTCCTGTGTATTTTCAGAAATTTTCAAGTTTTCCTTATTTTTAGAAAGGTTTGTTGTTTCAGTGTGAATCAAAGCATTTATACTAGTTTGCATAGGGGAACAGCTTGGCTTCTGCAAACACAAATTCATATTCTTATCTCCCAGAGATTTTAAATCCATTTTGGAACTACTTTTTTCTTCATCAAAGTCTTCTTTATCCTTTCTAGTATTGTTAACATAAGAATAATTTTCAGCTCTGGATATACTGGTATCATTTGGTGAAATATGATTTTTGGAACCATTTTTTTCCTTGTCTACATCTTCTGTGTATTTTATAGTATTGTCAATATAAGTTTCAGCTATGGATATACCAGTGTCCTTGGGTGCAATATGATTTCCCAAACCATTTTCTTCTTTGTCTATATCTTTACCTTTTCTAGTATTTTCAATAGCAGAATAATTTTCATCTCTGAATACACCAGTGTCTTTGGGTGTAATATCACTTTTTTCCAACTCCTCACTCTTCTGTTTAAATTTAGCATTTTGCATAGTCACTTGGATTGATGACTGAATTGTAACTGTAGGAATGTTTTTTTCCTCCTTAACTACAGGAATCTGCTCTTCCTCATCTGAGCTACTAAGCAGAAAATCCTTCCCTTCTGGTCTTTCTGACAGCACTCCACCAGTTGTAGCAGTAACAACTTCCTCCCCTTTATCGTCTTCACTCAGGGCTTGCTGAATTGCCCACAGTGTTCTTGGAGACACGCTGCCTTCCTCTGACATAACTTGGTCCACGTTCAATTGTCCTGTGTCCAGTTCTTCTTCTGAGCTGCTTTCCACCATGGCTGCTTGGATAGCAAGCAAAGTCCGAGGAGATGGGGGTGCTGCCACTACATTGTCATCTTCCTGCTTTGCATTAGCAGGAGGTTCATTGATTTTATTTAATTTAGTCAATTCATGCATTTTTGATGAGGGTCCTGCAGTAGTTTCCAAGTCTCTACTCACAGCCTCTTTTGCTTGAATACCTGAAAGAAAGTTTTGTATGGAAAAATATTGCTTTATAAAAACATTCCATTTTACATAACGAACATCATCATATAAAGATTATTAAACCACTTTTTTACAGGTTTACAGATCACAGTTAGTGACATATAACAGTAATGCACATTTCATACAAAGTACTGGCTAGGCGCACCAATAAACAATATTCAGGTTTGTCTTAAAACTGCCAGTTTTAAGTGTGCACACTCCAAACAACAGGATTTACAAAATTAAGACCCAACATACCCTTTATCAGAATATAGTGAGAAGTCTCTTCAGAGACCACCCTCCTTGATTCCACTTCTTTCACAAAACCACCTTCATTTTCATATTGTGTTTGGATTTCACCCGAGTGCTGTTGATTCATTTCTTTTTGTACATTTTCTATGCACCGATTGAGGTTGCTTTTTTTAAGCAAACCCCTGAGCTGGTACTGGGAAAAGTCATTGGAGTCCTCAAAAAAACAAAATAAAAAAACAAAACAAAACAAATCAATTGAAATAAAACACCCCTTTTAAGCAAATTCATTTCCCACATTCTGGAAAAGCGTGGGAACTCTTTCAAGAGTTCCTTTAAGCAGCTAACATTTGTCTTTCACTGGCTGCTGCACTCCAAAGCAACAGCAATACTATTCTGGCAACATATAATGATTCTGAAAGGTACCAGTAGTTCTCAGTACTGGAGAACATCTCAATTTTGGTTATCAGAGCTCACCCCCATCTTAAAAAGAAAAGCAATTAAAAGAGAATCCACATGTGGATCATTTTAAAATGATGGTTCTTAGCTTACACTTGGACACAAGCCATCATTTGATCTGATGTATACTGTACTTTCAAAACCTCACTGTAGAAGTGGCGCGATAGGATTCCCCAATCGTGTCTGAACAGCTTCAACACATCTGCCTAAGTTACAAAAGCCTTTTCCCAGCTGCCAGCTCCTCTAACAACCTCAGGGTTTGGAATCCAAGCTGCATTAATGCTGCCTGGTTCATCCACACCAGTAGCATGTTATGCAATCTTCGGCATAATGCTGGTGAGGCACAAAACACAGCACAATTTTTAACATTTTTGCCAAACTGAATTAGCTCTGCTAATTTTAGTGGAAATCAAGAGACAAGGCTGTTAAGAGTGATTATCTCATTGGATTTTTTTTCTCCTCACAGTAACATGTCTTATTAAATAGTCGAGGGTGTAAAGGTTTCCATATGTAGTATTCTTTCTTTATTTGCATTAATGGCAACAGCTCCATTCCAATGCCTTGAAAGCTATTTTAAGTATTACCTCTGGCATTGCCTCAAATAACGTCCTTCTTCGCTTTGTAAGTTCTTTAATATCAGTCAAGATCTCATGTTTTATTTCTGGAGGCAGCTTGTGGAAATCTTCTGATTCAATATCTATAGAATAAGGATTTTCACATAACTGTTCCTATGAAAATACAGAACAAGAATACGTATTTTATATTACAGCACAACAAAAATAATAAAATATTTAGAGCATCATTCCAAACAAGACAAAAAAATCAACCCCTCAAGAACTTTGTTGCTACTTCCCACATAGTGAAGAAAACAAGAAAAAAAAAGTAACTACTATGTAATAAAATAATGCTAAGTACCTCATTATTGATGTACACTCTACAGAGAAACTTGGTTTTATTCTTTTTACAAAAAGATACTTAGTATAAAACACAGAACGAGGTCATATAGCCTCAGCTACTCAGATTTTGTCCTTCTAAAGAGATTCTCCTTCTGAATGAGAACTGCCTCAAAGATAAACAATCTTTCCAACAGTGTTTCTTTTTTTATTTTCCTATTGATGAAAGCAGAATTTTATCATTTATTATGTCTTCTTCTTAGGTTATGTATTTCTCTTCTCCTCTTCCAATCAAATCAGCACATCAGAAGCAAATACAGAATTTATCTCTGAAAACACAAGGACTTAAGTGCTTCAACTTCAGTTCACATTTGGAGAAGCACAGGAATTTTGTTAAATATGCTGTTATTTATGTATATACACATGCATAAATGCATTAATTTCTCCTGCATTGTTACAAAAACCAATGTCTTCTCCATATGTTCACAGGAAGTAATAAAAAGAAAAAAAAAAGGCTACCACAAGAATTTTATGTTCTGCGGTATTCTAGTGGAGAAATCACATTTCTTTATCCTCATTAATAGGAAATCTTAAAAGTACTGAAAATTAACTTGTTTTCTTATAAGCAATGCTATAATAAGATCTACATCTCCAAATAATTGGATTTTATAAGCTTTTTGCTTGTCTTTTAAGCACAGCACATGAATGAGCGGATTGTTCACAGTAACAAGGTGACTAAGTTGCACTTACTTGCAACATCTGTTTTTGGCTCATTCTCATTTGCCACTCTTTTTCTTCCTCCTCCTCTGAGCTAAAAGTCACAAAGAGAAAAAAATGTGTAGATATTTACCCAGGAAAACAATTTCTATTTTAAGCAAAAACACATTAGTCATGCCTTTGCTGGTCAAGCACAAATATTTGCAGCATCAAACACATACACACAATATATATACACGCATATAAATACGTGCACAGGTCATAAAGACCTGAACAGAAAGTAAAAAGGCAACTTATGTCAGTGAAAACTAGATGGAGACAACTGCTGCTGTTTAGATCATGATACAATTCTTACTTGGTCAGCATTTGAAGTACATAAAAATACAGATGTGCAAAGAATAACCTACAGGGCAGCTTCACATTCTCATTTAGTGTTATTTAAGAAGATGCCACAGGTGTGACAAGTACAGACAAAGCCTGTCTCTGCTGAACATGTCAACACAAAACAGAATCAAGCTGCCACACCCAAGCTTGAACAATCAGTCCCATTTAGTTGTATGGACATGGCCATAGAGACTGTGGTAGAACTTTCATCCTTATACATGAATCCAGTGTAGAAATTTAATCTGTGGGTTGAAAGCTTCTTCTGTTACTTTCCCATAAATAACTAGGAAGCTTCTGTATACAAAAAGAAACTGAAATAAAATATAAATTAAATAAATATACTTTATATATATATATGTTACAGTGTCTCATAGGTCAAAGGCCTTAAATCAGCATAGAAAATGTGGTTTATAATTTTACCCAAGTTTATTAAAAACCATTTAATCTCTTTTTCTTAATTCTACCTACCTATTCTTCTCTTCATCCTCTAAAGTAGGCAATACATACATATCATCAATTCCTTCTCTTCGAACTTGTGTAATACTGGGCAAAGCTTCATTGCTTAGGGAGAAAAAAGAAAAAATAAAACAGCAATAAACAGCTTCAGAAAGACTTACTGTCACTTATAAACAAGGGAAAAATAATTTTTATTCTTGCCTTTTGCCTGCAATAGCAGTTTTGATAGCGTGTCTCTTCAAAAGTGTTTTCAAGAGTTTCTCTGCAGTTTTCCTGGAATCATTGATAGCAATTTCCTTTCTTTGTCTTCGCTTAGCCTATGAAAATAAGATTAACACCAACAAGATTTTGCTGGATGCTGAAAATGCACATCCAGTGAATCCCTGTTAAAACTCTGTGTACTGAGCCTATGAGCTACTCCTAATTCATTCTACACCAAGGGGGACAGAGCCTTCAGAGCTTCTAGATCTATGTCCATTTCCTCCGTGGGCCTCAGAAGCAGCTTTCAGCTTCCGGGTACAAATGCCTGCAGAGCTGCATTCAGGTCCATTCTGGAGCACAAGCCAGGCTTGTGCCATCTTCCACTTCTCTGCAACCTGGCTCCCATGCAAATCACACCTGCCTAGATTAAAGAGCTGCTGCGTGCTCCAAGAGCTAACCCAGGCTGGGACTGCAAAGGATACCTACAGAGCAGTGGACTGCAATCCTCCATCCCCGAAATATAAGCAGAACAACAGGAAGGAAATTGAAAATGGCTGCTTATCATCAGCCACTTTTACATTGCAGTAACCCACAAAGGTACTTACCAAGGTTTGTCTCTTCAGAAGAGGCGCCTCTCCATCAAAAACAAAGACGGGTCGGATCCGGAAAAACAGTAACTTGCAGAGTCGATGAAACAGAGTGAGCAGGTGAGCATTCCGTACAGAAATGCCACGATGATCTCGGGCTCCCTTTATTGCTTGGTTCAACCAAATACTGATATCTTAAAGAACCGTTGAGAGGAAAAAAATGTACTCTTTTACACATATACCACATTGGGAGTTCCTATAAAGTACACAGATTTGACTGAGTGGCTTTTGCCCATGGCTCCAAGCTTGTCTTATTAAAACCAAGAATATCCAAATAGCACGAACTTGGAAGAAAAAAAAATCGTTGCCCATACTGCTCTGCACAAAAAGCAGAGTGGAAGCAACAGCACAGCAAATACTTCCCCAGTTATTTTTACAGGTAAATGATGGATAACTTCCTTCCACATCTTTCCAGCACTTAACTAAGTATACAGGACAGGAAAGCTGATGCATAAGCATAAAACTTCTTCATCTTATAGTCCTACTGAGACCAGCACATTTATTAAGTACAAAGTTCTATAGTCCAACACTTGCATAAGGAACCTATTAAAAAAAAAGGCTATTTTTTTAAAGACAAAAATAAAAGAGCTTAGTAGTTCACATATTATAAAGCAAAACTTCCACTTACCAAAATGTAGGCCATTTAAATGTAAGAATAACAATAACCACAATAATAATCTCTTATAAATAAGGGAAATAGTTAAAACAATCTCCCTTGCAATTTAGGTTCCCAGCTTTACTTTCAAAGGATACCAACAGCAAGAATTTTCCCTTCCAGCGTTTCTGGGTTTATGGGTCTCCCAGTGCTTTCAAGCAGCTTCCAAAGTCCTTGAACTCCCATGGTCCTTCCTTAACTGCTTTGAGAGAAAATCTACGAGGCACAAAAGAAGGAATAACCCAAAGATGACGCGGCCCGCCACTGCTTTATTAAATCAAACGGAAATAACGAAGCAGCCGCTCGGGCCGGGGTAGCCAGGGACAGCGGCAGGGACAGCGGCAGGGACAGGCGGGGGTCGCGATCCCTGACCTGCGGCGGGGAGTGGATCCCGGCGCAGGGACGCGGAAGGAAGGGACGCGGAAGGAAGGGACGCGGCCCCACCGCCGGCGGCCGCCCCGCGCGCGGAGCACGGCCCCGCCCGGCGCAGCCCCGCGGGCCGCCGGGAGTCGCCGCGCGCGGGGCGGAGCCGGCGCAGGCCCGGCCCGGGAGCGGCCGCCCACAGCCCGTTCTGCCGCTGCGGTTCCTGAGGCTGGTGGGCTACTGGGCTGCCCGGAGGAGAGCCTAGTACCTAACAGCAGAGAATAACAGAATCAGTTATGTTGGAAAAAATCTCTGAGATCATCGAGACCATGATCTAAGTGCCACGTCTAGTCTAAACACTCAGGGACCGTAACTACACCAGCTCCTCGGGCAGTCCCTTCCAATATCTGATCACCCTTTCTGGGAAGAAATTCTCTTACGTCCAGCCTAAACGTCACCTGGTGCAGCTTGAGGCCATTTCCTTTGATCCTGTCACTTGTTACCCGGGAGAAGAGGCCGACCCCCACCTGGTTACACCTTCCTTTCAGGTGGTTGCAGAGTGATAAGGTCACTCCTGAGCCTCCTCCAGGCTAAACAACCCCAGATCCCTCAGCTGCTCCTCACAGGACTTGTGCTCCAGAGCTTTTACCAGCTCTATTGCCTTTTTCTGGTTGGAGAATGGAAAAAGGCTCCTGTCCCAGAACAAAATCTCACAATGAAGACCAAAAGTAGCCCTATTTTTCCCACTCCCAAACATGATTTCCCCTGCAGCCTTGTGTTCTCTCTATTCTGCCTCAACCACAGCCCCAATGCACCCCACTGCAGGCACCCCACCATCTGGGAATCCCTAGGGAAAGCTCCCTTCAGCACAACCCCAAGGACATGCACTTGGCCACTGCTAATACTAGAAGAATCCATATACTACCTACCTAGACGAATCCATATACTACATACTTTGTGGATAAAGTGTGAGTCTCCAGCCCAAGGGCAAAATAAATGTAAAACCAGAATTTCATCCCAACCTACTTAAGCAGAACAGTCAACTACCAGCAGAGGAGAGATCCTGTTTCTCAGTGCAATTGTCACTACCAAGGAAAAGTTAAGAGACACACATGGAACTCTAGCTATATAAGTCCTAAATCCCCTAAAGAACACAGCTCAAGTACTCTAAACAAAGCTGAGCCCTCAGCCCAAACTCAGCTTGCAAAACCAGGGGCTGAAAATAGCTCATCTGGAAAACAAAATTTCAAAACCTATGGGTTTTGTTCAGCCATGAGGCTGCAGGCTTTGTGAAATTAAATAGAAGTCACAGTGGCTGCACTGAGCACCACTTTTTATGACCCAAGAGATCTTACCTACTTTGCTAAGCAGTAGTTTCAACTCTGATCTGTCGCTCACCTACTTTGCTGAAGACCTTCACTAAATGCAGGGGATCATTTCCAAAACAAATGAAAAGCAAACAACAAGATAGAAAACAAATTTTATTGAATGAACAAAAGTCTAAAAGTCTCCCATTTTTGGTTAACAAAAGCAGCAACCTACAAAACCCCTGCATTCCATGACAAATCTTTTTATGTCAAAAAATTAATCCTTGAGCAGGTATGAACATTTGTACACAGAACAATACAACTGTTGAGATGTGTTTGGGCAAACAACTGGATTTATCAGGGAAAGAGAAAAAGGAAAAAAAAAGAATTCACCTGGAACACCTGAAAAAGCTTGAATTGTGTGCTGGCTGAGAGGTATATCATTGGGGCTGCCAGCAATTTTCAGCACTTGCATCCCCTTCACACAAAATGAAAAAAGCAGCAAAAGACAGAGATTAAGACTGAACAAACAAAAGAACCGCCAACAGAACTCAAGTGTTCAGCTAGCTCATTTGGCTAATGGTAAATGCAGCTTTTAATACTGAATTTCATAATCTTGTGTTAAGTGAGTCCATGCTCTCAGGAGGCTCCAGGGTAAGAATTCAGCCACTTTACCCACAGAGCAAAAATAATAGAGAAGTTCCATCCTCAAACAGGTGATTCCTCACAGTCAAAAACAGGCAACCAGATCAGGGAAAAGAAACTGAGACCTGCTTGACAAGATATGATTATCTGACTGACAGTCATACAGGAATTAAAGGAGAATGTACATTCTCTTTGTAAATCCAACAAGGTTTTCTAACCTATGTGATCTTTTTTTTTCATTTGCACTGGATATGGGCAGCCATACTAAAATGAAGTGCTAAAAACAAAGGCAATGTTTACTTTTATCCTTACACCATTTGCAGAATAACCCTTTTTTTATATTGCCATACCATAATTTTTCATGCTCTTGAACAATAAATATATTCAATGAAGTTTGTTTATTACATTGACTCATTTCAACCTGCTCTTTTGTTTTCACAGATCAGGACATAGTACAATTATTTCAAAAGAAATTATTGATTTTGTTATTGTGTTCACCTTTGATTGCAAAATTACAACAATCTGTGCTTATCTGTCACTTTATACATCAGATCTCATCTATTACAACCATATCAACATATTTATTTAATAATTATGAAGCTGTATCTTATACCATAATTTCTATTCTTATGTGTTCTAGGACTAATAAATCCCTAATATGTTTTGATTAAAACTAACTTTAATATATCAACTCTATAATCTAAAGTTAATTTTAATCATTTCCATCATAATCATTGTAACTCTGATACCCACTGTTCCTCCTCTCCCGAAGATTAGATTTCTTCCACATAGATTCTTGATGAAAACTAGCACTGAAAGATCGACCCAGTCGCCCGTGTTGTTTCTTAGATATATTGTCTTCACTCTCAGATTTGGAAATTCCTTGTCCTTGTGTTTGGGATTGTTTATTCTGTCTAACATTCCCAAATGGAAAATTCCAAGGACCAAATCTTTGCCAGTTAAGTCTCTGAAAGGCAATGATGCAATGAAGATTTCCTCCAACCTAATCAAAGTAAAAGAAGTACTTTGTTAAATGCCACAGGCACATTTCTAACATACATAGATATTTGACATCAACATTTTGGCAAGTAACATGATACTTTCAAGAAGAAAGCAAACAAGAAGTGCCACAACATATAAACCAGGAAAAAAAAATAAAAAACAACAAACAACAAAACACCACAAAATCATATACAGAAATATACAACTTGCATCAATCAATTCTGACTATTTCTCAGATTAAATTACTATTTGCTATTCATCTCTTTCATCTTTTTAAGTTATCAATTATATCCTTCATGGGCTAGTATCACTTATCTTCTGCTAGTCTTTTTTTACTTTCTAGCTATCTTCTCAGTAATTATCTGTTCTGGTCCATACTGATCTTGCTGACACCGTCTTCCATAGGGTCTTCACACCTGAAATCATCTCTTCAATCTATTATTACTCACAGAGTTTCAATCTGCAAATCAGAAACACATCCTCCACCCATGAGATACAGCCCTACCTATAGGAAAGAAAGCCACATGCATTGACAGTAACTCCACACAAGGGAGACACACACATTCATTTATGCCTGATCCTAGTCAATTGTACTTTCTTTTCCACTTAAATGTTGCTGGAGGGCCATACCCCAAAGGCTCTGTAATTTGACTGCAGAACATTTCTATACTTGCTGCAGCTACATTTTAAATCAACAAAGTTAAATATTCTGACCAAATACATTCTGTACACACAGATATCCTCGTTCATCCTAGCATATACCAAGCTACTGATGTTTTACATCTTGTCCAGCAAGTAAATCTAAATGACTTTGGTATGCAAGAACCCACATTATACTTTTGTCTTCAGCAACGCTTCATAACAGAAAAAATTCCTTTAGTGAAGTTATCTTACACTGCTGAAGTATGAGTAAGTTTGCAAAAACCTACCATGAATTTTCTCCCATCTTAGGGAGTTTACCTCACCTTCTTTGTTTTTCGATGTTGCAATCCTCTCTCTAGGTGTCGAATATCTAGATATTCTGGATTTTGAGTGTTTAGGTCAGTGACAATATCTGTCCACCTACAGAATAAAATCATTACTGCTCAGCTGATATTTATGAAACCTCAGCAGCACAAAGATACACATAAATACAGTCCTGTAGCTTTAAATAGTCTTATCAGTGATTTGAAGATAAGTGAATGTGTAAAGTTACAAAAGGCTCAGTATTAAAGACATCAAGCTAGATGCAAAAGTGTCGCTTTCAATCAAAGCATTCACAGTGATTATCCCTGCTCTTGGGAAACACCTTCCAAAATGAATAAGAGCACCATGAGTCATAGTTACATTCCTTGCACTTAGCAATTCATCAGTTTGGAAAAGAAAGAAGCAAAGTGTGGTTTAGGCAAGGAGAAACATAAGCCTTTTTTAAATTTAAACCTCTCCTACCCTTTTGTATTATTTTGTTCAGTTCCTTGGTTTCTTTTGCACATTAAATGTGCTTTTACCAGACAGCTCTCATCATAACTCACTCCTACATTTTATTTAATTCTAAACTATCAATTCAGTCACTCCCCATTCACTCAGCTTTTCAAAGATTCATAATTCCTTCCAGCCCAACTGAAACAAATAGTTTCACATTCCAGACCTCTTTAAACCTGTACATCACCTTTTCATTTCTGTCAATGTCTAACTACCTGTTTCTCTCTAACACCACCCTCCAAGTTGAGAAAATGCATTTCTATTCCAACCTTTGCCCCCTTTCCTTAAGCACAGAATTTTCTGCCAGCTCTCACTGGGAGTGCAGCAGGAGGAAGAATGTCTCCACAATCAAAATTAGTATTACAAAGGGTTTTATTATATATTCAGAAACTTTTTCCTGTGCCACTTGTAGCTAATATACCACACAACAAAGTTCTGTCCTTGGGACCTGCAATATGCCACTTCTCCTATCATATGCATAATGTGATTTTAATTTTGTTGCACTTAATCTCATAGTCCAATATACCCAGGTATTTGCAGTTATTGACAAGGTCACATTACTGACATAAAAAATTATTAAATATAACTAATCCATGATATTTCTACATAGCACCCTCTAGTTCTCCTAGTCTGTATGTCTAGTTTAGACATCAACTTTGAGTCAAATGTACTGTTTCTCATCTTAAATGTACTGCTTGAATGCACAGACAAGCAAATAACACAATAGAGTACAGGCTGCACCTGCACGTGAACTAGGAGACTATTCTGTGCACAATCTCAGCAGCAGCAGAAAATTCTGTGCACAGCCCAGACATGGCCTGTGGATGTCCTCAGCTCCAGTGCAAACTCCTCCATGGGCCATGCAGACTGTAAGTCACAACTGGCATGACAACAGCTGAAACTACCTTTTCTTCCTGACTAATGTGAGCTGTGTCACACTCAAACAAGAGATATGGGCTTTGGCTCTCGGCAGCCCACATGTGTTCTGACAGGTGATATAAAACTGCAGAGCCAGCCTTGAGGTCAAAACACAAAGCCTCTCACTAAAGCAGCACCAGTTTCCATTAGATACATATATATACACATGTATATATTCATTCAAAAGAACTAAAAAGTCACTCAGCGACTCTGAGTAGAGAACTACAAACTGTTTTGAAAGAAAACATTCTTACTAAGTAACATACCTTTTACAATGTATTGTCGGATGCTTTCTGCTGGGCTCTCCAATTAAGATCCAATATTCTACTTCTTGCTGCAAGACACGACCTCTGTTCAACAGAAGACACAATCCTAGTAAGATTTACTGTGCATACTAAAAAGAAAAATATATTAACAGTCTCTTGTTCTTTTTAGGAGTTTCTAACATGTAAAACTGTTTCCTCAGCCAAACTAAAAACCAGCTCCTCTGCTATAGTGCTTGCAATTGCGTATGGAGAACCTTTTGTTCCACAAGGCCTGAAAGCAAACCTTGGGGATGCTTCTACACATTATTTGAGAGGAAGACAGACTTTCACTAAAAGCAGATTTATTTGGATGAAAGACAGTCTGGTACATGATGTAAATATATAGGAAACAACAGAAATAAGAGTTGTGGAAAGCCACATAAATGTGGTACAAACAGCTTCCTCCCTATTGGTGATGCCTAACAGACATGAAAGAGTCATTTCCACTATTTTTAAACTGTACCTTGGCTGACAGTTGTTACTAAGAGCTGTAGGGTAATCTGTAAGAACAAAACTGGCAACTTTAAATGCTTCCTTCTAAACATCCAATACCAGATACCAAAATCCAAACCTTTGAATTAATACTACTTTGCAATCAACTTCCAAGAAGCTCAAAGCTTGCAGTAACCTTGTCAAGGAAAATTTCTGACAAGTATTAGGGCAAAACTGACAAGATACACAGGACTGTTCTGTGACTTCCTGAGTATAATTATTTCATTAAAAACTATATCAGTTTCAACTGTGACAAAACCTGACATTTTTCTGCCTAGGGTATTAGAGAGCATATGGCCTTATTGCTTGGAACAATTTGTTTACTTTCAAAAAATTCCCTGTAAAATAACAATGTATTCCATCAGTGCAAAGATGGGAAACCAAGACACAGGATAGATTGATTGACTTACCTAAAGTCACACTGGAAGTCTGTGGTTGAACTGGGAACTGAACCCAGGTCCCCCGAGTCCAAATCCAGCAACCTAAGATCATACAGGAAGTCTGTGGGTGACCTAAGAACTGTCTCTAAGCTCCGTCTAGCAAGCTATCCACCCACTTCTTTTGGGACCTAAAATGTTTCTTAGCTGGATTTTTAAATAAAAATTTTACTTTGTAAGTAGAGTGCAAAAACAGGTAAACAAGAACTGCTCCAGAGTCTATTGGTAATCCTTCTGAAAACAAAACTGGCTTTTTTCCTCAGTAGGATCAGAAAATTCAAAGAAAACAGGATGCTCATCTGGGTCTGACCTCCAGCCTAGAGTATGGCTATAAAAGCTTCTTGAACTTATTATTTCATGCTACATTGTTAGAAGAAAACTGTTGTTAAGAAAGAAAGCTAATAGTAACTTAAAAATAACATCACTAGTGACTAAGAATCCATTTCAGCCATGGATTCATTTCATTCATTTCAGAATGAAAGTTGTTCTCACTCATTACTAAACAACATAAATTTAAATTAGTTAAAAGGCATGCTATGTTTCCACACTCTGGATCATATTATTTCTCAGACTGTATTTTTGATCTAGTAAACTTTTTTTTTCACTTTGATCTTCTAGTGCAGATTCTTCCTAACTGATTGAGTAAGTGAGAGATTAACATTTTGGTAAACTGAAATAGACTGATGTGTTGGATTTCTACTTGGGGAATATTTTTTTACACTCTTCTCACAAACCTGGCAAGTCAGTGAACTCAGTCTCAATAAAAAACTGTATTCTTTTGTTCATATATTAAAAGCTTTCATTAGCCCTATCATAAACTTCACACTGGGAACCAACTGGACTCAGATGATTATGCTTTATCACCACAATCAATGACCATTTTGAACTCCAAAAGTAGAGCTAGCATTCTCTATTCCTTGATGTGACCCTACCTCTTCAACAAAGTCAAAGTCAGACTGCTCAGCAAGCAAATAGGCAGAAGTTCACCTTATACTAGTGACCTACACTTTTCATCGCTTAACATTCCCCAGTTCTGGTATCCGCTAATTTTCTCAGGGATTGACTACCTATGCTCTATAATACTAATACTGACCAATGGCTGAACACAGAGAAAGTCCAACAGAATCCTTTAATACATACCATGTTTGCAACCCCTCTGAGAGAGGAGTAACAGCTTAATATGACTCAGTGAATGAGGTAAAACAAACTACTCTCCTCAAGAGAGTGCACAGAGTGCTCTACAATGTATAGCACTCTACAACAAGCAGCAAGGTAAATGCCTTAAAAAAGCTAACACATATCTCAAGAATTAATATTTTTAAAGTTAAAATGTGTGGGTTTAATACAAGACTCTCCCCAAATTCCATATGAATATTAGTGCTATTACCTTTTTTTTTTACATCTGTATTCAATTGAAAACTATATCAAGTACAGTATTATATTATCCTAGTAGAGTCATTCTGACAAATCTGAAATTATTATACAGGGAACTGCATTTCTATTCTAAAATAACTGGCATATTAAGCTTATAGAAGTATTCCAGCATTTCAAGCATTGTTAAAAAAAGCCAAACCTAATATCTTAGCCCAAAGGTCTCTTCTAGCTTTTCTTCCCTCACTCCCTCCCAATTCCTGGTAACAAATTCTTCACACATCTTTACTTTTCTATGCATTACATGCCAGTAGTTGGAGTTTACCATCACCGTTATTAGTCAATATTAATGCAACAAAAGTACGTAACAACCATCCTGTGATATCTACACAACCCTTGCTATTCCCATACTCAAGCACTGGTTTCTAAATGTAAATTTCACCACATCCACCTCATGAAGGATTAATATCACTGTAGACTTTTTGCTTCTAGTTTGTAAAGGAAAATTGCAACATACACTTCGTTTTCCCTTTCAAGCTCTCTAGAAACAGATTCTCCCTATAATTAGCTGGCCTTTTATCATTTTAGCCTTAAAAAATACCTCACCTGGCCTTTTTCAGCCCATATGTTTTTATTTTTCAGATTAGTTTCCTTCGCTTGTCCTTCAATAACTACCTTCTCTCTACATGGCTAGAAGGTCTTAAAAAACCAATTTTTTAATACCACTTAGAGTTTTCTGATTTAAGTTCTCTCAATGTAGTCTGGTTAGTTATGTTTCATTTTAAGTCAGTCCTTTCAAATCACCCTGTAGTGTTTTTCTAGCTCAGACAGATGCCTATATGACACAAACCGAACCATTATTTACGGAGAAAATTTGTCTCAATTTGCAGTAAGTTTCTGTGCTTCTTCCAGTAAAATAAGCAGTAAACAAAATAATAATTAAATAAAAAATAATAATAATAAGTAAAAAAAATAATAATTCCAGTAAACACGGTATCTTACCTATAGGCTTTACTAGCTTTTACTGGGGTTGCTTCAAATCCAATTGGGCAAAAATAATGGTTTTGGCAGTGGTAGATGTAGGCCATTGATTCGTCTTTCAGTCCACGCGTTAGCTTCGCTAGGGCCCCTGCAGCTACACAGAAAGATCAGGTTACAGGCCAGGGTGCTTTGGGTCCTGTGTAACACAGTCAGCAGAAAAAAAGACCTATTTGATAACAAAGTAGTTATACTGCTTTTTAAGTGGGAGGACATGACCTCACAGGCATGCACAAAACACACTTTTGATTTCGAACTTATTACTTTTTTGTACCAGACAGGAAATTAAATACTATCTGCTGCACAGTCTGTACCAGGGAAATGCAATATAAAGTATGCTTTGTGTTTAGATCAAAATCAAACTTAAAAAAAGAACCAGAAGTATCTCTTAACCCAGGAAATACACACTGCAACAGAAGGCAGTCCCAGCTGCCCTAGGTCAGATGTGGCACACATTGATGATAATACTGAAACCACTGAAAACACTCAAACATTTTGGTATCATGAGCCTCTTGGAGCTTCCTAGTCTCAGGAACACACAGAGGCATGCAATGGTTTATAATGTGACCACAGTGCTCAGTTTCAGGAGAAGACTAGAAGAGGCACTGGAACATGACAATTTTCAAGCGGGATGTCAAGAAAAAAAAAATCCATTTTTATGATATTTAAAACTTTTCAGCGTGATTTTGTGCTTTCAAAGAACCTTTCAGTTAGAAGGTAATTACCCAGACTATACCTAAGGCTAGTAAACTGTGCAGGAAAGTAAAATTTTTTAAACAGAACACGTAAAAAGTAGACAAAAATGCAGCTTCATAAGCTAATTGAGAATTATCATAATAACTTTAAAGAGAGATGTTAGCTACAGACAGGCAGAACAGGTAAGTTCATTACCTTTAAAACTATGCTTTTATGCTTTTTAAAAGCATAAAACATTAAGTAAGGACAAATTCTTTTTGTTCTCACAGTGGATGACAGCAAAGAAATCTTCCCACACACCAACACAGAACTGGAAATGCAGTTGTTTTTCTGGATATCTTAAAATTCCAATTCTGTGGCAGAATACACAGCACAGAATGTATTTTATCATAATAAAAATATAAATGAAAATTTTAGCTAAATCAGAAAAAAAGTAAAACCAGAAAAATCAGCCAACTTGGAGCTATTTGATATCTCATATTGGACTGGAAGTACTACTTACAGACTTTGTCCTGTCAAATGCTACACACTGCAGGATTTTTCAGTTTATACACTGTAAGATAAATACTTTAGCATTAGCTACGTACCAGTTTCTCCAGCTGTCTTGTTCTTCCCATGAGGTTTATACAGAACATATGAGCATCCCTTGATATGGAAGTGATCATTTATTTGCCTAAACCACCTGAAACAATAAGCTTAAAGACTGTAGTAACTCAAGAGTTATTAAATGCAATTTCATTTCTCACACTTTGCCTGTGCTTCGACAGTTTAGGAAAAAAAGTCTTGGTGTGCTGCTAAGTACCTACCTCACTAATATTTAGAGTGTAGATGACCATGGCACCCAATACAAAACTTACATATCCTAGACAGAGAAGTAAATACACAGAGACTTTTCCTTCATCTTGCTTTTCCAGACTTGACATATAGATACATAATAACCAAAGATCTGGATGTGAAATGTTGGTCCAGTTGTATTTAGCCCAGTCACCTCTAATGTTCAATTACTCGCCTTTAGAAAGACACACAAATTCTGAGGTACCAAACTTCAACTGTGATTTGTAGGCTACATAAATGAAATCTAAGATATCAGAAGGGACCCTTCAAATGAGACTTTCTGCTTATCCTGTTGGGTTTCTCTCACCTAAACTTCACAAAGCCTGAGCATTACAGGAGCCTCATACTGCAACTCCTCACTGCAGCACTAAGTAAGGACAAGCCTGAATTGGAAGATTCAAATTCACATGTTTGAAGATAATACCTCAATCATAAAGCTAAGTTGGGTAATGGGGTTGGCTTCCAGCCCTCCTGTTTCCCAATCTGCCAAGCACTTCAATATTATTGGACAAGGCAGGAAAAAAAAGAAAACAAAGATAGGTAACTTCTCTGCTGCATAGGGAATGCTCAAAGAGGAAATCAAAGAAGAATTATAAGTTTAACTTTTGTCTGTATAGACTGTTGACACAAAGAGACAGAACATTATATCAGCTTGGTCTATAAGAGTTGCTATACCCTGACATACTTCTGAAGAGATACAAATCCTGGATCTGAATTTCCTAAAGCAAGTAAGGAAATTTTCATTACATTTTCCAACGATTTAGCCAGTATGCTAGATGAAGAATAGACTGCTGCCACATTTTCAAATCCAGCACAACCCTGATCTGCCAAATACTACATATTGCCCTAAAAAAAATTAACTAAATCAAATACAATCCATGAAGCAAGCAAGAATACTGCAAAAGTTTTTAATCTCACCAAAAGGTAACACACCAAAGCCCTGTCAAAATGTTCAGCACTCTAGTACAATATGCTTCTTGGCTCTGTTTAATCCTAGAATGTCTTATTAATTTAATATAAAAAAAAGGTACAAAGAATTTAGGTCTAACCTTTAAATATCAGGAAACAGCAGAGCAGAAGTGATAAAAAACTGCAAAATGTTCTGTGACTCCAGCCCTACGTTTTTGTTCCTGAACAGCTCCAATGCAGCAAGGATTCAGCACTACCTCATTTTCATTTCTTAAATTACATTTTACATTAAGCTAGTAGCGTATCAATTGTCTTTTCAGGCCATTTCAGTGATACTAGCAAGCACTTAACATGCATTTTCAAAAAAGAGGAAAATAAGTGTAAAGAGAAAGTTTCCTAACCAGGAGACTATGCTCATTAGAGTATTATATAACCACTACACAAACTGAACCAAAAATCAAATACAATTTCACATTGACCTGACCTGTGTAACAACATCAAATCATTCAAAATGGCCAGTGCAAACAACCCTTTGAGAAGTTTCCTTGTCAGAGTACTCAGGTATGCTTCATTATTCTAAAACTTAAGAGGATTAACATGTCAGCCACTTAGTTTTTAAATAAATTAACTACTACCATATTTTTTAAGGTTCTGTCTCTTAGCTGCATCAAAAGAATCAAACATACCTCATTAGAGTTGTATTTCCAGTGAAGGGACCAAACCTAATTTCCTCAAATGGGGGCTGAAAGCCCAGTATATGCAAGGCTTCTTCTTGAGTGATGGGGGGTAAACTTAAAAAAAAAAAAAAAAAGTGTTGTAATTAGAAACAGTTTTAATGCTCTAGAGGCAAAGCAAAGCAGTCTGTGTGTGACTTTACCTTCCAGCTCCCAGTGTGCTATATAAGAAATTCCAGCAAGACACTAAGGATGAAATTCCACAGGAAGTCTTGTATTGAGGTCGGCTAACACAATACCTTAAACAAAAAACCTCAGACATATTAGTAACACAATCTTGACTCACGTACATGACAAACATGAACTACTTTTTTGTGTGCCATACCACTGAAGTGCCACATTATATTGAATGTTTTTGTGCCATCTGTATTAAAATAAAAAAAAAAATCCAAAACAACTGAATACTTAAAAACAAAAATGAAGAAATGTTAATCAATTTCTTTGCCAGATGCCACTACTCTATTTCATAGACATCAGTTCAAATTTCTAACAGCCCCATGGGAGTTTTGTACAAATGATCCTGTATGAAAATATGATTCTGTACTAATATAATAAATGGTTTTATCCACTCCCTTCTAACACGTGCACTTGCAGCAAACCGCGTCTCTACCGATTTCCTAATGAATGTCATTCTGGGCCACAGATTCCCTAGGTTAACTTTCTGGTGTCACAGAAAAAGATAGAACCAGACAGATGCATTAAACTAACTGAATTAGTGAGCTAGCAATAGTAATACAATAATCGTTGTATAGAAATGACAGATTCTGATCAAGTATTTCCCAGTAAAAAGTAAAATCAGAAGTAAAACATATCAGTGGTATTAAGGTTACTTTTTGCCTGACCATGCTATTGAACTTGTATTTTGTTTTGCAATGAATCCCCATGTAAGTTTTTCCCTGTGCTGAAAGTAAAAGGAATGTTTGGAGAGACAAATGTTTTAAGAATTTCAACAGATGGGAGGGAAGCTCAAATTTTTCTTTTAGAATGCATGAGACAGTGTGTATATGCTTAACATCTCTACTAAAAAAAAAAAAATTACAAAGCCATTATTGAGAAGTTTGAAATCAGGTAACTAGCAACAGTATTTACTGAGAAACTACGTGGTTAGTGTAGTTCATAGATTCATAACTTCACAAATGAATTCATAAATACTACCATCTCCGAAGGTCCAACACTTTTCTCTCCTTCACGTCTTCAAGAGCTGAACGTTGAGGACACTCCCTGTACTGTTTGCTCTTTTTGTCCACAGATTTTTTCTTTGTCCCTTGTTTCTTCATGCTGCCTGCAAATCAAATTTCAGAATCAAACGAATGTCTAGTTTGCCATTTGCAGCTTTCTTCTTAAATACTTTTAGCAATAGCATACAGCTCAAATACAGACACCAGTTGTGTTAGTAAGCGTAAACTGGGACTAAATGTTAACTGAAAGAAGAAAGCTCAAATACATAATCTAAATTGTCAACAGGTTTGTAAAGCTGCCATTAGCTCTGTAAACAACATGGTGTTTAGATCATGAACAGAATTAATGATGACCTGCCCAACTGTTTAGAGAGATAAGTCAATCTGATTATTCTAATGCATTAAATCACCCATCCCAGAAATAGTCTCAGACCAACACGGACCTCCCGTCTCCTAACACTATGTAGGTGCAGAACATAATGAAATGCTTGTTTTTCACTGCCAGCCTTGAAATCAGCTATAGTTTCTGATGAAAACTTATATGCAAATCCATTAATAATAATATACACCCAAGGTCTTTTCCTTTTTATAAGACACTGTGACAGTAGAAAATGGAGAGTTGGGCCATGTGCTAAAGCAGAAATATTTTTGTCCTCTTTGATGCCATACATCCAGATGCATAAGATACTAGGTCCTATTAAAACAAAAGAAAAAAACCCACTCCATCAACAAAGTGGAAGGGTCGGATACCAGAAACCATCCCAAATACTACACAGTTAAGCAGAAGTCAGCCTTGCTTTGGATCAACTTCCCCTGGCAGTTATACTTGATTTTTACTCCTTCTCTCTTGCCTATCCTGATGAGCAGGCTCCTTGAAATGAAGTACAGGCTCTTCCACAGCAGTTCCTCACGGGACACATGTGCTGGCTCCCTTCACAAACAAGCCAGAAACAAAAGCCTTTTCCTTTCACATCAAAACATCACCACCTCACCTGTTTTGTTCTTCAGATTTGAGTTCATGCCATTGAACTCAGATTTGTCTATTTCCCATGCCAGTGGAAGCTTTCCAAGATTGCCAGGCAGGCTTTCCAAGTTAGCATCTTCATTGTAGATGATCTCTGAAGCACCAGTTTGAACACTGAGTAAGTTAGGTGTGTTATTTCCAACATTTAAGGCAGCACTACTTGATAGGCAGGCACTAACTGAAGCACTTGGACTTTTACAAATAGATGTGACTCTGTTTAAAAAAGCATAGTCTGAGCAGATGGTATAAAACTTCTCTCTTGTATGAGTCACAGGACATCCCCATGGATAATGCCCATCTTCCCTAGACACCAAGGATGCAGTGGAGGTGTCTGACATGCAGTATGGCTTCACGGGATCGTGAAGAGAAGCTTCTGGGGATTCTTTCCCAGGTCTGTTTTCAGTGTTTCCATTATTTCCAGAACCATTTTCTTTTTCATCTTCTGAAATAGTAGGCATTGAATGATACTAAGAGTATTGCACAGCAAAGAATATTTTTTCTTTATGTTTTAATTACAACAGGGTTTTCATCATTGCCTCCATTGCTTCTGCAAGGTATCAACAAGGTACCTGAAAAAAAATGTTAAGTTAGTACAGGTGTCTCATTCAGCATAAAATATACACAAAGCTTATCTTTGAACTCATAGCCAATAAAAGCTGAAATACCCTTTGAGATACCACAACACACGTGGTGTCTTTCCCTAAGCCTCTCTAGACTCTGCAATCAGCACTTTTTATCATTTGTGAGATGCCAACAGCATACACCGCAGTGATATCATGATGAGGACATAATAAGTAATTACACTTACAAACCAGCACACAAAAAAAAAAAAAATTTAAAGCTTTCTACATGTTCTTGGGTGTGGTTGCTCATTTCTATCCCTTACAGTCACAGTACACTATGAAATACAGAATAATTTATACAAATTAATAAATCACCATACAGCAATTTAAGGTCATAATTTAAGGTCTTAATTCTGCTGAATCCGGCAAACTTTTGCTGCAAGTGAAGTTCAAGCATACAATTACAGTAACTATAACCTATCGATTGTAAATTGACAACACCACCCTCAATCTGTTCCAGTGCTTTCCTCCTACAGCTGTTAAAGGTTCCCTTTTATTTTTACGTGCCTCTTATTCTTCAAGACGTGAGAAAGAAAAGCAGGTTTTGTTTATGGCAGCTAAGAATTACCAAAAACAAATTTAGACGGCTGGCTGGCTTGCTTTAAGCGATCACTTTTAAAGGGCAAGCTGACAGCGTGTGTGTTATCTGTCACCTCAGCAGCTCGCACGTCTGCAGACACGCGCCGCAGATGGGAACCTGGCGCGAGGGAGGCAGGAATTCCGCTCCACTGCCTCCTCCGGCAACACTGGCTTCGGGCCGCTGCCGCGCACCTGCGGCGCTCCGGGAGCGCCTCTGGCCGCCCGGGGCCGGCCGGGTTCCGCTCGGCGGAGCGCAGGGACACATCCGAGCACCCGCCCCTCCCCCCGCGCTGCCGCCAGCCGGCTCCGGAGTGAACAGCCGCGGGCTTGGAGAAGGGGCCCCCGGGACCGTGGGCTCGCCCCCGTCCTGGGCGCCTCCGAGGGGCAGCGGCGGCGGCGGGGCTGCGCCCGGCCCGTGTTACCTGCGCGGAGCGGGGCTCGCCGGAGTCGCCTCCCCGGCCGCGGCGGAGCGGGGACGCGGGCGCGCCGGAAGCAGACACAGCCGCGCGCTCACCTGCGCGCCCCCGCCGCCCCCCGCCTCCTCCGCCGTCGGCCCGCACCAACTCCCGCCGCCGCACGGGGACGGGGAGAGGCGCGGGGCTGCCCGGCGGCCACGGCCGCGCTCACGCTGAGGCCCCTCACGGTGCCTCGGAGGAACCAGTGGCGAGCGCCTCCCGGCTGGGCCGCGACTGCGCCTCGGTGCCGTGAGTGGCGCCTCTTCGGTTGCCCTCCCCCCCATATGTGCCCTCATGGTCTCGCCCGCTGGTGCCCCGCGGGCGGGAGGGGGAGGGAGGGGAGGAGCAGGTCGGGGATGGCGGGGGCGGGAAGCGCCGCCTGTGTGGGGGCTCGGCGCGGAATTGTGAGAAACACTGAGGGAGATGGGCCTGATCTGCCTCGAGAAGAGACGGCTGAGAGGGGATCTCATCAGTGTCTATAAGTATTGAAGGGAGGGTGCCAAAAGGATGGAGCCAGGTTCTGCTCGGTGGTGCCGAGCAATAGGACGAGAGGCAACGGGCAGAGATTGATGGGCAGGAAATTCGACGTGAATATGAGGAAGAACTTATTTACTGTGCAGGTTACCAAGCATTGGAACAGATTGTCCAGAGAGGTTGTGGAGTCTCCCTCACTGGGGGTGCTGAAGAACCGTCTGGATGCAATCCTGTGCAATGTGTTGTGGGCTGACCCTGCCTGGGCAGGGAGCTTGGACCACATTACCTTACATTTGCACCAGGGTCTTGGTTCCTTTGACAGTAGTAAGAACATGTGTAACAACAATGCTTCTGTAAAACTGTATGAAGGAATGAAAGTTTATTTCAGGTAACACTGTCTGGAACTGACAATATTTGTCATCTCATCCTTCATTGCAGTCAACATGAACAAACACAGTACACTGAAGATGCAACTGGAGCTGTTCTGCTACTGCCACAAATATGTAAAATTAATTCATTTTTAAATACTCAGATGGATTTTATAACAAAGTCGTTATAAAATTTTAAATAAAATATCAAAAAGTTATATGATGTCCTGCTGACAGAGGATTCCCTCCTGGCAATAACAACACTGTGCCCTCAGTCCACAGTGCTTCTACTCCCAGCAATACCTTCTGTGAGAGGTGCTGCAATTAATGGAAAAAAACCAGAATCTATTATCTCCTGAATTGCTAGTGTTGTTTGATGGTTCTCAATGGCTAGGCAGAGCTGAATTGTCAAAGTGCTCGAGCAATTGTGGGTACAGCCATGTTTGCCCTCCCCTGGACATGAGAAGAACTAGATCACATTCCATAGTTCATGTGGCTTCATCCTGAGGCAACCTGCCCCTTGTAAAGGAGAACATCCCTTGTGCCTTTGCCAGCTGGAAGCCTGTTGAGCCTTAGTCGGCCAACAGCCTTTGATATAATTAAATAATTCTGCCTCCAAAGCGTTTTTATCTGAGCCAAATTATAGGCATTAGGATAGCAGTGATGTTGGCTTTGCCAGCCAAGACTAAAATTAGGTTGCATGATTTATCTTATAACTTGTTTGGGTGCTGACAAATAGTGCCAAATCTCTGCATGGATTCCCTGAGCTGCACTTATGTGGGGGGAAAAAAGCTGGAGGAGAGAACATCAGGAGGGTGGAAGTGTGTCACCTTTGTTGCTGCTGTGCTTTTTTTAACATGTCGGTGCCATCCTGCTAAGAGGGGGAAGCATGATCTGTGAATTCTACAGCTATCCAATTTCTTTTAATTAAAAACATTTCTAAAGTTCTCTTCCACTAGAGGAGACTGGCTTCTCTCATACAGCAAAATATAAGCTGGGAAGGAGTGTGATTTCTTTACACATCAGGAGAGTAAAGAACGGGAAAGGAGAGGAGCTAAAGAGTCATGGATATACAATAGAATCTGTGTGAATTTTTAGACTGGAAATTGTAAGTCTTCTAGCTGCTGAATGTTCTGAAAACTCATCACAGTTAGAACATAACAGGCCAAAAACTATGTCTTTAAAAGCTGGATCTTGGTAATATTTAAGGCATTTTGTAATGACTTGTTGGTTAGAAAACACTCTCTTCATCAACACAAGTTATCATTTCTCGGCTTGAAATTTTCTTCAAACAAGTGCTTTTTTGCATGCTTTTCTCTAAGCATTTTTGCAGTATTTCAAAATGTAAAATACAAAATATTTTTGAAATTCATGAGTCCTTGCTGATGAGTTTCAATTTTCTTTATTGTTTGCCTTAACAAGAGAGAAGCAGTCAAGAGCCAAGTTGAAAGTATCTTAGAGGTCTTTTCCAACCTAAATGATTCTGTGTGTAGTTAAGAACAGCATTGGTGTTTGGGACTATCTCTCTGCAAATGGAGGCTGGATTATTTGACAGACAAAGGGCCATGGAATCACCAAAGGCCCACACTGGGTGATTGCCCTGGTGGCAACAGGTGAGGTGCCTCCTCACCTCTGCTCCAGACAATCCCAGACCTGCACTACCGGCAGCCACAAATCACAGAGTCACAAAACTATTAAGGGAGGAAGGGACCTCAGGAGATCATCTAATCCAACTGCCAAGGCAGGGTCACCTGGAGCAGGTGGCATGGGAACACAGTGGGTTTGGAATGTCTCCAGAGAGGAGGACTCCACGGCCTCCATGGGCAGCCTGTTCCAGGGCTTTGTCACCCTCAGTGCAAAGAAGCTCTTCAGCTGCTCCGGGGAGGATTCTGAAAACACATTTTCCGGATTGTAAACTCCATTTCCCACCCTAATGTTTGAGAACGGACTGAAAGGAGGCTGGGGGAGGAGGGGGG